>NC_057388.1:17916264-18246082 GCF_019320065.1 Cervus canadensis
CCCACATGCATGCCACAATGCATGCATGAGTTTGTATGCAGCAACTAAGAAGCCTGCATGCCACAATGAAGATCCCACAAGCTGCAGCTAAGACCCAATGCAGCCAAAATGAAAAATAAATAAATAAATATTGTAAAGAAAATTAGGCACACCACATGTGGAAACCTAGGATGGTGATGTTAATTTCATAGAGTGACAAAAATTTGTACTAGAGACAAAGGGTATGTAATGATGAAATTGTCAATCAGCCAATAACAAGGATATATGGATTCAGAATATTTTATCTTGGGCTAAACTATTTTGTTCCTAACACTATTATGTACCCATACCAGGGCAAATAATTAAGCCTTATCAGGAAGTTTGGTGCAAAATGAGTTTGAATTAAACTTGATTCTCTCATTTTTTTTCCCCCTACCTGGGGCAAGTGCCCTGACTAGATTCTAGATGAGTAATAGATATATCTTTCTTTGAAAAAGATGAAATAAGTGATTTTAATAAAATATGTTAGAAGAATCACATGATATACCAGTCATAGGTGGTATAATCTCAGGTAGTCAACTGTATCAGATTGAACCATGAATAATTGCCATTGTTTTAGATTGAAGATGTTTAAATATTTGCAATTTTGTATGATTTATTATTAATAAGAAAGAATGAATACAGAATAAAGTCTCTGAAGAATCTTTGCATATTCCTAGAGATACAAATACATAGTTTGGAGAATAATGCCCTGTATCACGTGACACTTTCACTGCATGATGAATTCATTGCCTTTTAGTATTTATTTGTGCCTTTTCTTTCACTAGGCTTATGATTTCTTTGAAGTAATGGGTCATGCTCTATTTAATTTTAATTTCAAAATACAGAGCATAATATTCATCCTGCAGTTGCTAAATAAATGATTAAATACATAAACATTTCACATTTTCTTTATTTCTGGCATTCTATGTTTATAAAATCACCCTAACAGGCTTCTTCAACATCTTGTTTAAGAGCTACTTCAGATTTGCACAAATGTTCTTTTTTTTGCTTTCCTTCATTGAATATTTTCTCCCTAACATCTATTCATAATTCAAATCATAATTCATATGTCATTTCTTCAGAAACCCTTATAGTGACCCTTTCTTCCAATATCGATAACATTAATTATTCAACATCAATTCTTTCCCTTGCCATATGTCCTACATAATATGAGAGAGATGTGTATGTATATGTGTATAGACAATATATGCATATGCATTTAAGCACAGGGTTTTGGGAACAAATGTAAACTAAAAAAATTTTAGTTTCTAAAGCATTTATCTTAAGTGTCATATTGGTACATACATATATCTCATATGTATAGCTTATGTTGCTGTTTTTCAGTCACCCAGAGTGTCCACCTTGTCCAGCTCTTTGCAACTCCATGCACTGCAGCACGCCAGGCTTCCCTGCCCCTCACCATCTCTTGGAGTTTGCCCAAGTTCATGTCCACTGCATAGGTGATGTCATCTAGTCATGTATAGCTTATACATATATATACAATATATATGTTATATATATATGATAATTTAAAAGTTTAATATTTACTTAATACCCCATATCATTCAGTTGTATGGTGTCATGGCTATATATTATTGATTCTTATTTAATATTTAATACGCATTAACATTTTATAAATAGTGATGTCTCATGATAATTTCCAGTAAGCTGTCATTTATCCATTAATTTGAACCACTGAGAAAAGAGAATTTATGTGTCAAGGTTATAAGATGCTGAAAGACAGCATTTAATTATCTTGTAGTTGAATATGGAAGTTGAGCAAAAGCATGATATAGGACTAATGAAGCAGCCAAAATGAAAAGTACCATTCAGCACTGAAGTAATTGGGCAGAACAGTGGAAAAGACTATGATAAATGATTACTTCATTAATTTCAAAATTAAAGGGCAAGATAAAGTGGTCACTATCATAGGGTTATTAAGGTAAAACAAGCTAATCAGCACATTCTGAATGTAAAGTTGTCAGCTAATCATCCAATGATTACCAATTTCTGAAGAGTACAAGAGAAAGCAATTTATTCTCACTTTATCAATCAAACCAAGCAATCAAATGTTTTACTGAAGGGAAAGAAAAACCTTCTTAATTTATTTTTATCTTTTCTTAATATAATTTAACTCTCATGAATTGGTAGACAAACTATAGGAAGATATAATTTTTATTTAATCTGCATAGTACCAGAAAAAATGAATTTCTTATTAAAATAATGTTAAATGTCAAAGTCTTTCAAGCTTGACCACACTAACATAGTGATTGTTAATGTGAATCACAAACTCAATTATGTCTTCAATTCTCTCTTACAGAAAAGTTTTATTATTAGAAATCTTGCAAAGAAATTACACTATAAATACCTTATTAACAAAAAGTGTACATTGTAGAGTGCTAAATCTGGAAATGCAAGGAGAACCATAACAGAGAGAAACTGTTTTTTAAAAGTCACTAAAACAAGATTACTTTGGCTATTCGAGGTTTTTTGTATTTCCATACAAATTGTGAAATTCTTTGGTCTAGTTCTGTGAAAAATACCGTTGGTAACTTGATAGGGATTGCATTGAATCTATAGATTGCTTTAGGTAGAATAGCCATTTTGACAATATTGATTCTTCCAATCCATGAACACGGTATGTTTGTCCATCTGTTTGTGTCCTCTTTGATTTCTTTCATCAGTGTTTTATAGTTTTCTATGTATAGGTCTTTTGTTTCTTTAGGTAGATATACTCCTAAGTATTTTATTCTTTTTGTTGCTGCAATGGTGAATGGTATTGTTTCCTTAATTTCTCTTTCTGTTTTTTCATTGTTAGTATATAGGAATGCAAGGGATTTCTGTGTGTTAATTTTATATCCTGCAACTTTACTATATTCATTGATTAGCTCTAGTAATTTTCTGGTAGAGTCTTTAGGGTTTTCTATGTAGAGGATCATGTCATCTGCAAACAGTGAGAGTTTCACTTCTTCTTTTCCTATCTGGATTCCTTTTACTTCTTTTTCTGCTCTGATTGCTATGGCCAAAACTTCCAAAACTATGTTGAATAGTAGTGGTGAGAGTGGGCACCCTTGTCTTGTTCCTGATTTCAGGGGAATCTTTCAATTTTTCACCATTGAGGGTGATGCTTGCTGTGGGTTTGTCATATATAGCTTTTATTATGTTGAGGTATGTTCCTTCTATCCTGCTTTTTGGAGAGTTTTAATCATAAATGAGTGTTGAATTTTGTCAAAGGCTTTCTCTGCATCTATTGAGATAATCATATGGTTTTATCTTTCAATTTGTTAATGTGGTGTATTACATTGATTGATTTGTGGATATTAAAGAATCCTTGCATTCCTGGGATAAAGCCCACTTGGTCATGGTGTATGATTTTTTTAATATGTTGTTGGATTCTGTTTGCTAGAATTTTGTTAAGGATTTTTGCATCTATGTTCATCAGTGATATTGGCCTGTAGTTTTCTTTTTTTGTGGCATCTTTGTCTGGTTTTGGAATTAGGGTGATGGTGGCCTCATAGAATGAGTTTGGAAGCTTACCTTCATCTGCAATTTTCTGGAAGAGTTTGAGTAAGATAGGTGTTAGCTCTTCTCTAAATTTTTGGTAGAATTCAGCTGTGAAGCCATCTGGTCCTGGGCTTTTGTTTGCTGCGATTTTTGATGACAGTTTCGATTTCCTTGCTTGTGATGGGTCTGTTAAGATCTTCTATTTCTTCCTGCGTTCAGTTTTGGGGGAAAGTTATACTTTTCTAAGAATTTGTCCATTTCATCCAAGTTGTCCATTTTATTGGCATAGAGCTGCTGGTAGTAGTCTCTTATGATCCTTTGTATTTCAGTGTTGTCTGTTGTGATCTCTCCATTTCATTTCTAATTTTGTTAATTTGGTTCTTCTCTCTTTGTTTCTTAATGAGTCTTGCTAATGGTTTGTCAATTTTGTTTATTTTTTCAAAAAACCAGCTTTTAGCTTTGTTGATTTTTGCTATGGTCTCTTTAGTTTCTTTTGCATTTATTTCTGCCCTGATTTTTAAGATTTCTTTCCTTCTGCTAACCCTGGGGTTCTTCATTTCTTCCTTCTCTAATTGCTTTAGGTGTAGAGTTAGGTTATTTATTTGGCTTTTTTCTTGTTTCTTGATGTAAGCCTGTAATGCTATGAACCTTCCCCTTAGCACTGCTTTTACAGTGTCCCATAGGTTTTGGGTTGTTGTGTTTTCATTTTCATTCATTTCTATACATATTTTGATTTCTTTTTTGATTTCTTCTATGATTTGTTGGTTATTCAGAAGTGTGTTATTTAGCCTCCATGTGTTTGAATTTTTAACAATTTTTTTCCTGTAATTGAGATCTAATCTTACTGCACTGTGGTTCAGAAAAGATGACTGGAATGATTTCAATTTTTTTGAATTTTCCAAGACCAGATTTATGGCCCAGGATGTGATCTATTCTGGAGAAGGTTCCGTGTGCACTTGAGAAAAAGGTGAAGTTGATTGCTTTGGGGTGAAATGTCCTATAGATATCAATTAGGTCTAGCTGGTCCATTGTGTCATTTAAAGTTTGTGTTTCCTTGTTAATTTTCTGTGTAGTTGATCTATCCATAGTTGTGAGTGGGGTATTAAAGTCTCCCACTATTATTGTGTTACTATTAATTTCCTCTTTCATACTCGTTAGTGTCTGCCGTACATATTGCGGTGCTCCTATGTTGGGTGCATATATATTTATAATTGTTATATCTTCTTCTTGGATTGATCCTTTGATCATTATGTAGTGTCCTTCTTTGTCTCTTTTCACAGCTTTTATTTGAAAGTCTATTTTATCTGATATGAGTATTGTGACTCCTGCTTTCTTTTGGTCTCCGTTTGCATGAAATATTTTTTTTCCAGCCCTTCACTTTCAGTCTGTATGTGTCCCTTGTTTTGAGGTGGGTCTCTTGTAGACAGCATATATTAGGGGTCTTGTTTTTTGTATCCATTCAGCCAATCTTGTCTTTTGGTTGGCATTTTTCAAACTCCATTTACATTTAAGGTAATTATTTGATTAGGTGTGGTCCCGTTGCCATTTACTTTGTTTGTTTTGGGTTCACGTTTATACAACCTTTCTGCATTTCCTGTCTAGAGAAGCATCCTTTAGCATGTTGAAGAGCTGGTTTGGTTAGTGCCTTGAATTCTCTCAGCTTTTGGCTTATCTGTAAACTTTGAGTTTCTCCTTCATATCTGAATGAAGATCCATTGTTGGATACGTAATCTAGGTTGTAGGTTATTCTCTTTCATTACTTTCGGCGCCTGCCATTCCTTTTTGGCCTGGAGGGTTCTATTGATTAGATCAGCTTGTTATCCTTATGGAATCCCTTTGTGTGTTATATTTGATTGTTTTTCCCTTGTGCTTTTAATATTTGTTCTTTGTGTTTGATCTTGTTAGTTTGATTAATATGTGTCTTTGGGGTGTTCGCCCTGGGTTTATCCTGTTTGGAATCTCTGGGTTTCTTGGACTTGGGGTGGCTATTTCCTTCCCCATTTTAGGGAAAGTTTTTCAGCTTTATCTCCCTCGAGGGTATTTTCTCATGGCCTTTCTTTTTGTCTTCTTCTTCTGGAACTCCTATGATTCGAATGTTGGGGCGTTTCACATTGTCCCAGAGGTCCCTGAGGTTGTCCTCATTCCTTTTGATCCTTTTTTCTTTTTTCCTCTCTGCTTCATTTATTTCCACCATTTTATCTTCTATCTCACTTATCCTATCTTCTGCCTCCGTTATTCTACTCTTGGTTCCCTCCAAAGTGTTTTTGATCTCATTCATTGCATTATTCATTTTTAATTGACTCTTTTTTATTTCTTCTAGGTCTTTATTAAACAATTCTTGTATCTTTTCAATCTTTGTTTCCAGGCTATTTATCTGTAACTCCATTTTGTTTTCAAGATTTGGGATCATTTTTATTATCATTATTCTAAATTCTTTTTCAGGTAGATTCCCTATCTCCTCCTCTTTTGTTTGACTTGGTGGGCATTTTTCTTGTTCCTTTACCTGTTGGGTATTTCTTTGCCTTTTCATCTTGTTTAGATTGCTGTGTCTGGAGTGGACTTTCTGTATTCTGGAGGTCTGTGTTTCCTTTTTATTGTGGAGGATTTACCCAGTGGGTGGGGTTGGACGTTTGGCTTGTCAAGGTTTCCTGGTTAGGGAAGCTTGCGTCAGTGTACTGGTGCGTGGAACTTGATTTCTTCTCTTTGGAGAGCAATGGAGTGCCCAGTAATGAGTTTTGAGTTGGGTCTATGTGTTAGGTGTGGCCTTGGGTAGCCTGTATGTTGACATTCAGGGCTATGTTCCTGTGTTGCTGGAGAATTTGCGTGGTATGTCTTGCTCTAAAACTTATTGGCTCTTGGGTGGTGGTTGGTTTCAGTGTAGGTATGGAGGCTTTTGGACGGTCACTTATCACTTAAAATTCCATGTAGTCAGGAGTTTTCTGGTGTTCTCAGGTTTTGGGCTTAAGTTTCCTGCCTCTGGATTTCAGTTTTATTCTTCCTGTAGTCTCAGGACTTCTCCAACTATACAGCTCTGATAATTAAACTTCTAGGTTAATGGCGAAAAGATTCTCCCCCGTTAGCGACACCCAGAGAGGTTCACAGAGTTACATGAACAGGAGAAAAGGGAGGAGGGAGATAGAGATGAGTAGGAGGAGAAAAAGGGGGACTCAAGAGGAGAGAGACAGATCTACGCAGCTGTCTGTTCCCAGAGTGTTCTCGTATCTCAGACACCTACAAGGATTCACAGAATTGGATGGGGAAGAGAAGGGGAAAAGAGGAAATAGAGGTGTTCTGAGGTAGAAAACAGAGAGTCAAGATTGGGAGGGAATAATCTTCGGTTTTAAGATAGGGCTTCTCTTTTTTTTTTTTTTTGTAAGGTTATAGTGTAGTGAAGATGAAAATGAAGAGTAGTAGAGGAGTACTAGAGGACTTTAAAAGAAATAAGAGAAAAAGAAAAATAGAAAATAGAAGAGAAAAAGGAAAGAAAAAAAAAGAAGAAAAAGGAGAAGAAAAAAAAAGAAAAAGAAAAAAAAAAAAAAGAAAGAAAAAAAAATTTTTTTTTTCCCCTAATTAAAAAAATCGTAAAAATCTATGAAAATGAAAGTTAAGGAGTAATGGGGGAGTAATAGGGAATTTTAAAGGAAAATAAAAGAGAAAAAATAAAAAAGAAAAATATAAAAAGAAAAAAAATTTTTTTTTTTCCTTACTTAGAAAAAACAGAAAAATAAAAAAAAAGTAAAAATATGTCTAGGAATTTCTCTGGAGCTGTTGCGGTCAGTGTGGGTTCAGCTCAGTTTCAGATAGCTCCTCGTTCCAGCTTGCACTTCTCGATATCTACAGGGCCCTTCCGGTGAAGTCGGTGTTTTCTTCAGGGATTTTAATCTGTTGCACCAGTCCCTTCTGAAGCGGTTCCCTTTGTTTATTTGGCTTCTGTTTGCCGGTCTCTTCAGAGGCTCATTTCCGCCCTGACACAGGCGGCCGGAGGCGGACTCTTATTCAGGTAGCTAGTTCCGTTGCGCTGCTGGGAGGGGCTGACGCTGCGGGGCGGGGCTGGCGCTGCGGGGAGGGGCTGGCCCTGTGGGGGCGGGGCTGACGCTGCGGGGAGGGGCTGGCCCTGCGGGGGCGGGCTGGCGCTGCCGGAAGGGGCTGACGCTGCTTTCTCCGTCTGCGCTGCTCAGGCTCCCGGCTGTTCTATATGGAGCGCGCCCCGTGCTGCGCGAGGTTCCAGCCCTCGGGTGTTACACAAAAACGCGGAAGGAAAAGCTGCGCCTGCTCTCTGTGCCTTCCCGGTCAGAGCGGTCCAGGCAGCCAGGGGCTTGGTGGGCGCGCTATCCCCAGGTGTGGCGCACCCACTCCCTTCCGCGGACCCAGTCTCAGTTTCCGCTGGCGCCAGGCGGGTGCGCGCGCCTTCCGCCCTCCGCGTCCCCAGCCCCAGTCCCCGCCCCGCGCCGGTCGGGTGCTGCGCCCTGTGTCTCGCCGCGACCTTCCCCTCCCCCCTGCCTCCTGCCTCCGGCGGGGCTGGGCCGGTCCGCAGCCTGCGAGCTCTTCTCGGGGCTTTCCCCGTCCCTTTGTTCTGCGAACGGCCGGCAGTGTGTTCCGGCCGGTCAATTTTCTCTCTCTCCTTTGGTCTCCCACAGTTCAAGTTGGCACCTCACAGAAGCTCCCCCCGATTGTCCTCAGGGCACTCAGGCCCGGACCCTAGCCCAAGCAAGGCCGCCTAAGACTCCCTTCCCGGGACGGGTCTCCGTCCTTAGCTCTTTTGTCTCACTTTTTATCTTTTATATTTTGTCCTACCTCCTTTCGAAGACAATGGTCTGCTTTTCTGGGCGCCTGATGACCTCCGCTAGCGATCAGAAGTTGTTTTGTGAAGTTTGCTCTGCATTCGGTTATTCTTTTGATGAATTTGTAGGAGAGAAAGTGGTCTCCCGGTCCTACTCCTCCGCCATCTTGGCTCCTCCCCCCTTCAGGCTTCTTTTTTATGAAAAGGTGGGGCTGTGTGGTTGGTTGCTGAACACTTTTTGGTGCCAGACTCCTTTGTTCTTGAAGTTGTTCAAGTGGGTCCAGATATGATGTTCCTATAAACCTCCAGCAAACCAAATGTTATTCTCTGTTCTGCAACTTTTTATCTCTATATGAATGGAAAAGTGTTATACCTGTAAAGATCAGGGCCTTGAGAATGAACTGTCCTGTATATTTCAGGTTATAGCCAAAATTCTTAACTTATAGCAAAAAGCAACATCATACAGAGGCCAAAGTTAAAAAAAAAAACCCAGATCCAATGTCGAGTCAGATTTGTGTTTCCCTATCACATTCTCCTCAACCTTATGCCTTCCAGCTTTAGTGTCTTGAATGATTTTTGCCTGAAGCAATTATTAATCGGTGGTTGTCAAATGGTGATTTTTCTAATTCCAGTATTCCTTCTACATTTATTACTTGGCATTCCACTATAAGGAAAGCAGTCTTTTCTGATAATTTGTATCAGTATGGATTCATGGGGTCTTGTCTCATTTAAAATGAAATAATCCATTATTATTGTTTCTTATTTTGATACTGAAATTGTCTCTTATTTGGCCACTGGGAACTTTTATGACCTTTTGCCAGGTCCCAATCCTTCTCTGAACACGTCCTTAAAAAGCAATTGAGAAATATTTTAAAGAACTCACACTTGAGACTTGTGTTGTCTGTTTGGGAATACCGTATCCCCATAATCGAAGGCAGACACTAACACTAAGAAATTTTGTGGCTATTTGATTTGAACATTTCTCTAAGGTGACTTGTTTTAATTACATTAAAAGAGACCTTCAGTGGCCATTTGTGATATATTAAATATGGCCATAGAGTCTTTGCAGGCCCTTCCGTCAAACTGTGACATTCTTAGGTTAATGGAGTGTGCCAAGTTCTACTTTCACCTTTCTGAACTTTTTCCCTGAGATCACCATGTTTGGAAGCCAGTCTAGTAAAATACACCTAGAGAAAAACCAGGGTTCCCAGTGATCATAGTCATTACCTGTCTGACATGTGAGTGAGACCATCTTGGATCTTCTCATGTGGTTGACTCTCCAACTGAACTGGCTGCATGAATGAGCTCAGGCAAAACCAGCAGAAGAATCATTTGTTTAAATCATAGTATTATGAAGAATGATAAATCTTTTCTTTTTATGCTTTAAATATTGGAATTGTTTGTTACTCAGCAATAAATATACCATCATAAATTCAAATTATCTGTAATTTAATAATTCCATGTTTTAAAGTATTAGAACTTTTCTCAATAACTCACAAACAGGCCAAAAGTTCTTTGGGATCCCCTTGACTGGAAGGTCTATTTGATTTGAATTTGATAGCCCCACTGTGACATAAATGATAAGCCCTGCAACTAGCAGAATTTTTTTTTCCATTTAATACTGCTTTCATGTGAAGGAAAAACTGGGTTATTCAGTCTTGGTAGTTGGCAGACACATTTCTGAAAATGAATGAGGTTAGTGTCATATCAAGAAAAAGATTTCATAGTATTTGTTGCCAGTGATAAAATTTGAACTTTCAAGTACAAAATTTGCATTTTGGAAAACTTTTTTCTGCCACAAGAAGCTTCACAGCTTCATAACAGTCTTTTGATATTGGTGATGATACCAACTAAAGTGATGTTTTGGCTATTTTATAATGAAATTTGTCAGTATTTGGAAGATCCTCATAACTCAGGGAATCTGTATTTTCCATGTGACAAATGCATGATGTTGCAAAATTATATATGTGCCAAAAAGATCCATTTAAGCAAATGAAAACCATGGATTTTAATGTAATGAGATACAAAAAGTTTGTTCATGTGGTATCAAATTTCACATACCAACTAACCTTTTCAAAAGCTACCATTTATAGACTTGTAGTATCAAAGAGTTCACAATTATTTGAAAGGCTGTTAACTATTTTTCCCTTTTCCAAATATTTACCTGTGAAAATCCAGGTTGCTTCATTACTCAAACCAAAACAGCATGTTACAACAGGCCGAATAAAGAAGTGGGCGTGAGAATACAGCTTATCTTCTATTAAGCCAGATATTAAAGAGTTTTGCAAAACAGTAGACCAACCCTTGTCTTATAACTAAATATGCTTTTGTCCTGGGTAATTTTTAGCTCTTCATAGAAATATGGTATTTATGCTATATGAAATTGTTACATTTATAAAAAGAACTAAGAAATATGTTCATTTTTCTTTGGCTTTTAATTTGCAAAATATTAAAAATCCATGGATAGAACTCCCATTAAAAAGCTATTTGGCGTCCTCAATTCTTTTTAAGAGTATAAAGGAATCCTAAAACCAAAAGTTAGAGAACAGCTGCTCACAGCAAATGGGAAGCTGTGTATCTAAAAGATTCCCAGAGAATTTCTACTGACCGTAAACACAAGGGCCTACAAGCAGCTTCTGAAATACATAGGCAAACATATAGAGAATCCTGAGTCAAATACAATATTCTAGCCAGAAAGCAGACACAAATGTGTCAAAAATAAGCCCTGCAGGAAGAAGACAATATATACTCATGAATTCCTCAAACATCTCTAGAAGTTCTCAACATTTACCAGAACCATGGGGTACCATATCTAGTTACCCTTTCTGAGGGAAATTGATATCCCTTACATGTCAAATCACACAGTCCCACTCTGAAGGAGGTCAATGATAGGACCCAAACTGCAAACCTAAACTAACTTAACAAGCTCTCACCTCGGATGGCAAAATGTGTCAAAAATAGTCATCTTTTAAGATGGCTGATAGACAGTCATCCTCTAAAATGGCTAAATAATAGCCCCCCACCCCCCAGCCCAAATATGCCAATGCCTTTATCCCTGGAAACTATGAATCCCATGGAACCTATGCTACATGGCAAAAGGGACTGTGCAGATGCAATTAAGATTATAAACATTAAAAGAGAGATTATCCTGAATTATCTGGGTGTTAAGAATCATGTGAAAGTGTTAGTCGCTCAGTTGTGTCTGACTCTTTATGACCCCATTGACTGTAGCCCTCCAGGCTCCTCTGTCCATGGAATTCTCTAGGCAAGAATACTGGAGTGGGTAGCCGTTCCCTTCTCCCAAGGATATTTCTGACCCAGGGATAGAACCTGGGTCTCCCACATTGCAGGCAGATTCTTTACTGTCTGAGCCACTACATTTGGACCTGTAAAAGTAGAGACTTCCTCCAGCTGGAAATAGAAGAGATGAGGTTGAAAGGGAAGTCAGAAAGATTTGAAGTGTGAGAAGGACCTGATGCACTGTTGCTGGTTTAAAGATGGAAGGAATAACAAGACAAGGGAACAAAGCAGATTTAAAAGAGCCAAGAAAGGTGTCCAGTTGATAGCCAGCAAAGAAACGGATACCTCACTCCTATAACCAGATGAACTGAATTTGTTCTTCAATTTGAATGAGTTCAGAAGGTTTATCCCCAGAGCACGTAGAAAGGAACATAGTCCAGCCAACACCCTGGTTTCAGTCTGAGACTCTAAGGCAGAGAAACCGACTGAGCTGCCCTGTTCCTGGACTTCTGATCTAAATACTCATGAGCTAAGAGGCTTCTGTTGTTTTAAGAGGCAGTAGCCTTGTATGGTAACTTGTTTTAATAATAATAGAAGACAGATACAATGGCCATTGAACTTTGACATGTGAACACGAGAGTGAGCTCAAGTTTTGACATATTAGCAACAACTTCAGTCCAAATCCAGGCACAGGAAGGTTAGGTCAACACAACAGAGTCTGACCAGCATGCTTTTGCTGCTGTTTGATCCCCTTCACTCTGGTGGGTCTTTGTGAGAGAAGCTCATCTTGATGGGTCCTCCAAAACTGTAACAAATACTTTTCTGACAATAATTATGAGCTTGTGTCAGCATTTTATTACAGTTGAAAAGATCTCTAGTAGATAATTTAGAGATTTCTCTTGGTAGTGATATGTATAGAAAAAAATAAGTCATATTCAATAATCATAATCATGGATGGACCAGACAAAAAGGAAAATGAATATCTAGTTACAGGTCAACTGACAGCAGGGTTACTAGTTCCCAGACTCCTAAAACCAATTAATATCCATCAGAATATTGCTTAAGCATTTTATCAGAAATGTTAATTCCTTCCCAGATATAAGATGTGAATTATATTACAATGATCAAGACCAGTTCAGTTGTCATTCAGTCATGTCCGACTCTTTGCAACTCAATGGACTGCAGCACACCAGGCTTCCCTGTCCATCATCGACTCCTGGATCTTGCTCAAACCCATGTTCATTGAGTCAGTGATGCCATCCAACCATCTCATCCTCTGTCATCCCCTTCTCTTCCTGCCTTCGATCTTTCCCAGCATCAGGGTCCTTCTAATGAGTCAGCACTTTGCATCAGGTGGTCAAAGTATTGGAGCTTCAGCCTCAGCATCGGTCCTTTCAATGAATATTCAGGACTGATTTCCTTTAGGATTGACTGGTTTGACCTCCATGCAGTCCAAGGGACTCTCAAAGTCTTCTTAAACATTACAATTTAGAAGCATCAGTTCTTTGGCATTCAGCTTTTTTTTTATGGTCCAACTCTCAAAACCATACATGACTACTGGAAAAGCCACAGCTTTAACTAGAAAGACCTTTGTCAGCAAAGTAATGTCTCTACTTTTTTAATAGGCTGTCTAGGTTTGTCATAGCTTTTCTTCCAAGGAGCAAGCATCTTTTAATTTCATGGCTGCAGTTACCTTCTGCAGTGATTTTGGAGCACAAGAAAATAAAATTTGTCACTGTTTCCATTGTTTCCCCAACTATTTGCCATGAAGTGATGGGACCAGATGCCATGATCTTTATTTTTTGAATGATGAGTTTTAAGTCAGCTTTTCCCATTCTTCTCTTTCACTTTCATTAAGAGGGTCTTGAGTTCAAGTCAAAGGTGAGACGATTTTGTTGTTCTTGCTTTTTACGTCTTCTTTCTGGCAAGGCTCTTTCCTCCCCTCCTTACTGAATTAACGCCTCCTCATGCTCGGTATCTCATATCATGTATTACTTCCTCACAGACACTGTGACCTTTCAAACTCCTAGCTTGATCCCTGTGTTGAGATGATCTCCTGGAGAAGGCAATGGCTACCTACTCCAATATTCTTGCCAGGAGAATTCCATGGACAGAGGAGCCTGGTGGTCTACAGTCCATGGGGTCTCAAAGAGTCAGACACGACTGAGTGACTAACACTCACACATACACAACACAATGTACTTCATGTCTGTGTCTCCATAACTCTTTTTACACTCCTAATTTTACATTTATTAATTTTTTTTCTGACTGTACTGTGTATCATGTGGTATCTTAGTTCCCTGACCAGGGATTGAATCCATGTATAAGGAGTGTAGAATGTTGACCACTGGACCACCAAGTAAGTCCCCTGTTGATCCTTTAAATAATGCTTCATTAATTTACTAGATTTTAAACTCCAGGGGCTATAACTGTTTTTGTTCAATATTAGATCCTCAGTGTTTGGTAGTGCTGCCACATAATAAGGGCTCAGTAGATGTTTTTAAATGAAATGAGTATGATACCATTTAAATGTGGTGAAATACATGAATATCCTTTGAAATACATGAAATATGTATTTGAAATCCTATGAAATCCTATGAAATACATGAATATCTTGCTACTTTCTTTCACAGTGTTTTACTACCACTTGCAAGAGCTGGTGAAATGTATGGTTGAATGTCTGAGAACAATTGCTGTAGTTCACAGTGTTAAAAAAAAAAAATAGCTTGTTATGGATAAGCTTTGTTCTGGTAAGAAAGTGACCTATTTGGAGAAATGGGTTGGAGAAAATTTGGTCTTTCCAAGTTTACTGAGGGGCTTCCCTGGTGGCTCAGATGGTAAAGAATCTGCCTGCAGTGTGGGAGACCTGGGTTCAGTTCCTCGGTTGGGAAGATCCCCTGGAGGAGGGCGTGGCAATCCACTCGAGTATTCTTGCCTGGAGAATCCCATGGATAGAGGGGCCTGGCAGCTACAGTCCATGGGGTTGCAAAGAGTCAGACTCAGCTGAGTGACTAAGCATGAGCACCAAGTTTACTGAGCCCAAATAGGGAATCAGAGGTGAGGTTATTTCCTTAGGTTTCTCATCTCTTATTTTAATAAGTAGAAAGGCATCCTTAGGAAAAGAAAATAATTTTTTACATCCCTGAGTTGCAATAGCAGTATAGTCATAGGAATGAGAATATGGCTGTAAACTCAATATTCATTTTCTTGATTACAAATAAGGTAATATACCTTGGTACTCTACAGAGCTCATATATGCAGGGAGAAGGTTGTGAAGCTCTTTGTTTTAGTGGCTTTCTATTCAGGATATGAAATATTCATTGAGCTCACCATGCCATCTTCCTTTCTTCTCCACACTCTATTCTTCTGGTCACCTGCTTATTCTTTTAGTGAATAGCTGTAGAATATCACGGTGCTTAGAAAAATCTTTTTGTAAACGTTTTTCTTTGCTTCTTTAACCAAGAGCCAAAAATATCATGTGTTTCTGTTTTGGGAGTGTAACAAAAAAAAAAAAAAAGCTTCTGAAAAATATGGATGGTGTAGCTGAGATAGGACGGCAATATTTTTTAAAGACACGTTTTTGTAGAACCAGATGGTCTACTATATTCTCAAACAAATATGTCACCTATAATTTGATGAATACCTTCCAAAGGAAAATAATTTTTTCAGGAGATAACAGATGGTATCAGTCAAAAGCATATCGAGTCGCTTTAGAAAAACTTGATGGCTCAAGTGATTTAATTTTCTCCAATGTACCAAGCATGTTTTAGGGTCTAAAATTTGTCATCTGCAAATAATTCAGCCTCATTTCCAAACTTTACTCCGTGGAGAATTAAATGCAACCTGCTTTATATGATACCTATAAAAATGACGAAAATTCCAAAGTTGTTTTCTGGCTTTGTTTTTCAAGTATCTACTATATTATGGTTAAAAGAGTAGGTGGTGGGCGGGGGGGGAGTACATATCTAAGTGTCTGAAAACTTTAAATAGTCTATATTAAAATATAAAAATATTTTAATAGGAGTAAACTTCATTTTACCTATGGGAGCATAAAGTTGTATTAATACTGAAATTTTATTATGGCTTTTCTTAAAGCAGCAGTATATGAACATAATAGAAAAAAATTATGAATCCATTTATTTTGGTTTTTGGCAAATGATACTGTAACAGGGTCATGGTTCAGAACCAACATGCCAGGATGTTGACAGTAAGTCTAGTGACATACGTAAGCTTGAGGTGCAGGAGGTATGGTGAAAATTAAAAGGTTACCTTTTTCATGCCTCATGTCCATACATAAACCGAGATGGGACATATAATTTATCATCTTACCTGGGATGTGTTTGTGAGTAAAAGAGGCAGTGATTGTAGTTACAAAATAAAACTATCCAGGGAAAATTGGGATATATAATCATCCCGGGTGTATACAACTAGTGTTGTAATGAATGAGAACTGCCTTTTGACTGGCATATTTTGGAGACTGGTTACACCCTGGCCACTTTAGACACTGGTAGAGGGTAATGCCAGTGATTCTGTATTGTCTGGAGTATCATTACTGTTTTCAGACTTTTGTCAACAGTAGAGGAAAAGGCTTGCTTTTAAGACCATTTGTAATTCTGTTTCTTAGCATGTATCTCAAATAATTAAACATACATTTGTTTGTTTAGGTGTAATGGGATTGAAATTTTGCTTACAAGTATGATGTACCATGGAAAGGCAATAGTCCCACTAAAATAGAAAATTAAAAAAAATAAAATATAGGATTATTATTTTTTTTAAATTGCACTGATTATTAGTAAGGAGAATAGATGAAATAAAATTCCAGACAGGGAAGAGCCTTTCCTAGATAGGTTCATAATTGCCAGCCATTTTCTCCTCTAGGGGCATTTCTTACTTGGTCCAGGAATGAGATTGGTCTTAACCTGAACAGAGGAATTCTGCTGAGGGAGAAACTAGAGCTTTTAAAAAAGCTTTTATGACTTTTAAACTGGAGCTTCTTAAAAAGTTGAGGTATAGTTGACACAGTATAAATTTACTGTGTAAGTTTAAGGTGTACAATGTATTGAACTGATGCATTTATATCACAGTGAGATTGCCATTGTAGCACTATCATGCCACGTAATTATATCTTCTAGTGGTGGGAATGATTAAGATCTAGTCTTTTAGCAAGCTTGATGTTTATAATACAACTTTTGTTGTCTATAATCATGTACTATGTATTAGATATCCATGACTTTATCTACTAGTTTCAACTATATATTCTTGTGATTTAGTGAAATATAGTTGATTTACAAAGTGTTTAATTTCTGCTATATAGCAAAGTGACCCAGTTATATATATGTGTCTGTGTGTATATGTATTCTTTTCATATTCTTTTCCATTAAAGTTTATCACAGGATGTTGAATATAGTTCCCTGTGCTAGCCAATAGGACCTTGTTTGCAAGTACATACTCTTATTCTTATCCCTTCCCCCAACTGCTCCAGCTTCTGGTAACTACCGTTTTTATTTCAAGTTTGGTTCTTTTTTGTTTGGTTATTTCTTTTGAAAACTGTATGAGATAGTATGATTGATTGAATTCACAGGGGACTCAAAGCATAGTTCCTTTTTCCCATGAGACATTGCTTGGAGATGGGGTCAACACCTGTAAAAGGTGAAATTTCTAGCAATTTTATTGCTTCCCTGGTGGCTCAGAGGTAAAGGGTCCCCTGGAGAAGGGAATGGCATGTCACTCCAGTGTTCTCGCCTGGGAAATCCCATGGACAGAGGAGCCTGATGGGCTACAGTCCATGGAGTCACAAAAGTCTGACACAACTTAGCAAGTAAACAACAGATAGGTACTGCTTGAGAGAGAAGGCTTGTCATGGCCAGTCTCCACATCAAAATACTTGGCATGTGTTTGATATATATTTGAAATAGTGTGGAGTAGGAAACTATGGAGTTCAGCTCAATATCCATAAAAGACAGAATAGAATCTCCTATAGTTTTTCAGGATTAAAGAGACAAAGACCTTCCAGAGCCTAAAGCAAAAGTCTAGAATGCCCATGACTAAGGAACATTTTTAAATGAGTGGAAACTTCATTTTACTGAAATTGCAACCTAGACCTGACTCAGTTAAATCTCTGATTGGATTCAAATAATCAACTTTTTTATTTATCTATGTGAGAGAAAAAAAGAATAACATTTCTTTGGGGAAAATAACATTCTCAGCAGGTGCTACAATTATTTTTTATACAATGTAAAATATACAATAAAAATTATGAGACTATGAAAAGATAGGATAATGCAACCAATAAGAAAGAGCAAAAATAATCAGTAAGTGTAGACCTCTAACATTTCTTGTAAGGCCTATTTAGGGGTAATGAACACCTTTATATTTTGCTTGTCTGTAAAGCTCTTTATTTCTCCTTCAGTTTGAAATGGTAATTTTGCTTGTAGATCATTCTTGGTTGTAGGTTTTTTCCTTTCAGCATTTTGAGCGTACTGTGTCAGTCCTTTCTGACCTGTGAAGTTTCTGCTGAAAAGCACGCTGGCAGACATACGGGAGCATCTTTATGACCACTACCTCAAACTCTTTATTAGGTAGATTGCTTACCTCTCTTTTGTTTAGTTCTTTTTCTGAAGGTTTGTTTTGCTCTCTGTCTTGGAACACAGCCATCCGTCTCCTCATTTCACCTAGCCCTGCTTATTTCTTTGTATTAGTTAGGTTTGTTCTATCTCCTGCTCTTGGAGACATGACCTTATATAGGAGATGTTCCCAGGGAGCCAGCAGCACTCTGACCTCTGGCCGTTACAGTCACACACTTCCGGGTTTTCCCTGTGCGGACTATATGAACCTTTCTGCTGTGTTGGGGCCCACTGCTGCAGGTGCATTGGTGGGTAGAAGACGCCACTGCAGCTGGCTGTAAGGCCATTGGTGTTTGACTGCGATGGCCACGCTGGCGGGTAGGGTGAGCCAGCAGCACAGCTGAAGGTGCGACCTGGTGGCACATGACTATTACAGGTGAGCTGATCAGTGGTAGAGCACCATTTTAAAAAGAGATGGAAGGAAAACAGTGACCAATAGAGAGTTTTATACACAGTAAAATAGTCTACAAAAAATAAAGTTGCTGTCTATTATCTCATTATGTACTTTGGGAGAGAAAAAGGACATTAGTAGAAAATATGGTGAAATATGAATAAAGTCTGTAGTTTAGGTAATGAGTGTTAATGTTTTAGTTTTGAAGTATTTCAAATGCTGACATTAGGGAACTCTGGGTGAAAGCTATAGAGAAACTCTCAGCACCATCTTTTCAGCTTTTATATAAGTCTAAAATGATTCAAAAATACAGATGAAATAAAGAAATTAGATAAAATCTGAGAGTATTTGTCACAAGTAGAGTAGACTCTAAGATATGCTAATAGAAATTCTTGACACCAAAGGAAAGTATTAACAATTCCAGATGGATGCATAAAACTAGAGAAAGAAATAAAGGGCAATGGAAAGTGTAAATATATGAGTAAATATCAAAGGATATAGGTGTTTAAAATAACAATACTATCTTTGTGGTTTATATTAATATTTTTATATTGATAATATATGAGTGTAAAATATATGGCTATAATGTCATAAATGTCAAGTGGCATGTAAATGGAGTTAAATTGTTACAAGGTTATTGCATTATTTGAAAATGATAAAAGTACTAATATGCAAAGAGAATATTATAAAAATAATAAAAATAAATAATTTATTCTATTTCTAAAAAGAATAAAATAAAATAATAAAAATAATTCTAAAAATAATAATAATGTAAAATAAACAAGCTAAACAGAAATAAAAGGAACTTTTATTGAATTTATTGAAAATGAACTGAATTCTAAAGACCGGAGGAAAAGATTAAAAAAGAAACAAAGACCAGATGGAACAAAGAGAAATAGTTATTGAGAAACTGTTAAATGCAAGTGCATTGGTTATTACATATAATGGAGTAAGCACTATTTAAAACGCAAATGGATTATAACAATGAAATTCAATTATATGCTTTCTACAGAGATCCATTTAAATATATGGATTGAAAATAAAAGGATGAAAGAAGATACACCGAATAAACAATAGCAGAAATTCAACATGGGTATAATAATATCAGGCAAAGAAGATTGCAAGAAATATTGAAAGGCATGAAAATGATATTTTATAATGAAAGAGTATCAGTTAAGCCAGAAGCCAAAAACAATCTTAAACATGTATGCGCTTAATAAAACAGCTTCAAAATATATAAAAATTGACAGAAGTCATTATGATTGTGGATTTGTCTATTTCTCATTTTAATCCTGACAGTTATATTCTAGATCTTAATCTGGGTAGTAATTTCATTTCACATTTGTGTTCTGTGTGTATGGTATACTTCAATTTAAAAGTTTATAAAAATATATTATGGGCCATTTATCCAGGTAAAAATGTTTAATACAGTATATTTCTTTTATGTTTTACCAAATACCTGAAAATAGTGAATAGTCCTACATTACACCTTGCTAGCATGTTTAAATGACGTTTGGTGAAGAGGTTACAAAACTCATCATAGTCATAAGGACTTTGTGACACATAGTACATATAAAGTTTCCATTATTCTAAAAACATAGTGAGAAGTATGGGTTAAATAGTATTTTAAGATATTCCTCAATAAATTATCTTCTTTATAAAAATTATGGGAAAAAGATATTACCATAAATATTGCCAGATCTAGTGAGACCAATAAACTGTGGCTACACTTTGAGGAACTTTTAGGTAAACAAGTTCTGAAATTCATATTTATTTTCTGGCATCCCATCAGCCAAATGAATTATATTCTTTAATATACTTTAGTTTCATTAAGTTCTCTTAATTTTTTAAGCTATTAATGACCTATATTTTCCATATGAAACACTTGCATTTGCTGGTAGATAATACGCGCCATATTTTTTCATGGTTGTTGCTAATGATAATTTAGACAAGAGTTTGGAAAACTGCTTGAGAAATCTTTGTGGTGTGTATAGATGGTCCCTGAATTATGATAATTCAACTTAAGAATTTTAAACTTTGCAGTGGTGTGAAATAGGTTACATGAGATATTCACCATTTTATTATATAATAGACTTGTGTTAGATAATTTTGCCCCACTGTAAGCTAATATAAGTATTTTGAGCATGTTAAAGCTAGGCAGGAATAAGCTTGGGCATCCCATGTCTCTTTAACATATAGTAAGAAAACTTACTGACTGTAATAAGAGTAACTTGGACATTTAAAAGGGCTTTAATACATTTATAAGTCTGTTTTTTTTCTGTTACTTGATGTAATATCTTAAACAAATTTGTATTTTCTTGTCCAGAAAATGTATGATCATTTCCTCAGTGATCAGAGATTTTCACATTTCCTTGAGGAGAGTTAAGTTTGTTGTAACTGGAATGCAAAGAGAAGAAAAATCAATGGGTGGTCAGTCTTTGACTTCTAAAATAGGCTTTTGAAACTCACATCAAAATCAGTATTTTCAAAAGCCAAAGACTGCATAACAAAAACTGAGTTTGATTGAAGGAAAAACAGTCTCTTGAGAATCAAAAGGGAAGACTCTGAAAGAGGTAGATACAGATATAAGGACAATGACAGCAAGTAGAAAAGAGAGCAGAGAAGAGTTCAACTACCCCACCTTCTAGAACACTAGATGAACCATGCCTAGCATATCAGTTAGGAACTGTGTTTGGTTGCATGTAAGAGAAATCAGCCAAAGTTGCCTTAACCCAGCATTGGTTTATTTAAAAAGAAGTCCAGAAAAGACATTCCAGGCTGGCACAACAGTTCCTTAATATCAATATCAGAGCTCTATCCTTCTGCTCTGTTACCCAGTTATCTCTATATGGCTCTCATTTACATGGTGATTTCATGGTCACAATATGCCTGCTCTAGCCCCATGTTGGTGTCCTAGGTAGACAGAAAATGAAGAGGACATAGGAAGCAAAACACTCTGAGAAGTACGATTAGGTATTAAAGGCCAAGGTTGGTTCTTCTACAGTTAGTTCCAAAGGAGTCTGGGAAATGTCTTTTTTTTTTTTTTTTTAAGTGGCTTTTCCCCAAAGAAAATTCATATTGGGCTAGGGATAAAAGAGTGAAGAGTGGATGGGAAATACTTTATGAGGGTGTTGAGAGACTTAAGTCTTCCCCAAGGGTTTCACATGGAGAGAAGCTGAGTGGATATCAGTATGCCAGTGCTTTGAGCTGTAGGTAATCTGTGCAAAGAATCCTCATTAATTTTAAGAAGGGAGGGGGCCGGGGAGGACTTTCCATTGACATCTGCCTGAAGCTTTCATAAGATGTATTTGAACTGCTCCCTTTGAAACTGGCTTTTCAATGGTTAGAAATTCATAACCTCAGAAATAGAGAGTGGGTTTCATGATATATGGGCTTACCTGGTGGCTCAGTGGTAAAGAATCTGCCTGCCAATGCAGGAGACGCAGGTTTAATCCCTGGATCAGGAAGATCCCCTGGAGGAAGGAATGGTAACCCACTCCCATATTCTTGCCTGGAGAATTCCGTGGACAGAGGAGCCTGGAGGGCTGCAGTCCATGGGGTCACAAAGAGTTGGACATGACTGAGTGACTAAAACTTTCAACATAAGTTTTCAATAACAACTTTACACACAAAGACAAGACACAGACCAGGGTAGAAAGGAAAATTGCTCTTCTTTTCAGCAGGACTTTATGGGGACAAAATTTCCTCCCATTCACCCCTATGAATAAATATTATAGACTATCTCTTTTGTGATTTAACTTGTTTTCTTAAACTCTATAGCTCAAATGTCAGTTCTCAGAAAATGTCTGAGATGGAAAAATGTGGAAAAGGAATGGGAAAAAACTCAAGAAGAATTTTCAAATAAAGCTGTGCCTGAGTTTAATACTGCAATAAATTCAAGAGACTTTCACCAACTATTCACACTACAAAAGCACTTAGAAATATTCTTGGACGACTTTTGGGAATGACCTTCATCATTGCTTTTAACCTTTGTGTCTGTGTGTATGCTTCCCATTACCTTTGTTTGATTTATATTGTCATCAAAGTTGTTAACACTTCTATTGCAGGGACTTGCCGTAATGGATGTTCATGGGCTCACCATTTTTTTTAAAGAGTGTTGGGCAAACAAGATGTTTCCTCTCACAGACTATCCCAGAGAGAACACATTGTAAATAAGTAATGCCTCCTAAAAAAAGGAAGGGAAAAAAGAATGTGTAGATTTTGATAAATATAAGCCATTTTTATTTTGCTTCCATAGTTTCTGAAGTGAGAGACTAGATATTCTTTCTCCACCCAAAATGCATTAGATGGATACTTCCAGAGGTGTACACTTTTATTATGCTATTCATTTGATTCATGATTCATAAAGCACCTTTGTACGAAAGCTGGCCTGTGTCTAAGCCAACACGCTGACTTTAAAGATATACTTGGCCATAATTCTCTGTGCTCTCACTAGAGCAGCAGGGAATGCCAACCGCATTTAAACTCCTCGTCTTTCAAAGTAAAATTTGATAAAGAGAAGCTTATCTTTTATATTGTTGGTAAAAGTAAAGAGAAGACAGCAATGAAGATGCAAAAAAAAAAAAAAGAAACAGAATTGCAGTCTTCCAGAATTGTGTTTTGGGGGAAAAAATGATTAATCTTTTCTTTCTCGCTATTAAAATATTTCTCCCAGTTTCAGAAAAATAGCATTATCCTTGCAGAAAGGGTTGTCAGATGTTTTATTTTTGACTGGAATCAGAATTCTATGATTCTGATTGGCTACTGTAAGTTTTAAAATCTAAGAACCTCATTAGAGTCAACAGTATATATGGGCTTTTAGTGGATGGGGCGTCTCCCTGTTTATATTCTTGACACAATTCCAAGAGTGCTAGATTCCAACAATCACAGACAACTCTGCCCTCCATTTGTTTTGATGAGCAGAGTAGTGCACACAACACCAATAAATTCTTTAAATGGTTTTTCTTATATAATAGGCTTTTACTCTTGGTAACGTAATAACAGAGGTAAATAATAGCAGTTAGAGCAAAATGAAGCCATGTAGCTAAAGGGAGAGCCCACTATCACTCAGCATTCTTCCCCACTAGAGATAAAAGCTTTAAAATAAACGGTTTTTAAATAAAAATTTTAAAATTCTCCTAACAAAAGATGGCATCTTTGAGAAGATAAATTTCCTATTAAGCATATATTCAAAAGCTTTAAACATATGCTAAGTGGTGAATAAAGGAAGAAATATTTTGTGTCTAGCACAAGAAAAATTCTTTGGATTTTATATCTAGGGCCTTGGTTAGCAGTTGACATTATTGGTGAAGAAATTAGAATCTCATAAATTCTACTTTAATTTTCTATGACCTGTTAGGAAATGCTACCCCAGCCTGTTACCTTTTTCTACTGTGACTTGGGCACCAGGCATATGTGGACATAAGTCTAGAGCCTTCCTGATTAACAGGGAAGTGGCTCTTTTCTTCACTCATTCCTTTTTTTTTTTTTCCAAAAATAATAACCACTTTAAAATAATACATACATAGCATTTTTATCTTTTAATTCCTACAATGCCTTGTAGGCATCAGAGTATGTGATATCATTTCCATTTTGCAGATGTGTGTGGGATCTTAAGACCTGAAAAGATAAGGTGACTTACTCATGCCTAGAACATCCTAAAGATAAGACTGGAGTGTCCTAAAGTCTGGAGTCTCTTCTTGCTGTCAACATTTTGTGGCTTTCCATGCCAGCAAGATTGGATGACCTCCAGAAATGCAACTGGGCCAGTTGGCTTGACTTCCAGCATTGGTTGAGCCCAGCTGTTCACTCACCAACCTGGAGGAGGAGAAGATCAACTAAAAGAGAAACATCTGATTCCTGTCCTGAGCTCGCTGCCTCTCTCCTACAGCTTTGGCTGTTTGAGAGTAGGGATTCGGTCTTCTGGGGTAGTTTGATGTCTGGCACAGGGCTCTGGAAAGCGACCTAATGAAACACTTGTAGAAAAAGATAAAGAGCACTTTACTTATCTTGGTAGTGCTCAGATCACTTAGTTGTGAGTACGCAATGCCTAATTGCATGGAGATTGCTGTGAGGAATAACTAAATCAATTCATACTTGATGTCAAAGTACAAAGGTGAAGGCAGCTATATAGTAACCAGTTAAATGCACCTGGCTATTCAGTGCCGTTACCATCTCTGCCATGAAGTTGATATGTTGATAGAAAAGGACTTTTGTTATTAGGTGTTCATCTTAGAAAGAAATATTCTATATTTAAGAGAGATTTTCTATCTCATTAGTGAGGTACTAATATATATAAAAGAAATTAAGAAGATCTCATTAATGAACCCACAAGAATAATATTTTGCAAGTAGTAAATACATCACACAGATTCATCTAAGAGTTGGAAGGGTCCTTGGAGAAGTCAGATATCCTACCCCATGCATGAATTTCCTCTACAACATCCTGAATGCTATCTCCAGCCTCTGGCCAGGTTCCAACATGGACAAAACTATTTTCTTAAAACAGTTGATTAGAGTGCTGGATTCTTGTAATTGTTACAGCCCTTTCTAATACTGAACTTAAATCTATTTCCTCGATTGCACCCATGCTGCTAATCTCTTAAAAAATTTTTTTTCTTCCCTTCTGGGGAGTACAATGGCTCTAAACATGCTGGGCTGGCCTTTAAGCTTAAATTGAAAAATCAATGGGTGGTACAAAGCGTATGAGTGTTTAAATATGCTTTATGAATGGTTGTTTGAACTGGATCCTTCAAAGAATGTAAAAGGGATAAAGAAAATTTGAGAATGCTTCATTTTTTTCTCATTTGCTCTATTTTTAAGCACCCCATCACACTATTTCACTCATCTAAGTGAAATAGGGATCTTTGGACTACAGCGAAAGTGAAATGAAAGTGTTAGTCACCCAGTGGTATCCAACTTTTTGCAAACCCATGGACTGTAGCCCACCAGGCTCCTCAGTCCATGGAACTCTCCAGGTAAGAACACTGCAATGGGTAGCCATTTCCTTCTCCAGGGATCTTCCTGACCCAGGGATTGAACCCAGGTCCCCTCATTGCAGGCAGATTTTTAACATCTGAGCCACCAGAGATGCCCTGGAATTCAAATATCTGTGGGCATGATTGGTATCTAGTGGGTAGATACATTTGTAGTAGAAAATTGAGAATTGAGATGTAGAGAGAAACATGGTGTTTGCCTGTCATACTGTCTCTACATCAGTCTGTAGAGCTACAGCAAGAAGGTGGAGGGCATGTTTGCATGAAGGGCTCCATGAGATATGGAAAGAGTGAGGGTCCTTTGGCTTTCTCACAGCTTACAAAGTGTGACCCGAGTCACAGGTGCTGCCTTTGCACCTCTTTGAGTTGCTGGGGATTTACTACTTTGAGAGGTTTCTAGTGGTAGCATTTTGGTCTGGATAAATTGCACTGGGTGGAGTTAAACAAGACATTATTCCAGATTATTAAAATAGGGAGAGAGAATGAACTCAGCTTCAATAGGACAAAAGGTTGGAGAGTTTTTAAGTAGTGGGGTGAGCTAATGGAAAGTAACTAGAGGATATGAGTGGGGAGGTTGGGCCATGTGTTTAGTCCATCTGTGTCTGTTACTTGGCACTTACTGAAGTCAGGCTCCTGCCTCCTACAGAGATAAAGAGATAGGTGTCCGTCTTTCCCTATGATTGTATTTCACAGGTATGACTCCCAAGTCCTTGAGAAAGATATTTCTGGGTTATAAAACTCACAAGAGACTGGGAGAAGATTTACAACTTAAAGGGGCAGAGAATAAAATGTACAGATGCAAGTTTTCCTCAATAAAGGCTCTAAGGAAAGGGAGAGATCAGGACACTAGAGTGAGGAAGAAGCCCATGTAAAGTTTAGTTAGTCAAGCTGAGCAAACATGAAGGCTGTCTTGGTCAGACGTCAGTATTCTCATGGAATACGGCTGTAGCAGTAGCACTACGAGGCACTGCCCTCAAGTGGTGTCAAGGGAGTGGGCATCGCTGAAGAGACAGGGTTGGGAGGTTCGTGAGGCATCCCTGGAGCTCCTAGAAGTATATGGAGGGGTTTGCAAAGAACTGAGAATATGTGTAATGTAGGTAGAGGAAAGACCAGTGAAATTTGGGTTATTGCCATTCATGAGGTCCCACAGATAGCCAACAATGGCAAGGCCTGGGAAATACTAGATTACTGAAGTAAAACATTTTTAGCTCATTTTGGCACTTATTGCATCCTTCACTTTGGAATTTATTGCATCCTTTAGTCCAGGAGTGCATGTACTGTGACATGTTGCTTCTCTGTCCTCCATACAAAGGGTGCTGTGGTAGAGTGGAAATAACACTTCTAGACAATGAAAAGAGGATTTTTGTTTGTTCATTGTTTTATTCTACCATTTACCAGCTAAATAGTCTTATGTGCGTGTGCTCAGTTGTGTCCAACTCCATGGACTGTAGCCCACCAGGATCCTCTGCGCATGGGATTTTCCAGGCAAGAATACTGGAGTGGGTTGTCATTTTCTTCTCCAAGGGATCTTCCCAACCCAGGAATTCAACCCGCACTCTTGAGTTTCCTCCATCGGCAAGTGTATTCTTTACCACTAGCACCACCTATTTCCTTTACTTCCTTGTGAGGAAATTGGGGATAGTACATCTACTTCAGACTTGTTATCAGGATGTAATCAATGTACCTGACATCCTTTGCAAAGCGTTATGAACAGCAAGTATGATGTATTTCTTTTGACTTCCATTACTTAATGGAAGTGTCTCATCCATTACTTAAACACAACCTTCATGTGACCCCAATAGTGTCTCTTTAGGGACCATTGTAACTTTTCATAATCAGACTAGTTCTCTTATGCTCTGTTTAGGCAAACTTACTCTAGTTCCCATTCATCTAAGTAGCATATACATGTTCTAAGTAGAATTTTTTCTATATTTTCATTGTTCATGCTTGATCCATCTCCAAGCTCACCAAGTCCTGGACTTGAACGTCTGTGTTTTCTACAATACTCTTTCTCAGGAGGTCTTTTGTGATAAAATAGAAGTGAGTGGAAATCTTGCCCCTCACACTCATATCTGAATACACATGTTGCTAAAAGATCTCAGTGCTTGCTTAGTGATTTTGATGTTTTTAATGAGTCTGTTTGAATTTGACTAAATTATGCTATGTAGCTGTAAATTGCTCAACATCAAAATCTACACATGATAAATCAATTCGGTTTATGGAATATCTAAAGAAGATACCAAAGGAAAATCTATGCTCTTTGATAGAAAATGTGTATGTTGACAAGTAAAGAAAATCATTGTTTGGTGGGAAAGTTAAACATTTGCTTATCAGAAAAGAAAAATAAATTCTTAACTGCAAAGGAATTGCTAATTTTTCCATTAAATACCCAGGACAAAGAAATAACTATTTTGAGAGGTCTATCTAATGATGCAGTCACAGTTACTATGTTATTTGGCCCTTGTTCTGTAGTAATTTAGTCTGAACAAGACCCTAGTGTATGCTATTCTTTGGCTTTATGGTCCTCTAACCATAGGCACTGATGGCATTCATGATTATAGATTAAATAGGGCCAACTCTTGTCAGTAATATGTTAGAAAACTCCCACAGAGATGTCTATGGTGCAGCTGAACAATGATGTTGGGAGTGTGTTATTTTGCTTTAGAAAAAGCTACAGCATTCCAACGCGGGGTTCAATGCCTGGTACTGGAAGGCTCTTCTCTATTTGATGTAAATTAAACCTTGAGTACACTCTGCCTGGTATTGCAATTAGCATCTGGGGCCGGACCAAATTTTAATTTGTGCAATTGCAGATTATTTACTACTGGGTAAGAAATAGACTCCGTCATATTGTTACTTTGTTATGTAATTTTGCCTGGGGTTGTGAAATCGCTGTTGCATTCTGCTACTGTGTGCAGCCAGTGGGCTTTTAGAATTTTCAGCATGAAAGGCTCTCAAGAAAACATGAAACTCTTTTAACATAAGGTTATCTCCAGGAGACTACTTTTTGGTTTACTTATGTGATTGCTTTTGAACAAATGTATTTTTCTTTAGTTCTACTTAGTGGTTTTTACATTAATGGACTTTTATGATAGGTTCTCAGATCTTGTACTTTCAGTTTTATTTTTTGGAGGGGTAAAAGTTTCAGAATGAGATATTCTGGGAGATATTTTCAACTGTTTTGAGTTGAAAAATAAAAGTATGATCAATTAGACATTATTTTGCTGATCTGATCTTTTTTTTTTTTTTCTGAAAATAGCAACAGTAGAAGGCAAATATTCTTAAGAGAAAGTGAAATTTTTTAGAAGAAAGCTGCTGGATAGTCTAATTTTTTAAATTTACTGATGAAATTGTTCACATTTTGAAGAAAGTATTCACTGAGGTGCAGTAGTAATTGGATTCTTTGTAAGGTGACAACAAAGGGCTGCTTGCTTTACACCAGTCAGCAAACTAAAACCTATAGGCCAATCGAGACACCACCTAATTTTGTAAACAAAGTTTCACCGGAGCATGGACATGTCCATTTATGTAAACCCTTTCTATGTTTCCTTTTTATTATCTGACCTTTTCTAGAAAAAAAAAACATGCCAATCTGTGGTTTACACTATTAACTTTTCTTGTGGAATCAGAGCAGAGGGTGTACATCCTCAAAACCACGGGAAAACCAAACCACATATTTGACAAAGAGTTAAACCTTGTTCTTTCCCATCCCTTGTACTCTGGATAGACATTTGTGGCAACCACAAGCAACCCTCATCTCTCCTGTGGAGCCCCAACTCTTGTCTATGACTGTGGCACCAGAAATTGTTGGATTATTGATAGGTATTTTTACCTAAACCCTTGAAAATGTTTTGAACCCAATGGAGACATTAGGCATTTTTCAGTAGTGTCATATTTTAGACTGCCTGTTTAGAACTGCCTCTATGCTACAGTTTGCACTTACATTGTAAAACTAGAGCAACTTATTTCTTTTATTGTTATCCAAAACTGATCACACACTCTTTTCTAAACTATTACTGTGGACTAATCATAATCTACACCAGCATTTTGGAATAGATTTACTTACCCCTGCATCACTTGGGAAAACAGTGGACACCCACCCCTCCAAAACTACCCTTTTCTGTCTATTTTATCTTAGGTTCCCCTAGAGCAGAATTTGAGAAAGGGATACATGAAGGTAGTCATTTGGGGAAATGATATCAGGCAATAGGAGTCAAGGGACTGGGAGCAGTAAAACAGAGAAGGAGGTAAAGTTAATTCAAGAGTTGAGTTATTAAGGTTAAATGCTGGTTACTGTTATGGGCACCTGGGGCTCAGTCTGAGAACCTTTGAAGAACTGTGTCTGTTCTGTGAATATTTTTTCATCTCAGAATTGTCTGCTCAAGATATGAAAAAAATTATGTTTTTCTATTGGTTTCCAAACCCAATCCATCAACAGTTGCCCCAGAGGCCACTAACCTCCTTACATGTACAGCTTGAATATGCTGCAGACTGGGCAAGCAGGCTAGTCTCGTGTAGGGGTTTCAGACAATGAAGGCAAAGGATTCTGGAGAAACAGGAGACACACAATGAAACTGAGTCCCGGGGATATTGCTGTAGCTGGGTGACCTAGCAATGGCCAGGACAAAATGGTGGGCCGAGGGAATGCCATACAGGACGTAAAATGTGTATATTTCTCTGCCTTTCTTAACTTGCTACCACCTCAAGGGCTGATATCTGTAACCTAGATCACCTAATCTCCTTTGCTATCTGGCTTCTCGTTGAGTCTTGGTACCAGGAGACATGAGAGGAAATCTGAAGGCAGGAGGGAGAAAAAATGGTGAGGTATTATTCTCCCCAGCTTCCTCCCTGTTTGGGCTGCCACTGGCGCAATTCCTCTTGGGTAGGTAGTCCAGCTTCTGTGGCTCCAGCTCTCTTCGGGTTTTGGTAACACCATTCTCTTTATTCCAAAGGCCACAGCTCCTTCCAGAAGACCTTCCCCTGTAGCTATAGCTTTCCCGTGGGTTCAGTAACCTCTTGTCCCTCCTTTCCTTCAGGCCTGAAGTAGGTTTTAGCTCTCTACTGTCACTGATCCTTGGAACCTGCTCAAACCACTCTAAGTAATCCTTTCATTGAACTCTCATCTGTTTAATCCTTTGATTGTACCTTAATTTTCTGTCTAAACAAAATTGAGATTGTGTTAGCAGTAAAGAAGGGGAAACATCTTTTGAGTTGGCATTGAAGAAACTCCATAATTCCTGCTACAAAGGGCCAAAACCAACAGAAAGCTTGCCAGTATATTACTGGCTTCGATACACTTTGAAAAATGGCATAGAGATGAAATCCCTCTTATGGGGCAACTTTCACGTTCAGTGGTCCCTATTCCCATAGTGTGGGCTGTTGAAATGGGAATGGTATATTTTAAATTTTCATGGCATTATTTTTTCTTTTTGTAATATTGATATTTTTCCAATGTAAAGGATTTAAGCAATATAAAAGGCATAAAAATGAAAGAGAAAATCTCCTATAACTCAACCACCCATAGATGAATATTAACATATTAGTGTGTATTCCTTCAGACTCTCTTAAATGGGTCTATAAAATAAATGGGAACATCAATTTTATGTTTGGAAGGAGGACACTATGAAAAGTGGAATGGGGTGAGAGGAAAGAAGGAGAATTAAGTCACCTTGTTTCTGGGTAAGCATGAAGTTTGGATATATCTGTTATTATTCAATGATGTACAAACAAGAAAAAAGGAAATAAAAGAAAAAAAGAAAGCAGAAAGAACAAATATTTACAATCCCTTGAAGAAAACAACCCCACAATTCAAGAAACAAAGGAAAACCAAGCTTTTAAAAAACCCCACATTTTCCATGACAACGTAAATGTCCATCATGGGGTAGCAGGTGAATGAATTATGGTGAACTCAGTCAGTGCTCCTTGCTCACTACTTCATGAACAGTGTTACTTCAGTGAATGAATGTGATAACCATTCTGTGATACATTTAAAGATGTGTTTATAAACATGTAGAAAGATATTTGTATGAATGTAATTTGTGCACTACTTTGAAAACAGCATTGTTAGTAGAATGAAGTAAAATATTATATGCTAATATGAAATGATCTTCAAAATATGTTGAATGAAAAAACCAAGGCTTACAGAAAATCATCTGATCTATATTAAAAATGTATACATCTACATGCTTGTATATACATAAAACATTTCCAGAAGGAAATGAGAAGTTATTAGTAATATTTGATTATAGGAAAGGGATAGGTATTTGGGATAAGATGGAGACTACCTCTTAATTACATACATTTTGTAATGTTTGATTGTTTTTCCTGTTCACATATTATTTATTCATAGTAAAGAAGATTTACTAGAGGAAACACAATCCCATCTTTATTATGTACTCAATTAACTTTAAAAAGATAGAGATCATATCAATGTATGACAGAACCCACTGAAATGTTGTGAAGTGATTAGCCTCCAACTAATATAAAAAAAAAATTAATAAAAAAAAAAAAAGAGATTCTCTGAAATGAGAGAAGAAAGTTGATATTTAAAAAGTACAAAAGGGATTTCTACACAGTTGTAAGTATAAAGGGAACTGACAAGAAAAGTTTAAATGGTAAAGAAATTAAAAATATAATGAGAAAATTTAAAGTGTATGTTAGAAGCAGTACAGATAAGAATTATCTCTCAGAGAAGTAACCAGTGACTTGGAAGACAACTTTAAAAAATTCTCCCAGGATTGAGAGAATAAGAGCAAAGAGAGGGAATTAACAAGAATGAAGAGCACAGGTGTGAAAGGCACATGTTCCAAGAAAAGATTAAAAACTGAACCCAGCAAACATCAGGAAATAACAGTGTAAAAACTTTCTGAGATGAAGAGTATCCTGAAACAGCACATAAGGCAAATTGGGCAAAAGGAAAACAACACCTAAACATATCCTGGTGAAATTTTTGAATTTCGATAGTAAGTAAAGTGTTTTCTGCACATCCAGAGAGAAAAAAATGGAGAGATATGACTGGTTTTGATCTTTTCCAGCACAACAGTGAACATTAGATACCAGTGGAGCAATGTTGATAGAATTTTGGAGTAGGAAGAATTTGAGCTCTAACCAGGAATTTCTTATTTAGTTACAGTATCATTCATGTGTAAAGAGAGAATTTTTGTTTAGCATATATTGATATGTTTGTTATAAGCTTTAGAAAGTATATTCCACATTAGTCCTGGTAAAAATACTCAAAGATAAACCTAGAATTTTTGTTGTTGTTGATACACACAAGGTTATTCTAATATTTAAATGGTTAAATGAAAGGAACTAGAATAGCTACAACAATTTGAAAAATGATAAATTGGGAGAAATCAATTTACCCAATTTCTACAGTATTAAGACTGTGTGTTATTGGCAGAAGGATAGACACATGAATCAATGAACAGAATAAAGAACTGAGAAATGGACCCACACAAAAACACCCAATTGATTTTTGACAAAGATATAATCCAATGGAAGAAAACCAGCTTTTTCTGGAACAAGTAGACATCAATAGACAACCAGAGAGATATACCTTTGGAAAGCCAAAATCAATCTAGTTTGGTTTTGTAAAAGGAAAACAAAAAGTGTGATCAACATAGCAAAAAACAGGGTTAAAAAAAGAGTTGGCATGCAAGAGTATGGCTACCAAGTGGTAAGCATAAAACATATTGCAAAAGGGAACAGAACAAGACCAAATAAATAAATTATGATACATTTAAACGGGTTTATCTTTTAAATAAAATGAAGTTGTTCAGGTATCATTAAGAAGCCTGTATAAAACAAAAAGAAAAAATAAATAAAATCTAAAAATTTAAATGCTATCTAAGAGATACACAAGGAAGGACCATTTCATAACATAAAAAGCACAAATAGCAATATTAATATCAAAGAAGATAGAGCTGAAAGCAAAACCTACTAAAAGTGACCAGGAGGTTCTTGCATAAATTTAATAGTAGTTAATTTTTATGTAGTGAATAAAATACCATCAAAATGTGTAAAGCAAGCTAAAAATATCAGGAGATTTTAGACACACCTCTTTCAGTTTTTAACAGATCAAAAAGTCAAACATGAAAAAGTATATTGTTATTATAAAAAATATATTAGTATATTATTAGTAGTATGTTGTTTTATGAAACAATTTCTAATAGTACCTAATAGTATCATATAATGACATTTATATTTATAGTATAATAGGTATACTATGAAGTATATAAAATAATAGCATCTAAATAAAATAAAACACTTTTCATTGTCATATTTCTAACTGTTTTTTATAAACAGAATATATATTTTTGTCAGCTCACAATAAAACATTTATAAAAGTCAGAACTACTAGTCCACAAAGAAACCATAGTAAGTTCTAGAAATGGAATTATAATGGATATATTCTCTGGCCTTAATGCAAAATAAACCAGAAATTAATAATAAGGAAGCAAAATATCCCTGTTTGAGATTAAACAAGCATCATTGCAAACTATCCTCCTATAAACTAAGTTAAAGAAAAGCTCAAATCAGTTGTTAGCAAAAATAATAGCAAGGATGACATTAAATAAGAATATTAATTGCATACTATCAAAGCTGTATTCAAAGGCAAATTCATAGTTTAAATTTTTTCATTATTAAACAAGAAAAAATTGATTAAAATATTAAAGCTAAAACCAAATAACATGAAGTTAACCAGATACCTAAGTTTATATAAGCCTCATGAGGACATGGGTCTCTTCTTTTCTGTTTGGAGCTGGGAGCCAGCCAACATCCTGAACCTAGTTCAGGCAACTGATAAATCTTTGTTAAATTGATATGTGAATGAGTGATTACATAAGTGAATGAATAAAACCAGAGTTTGTGGAATAAAAACAATTGACAAAACTGAAAAATATAAGATTTTCCTGAGTACAAAGGTCTGTTCTCAGGGCAAAAAGACAAGCTGAGCCAAGTGTGGTCTTAGACGCACAGGTGGAGAGCACCAGAGGCCTCAGTGCTCATTTCTGGAATGTTTGGTGCCTGTTGGGGGATAAAAATCTGTCACAGATGGGAGACTTGCCCCTGGGAAGAGGGGCATCGTGGCAGTTTAGTGCACTGCAAGAGGCAAAAGCCATCCTTCCCTCTCTTACTGCTTACCCTCAAAATCCTTTGAACAGGTGCCGAAGACTTCCATTTCAGCCCGAAAATAAAACGCACGCAATAACAGAAGTGATTGAGGCTTACTCTGAGGCTTCTTACTGATAGCAAAAATGTTTCCTGAATGCACAGTTTTGAAATAGAAGGTCGCTGCTCTGCTGAGGGCTCAGTAACTGAGGAGAAGGGAAGGATTTCATTGCTACAGGAAAGAATGCAGAATCATTAAAGACTCATCTGATTGCTTCAAACATTTTCCCAACATTAATTCTCCAGAAAGAAAGAGAAACAAGTAGGATCTCAAATTAATGACACATCGTTGAATATATTGACTGTAGAGAAAGCCACTTTCACGGTTCCCTTTGTTTCAAGTCACTCAGACTGGCTTCCTTCATTTATGTGTACAATGTCCCCAAGTCTTCTGGTGCTGAGATGAAATAAATCTTTATCACTGTCAATCCCTAGTCCTCAAAAAATTCTCACTTTTTTTGAGCTGTGAGGGGATCAATCAAGTTGAAATGAAAGCCTTAATTTTTCAAAATATTGAGATAATGCTGATATTTACAACTTTTTGGTCATAGCTCAAGATCAAGTCCCACCTACCTGGCCTTTCCCTTACAAGAGCCCAACATACTCCTTTTACTCAGAGAATTTCCCACGATCCTGTTTAGAATCCTAGCCAAACCTAACTGCACAGGTATTTCACATAAAGACTAGTTTGCCTTTTTGCTTTTGTTTGGAAAGTCACCTTTGTCAGGGCTGTAATTAATTCTTGCCAGACTAATAGTGTTCCCTGTGAATCACACAGGTCTTGAGGGGAGAAAATTGATAATCTAATAACCATAGCAAAATGAGACATCTTCACCTTCCAGACCAGGTATTTGGCTCTCCTTCTCTCTCTTTTTTTGGGGGGAGGGGGGGCTGACACAGCTTGGTCTGTTGTTATGATTGCTGCTAGCTGTAGGGAAAATTAAAAAAAATAGTTCATTGGCTTTCTTTGGCAGCATCTTCTGTTTCTGGTTTTAAGTACAAAGTCAGATTCTGAGTCATCCCAGCCCTTTACCTGGAAGCAAAAGCTTTTCACTCAATGAGATACAACAGCTTAGCTTGCATGAGGTTTTTGGGAAAAGGCCAGATATTCAAAAAACCATCTGCTTGCACTGCTCATAAATCACAGTAATGATTGCCCTTGATCTGCAGCCATTCCCCATTATAGAGGATATTGGTTTCCAAAAGATGTCACAGCATATTGAAATGAGATGGTCCCTTCCAAGCAGAAAATTCCTCTTCACCATTACATTATATAGTGGAATAGAATTATGTTGTGTTAGCCCTCAAAGGCAGATAGGATCTCAGAGAAGATACAGGTAGAGGGGTGACTATAAATTTTGCAACTAGCACAAAGGACAAGCCACTAAATTTCTGTGTGTGTGCTTTACTTCAGTCAAATGCTGTAAGAATTTAAAATGATTGGGAACAAGAAATTCTATTTCTGAAGATGTCTTTTAACCAGGTGTCCATCTTGTCACTCATAACAGTGTTTCTCACCAAGAGCAGAGACAGAGGCAGTTAATAGAATGAGTATGAAGAATGACTACCTCAAATAGCCCATGAAAGCTAGACACTGTTATTATTTAGCACTTGGAGGACCATCTGCAGAATGCTTGGCATTCCGCAAAGCACAGGGGATGACAGAATGTCTGGCCAGTGGCTTTGATGATCTAAATGAGACACAACCTTCCGAGGAGCTGGCATGGCCCAAGCACACGCCACCCATTTACCCTCTGCTAAAAGCCAGTGAAGCGCCGCGTCTGAAATGCAAAAAGCACTGGGGAATCCTTAGTACTTTCTTTAACACCCAGGGTTCATTCCAGCTCAGCTGATCTGACAGCATGCTGCTGGGTGGTCTGCGGGGAGATGGCTGCCGTTACAGCCTCGGACGTGGTGTCCCTGTAGAGACAGTGGGTGCAGTGAGGGCTCGCTCATTCTAGGTTTACTTTGCCATCTGGTCTGAAGTCATTTTGGGCTTCCCTAGTGGCTCAGACGGTAAAGAATCCAACTGCAATGCAGGAGACCTGGGTTTGATCCCTGAGTTGTGAAGATTCCGTGGAAAAGGAAATGGCTACCCACTCCAGTGTTCTTGCCTGGAGAATCCCATAGACAGAGGAGCCAGGGGGTTGCAGTCCATGGGATCGCGAAGAGTCAGACACAAGTGACCGACTAACGCTCACACTGAAATCATTTGCGTGCTCTGTACTTTCTTGAGTGACATGAAAATTCTAAGTGGTGATATGTACCTCAGCTATGTTTTCAGATTGTCTTCATTAAGCCTTGAGGACTGTGTGTTCTACTTTGATTAGCATTTTTTATTTAAATTGGTTTTCCGTGACAGTTCTGTAAGATCTCATTAAACTGTTTTAGCTCCTGAGGATATTGGGATATATTTTGGCTTATGCTTGGGACTGGGAAGCTGGGGAGTCAGTCCAGAGTAGGGGAGGACAGGAGACCATGGTTAAGCAAAAGATTTTGGTGACTGACAGACCTGGGTTTGTATTCCTGTTCTACTACATACTTGAGAAATGTATAATGTTGGACTAGTTATGTAAGATCTCTAAAACTAGTTTTCTCCATTGATAGTAATCTTACCTCATAAGAATGTGAGGATTAAAATTAGACATGTGTATATTCATTGGAAGGACTGATGCTGAAGCTGAAACTCCAGTACTTTGGCCACCTCACGCGAAGTGTTGACTCATTGGAAAAGACCCTGATGCTGGGAGGGATTGGGGGCAGGAGGAGAAGGGGACAACAGAGGATGAGATGGCTGGACGGCATCACCGACTCGATGGGCATGAGTTTGAGTAAACTCCGGGAGTTGGTGATGGACAGGGGGGGCTGGCGTGCTGCGATTCATGGGGTCGCAAAGAGTCGGACATGACTGAGCGACTGAACTGAACTGACTGATATGTGTATGTATACACATACATGTGCATATATATTATATATGTGTAACATATGTATATGTGTATATATCTGAACATAGAGCCTAAATGAATATTCATGGAAATTAGCTATTACTACTCCTATATGAACCACTGTCAATAACAATTCCAAGGTGGACTTAGGTAGGACAAAAAAGTACCTGAAACAGAATTGATCAAAGTGAGTGGTGATCCAATAAAGACTACGGCAGTTATTTTCTTTATGTCCAGCTGGTTGTGTGTTTCACCAGTTCTTGTGGGGGACAGACTGAAAATTCAAACTGAATCAACATTGAGCACTGCGTGCACACTCACACGTGTGTGCCTGCCTGTGTGTGTATACTTCAGTTTGAAAGGAAAAGAAACAGGCTCAGCTTCCGGAGAGAGGGGACACGTGGGAAGTGAGGAAACACAGGGAGCTGTCTGTCTGCGGCTGCCCTGGGCTTCAAGAGCCTGGAATGAGGTTCCCAGCTGTTCCGATTACAGAAGCAGCTCCAGCAACTGCTGGGTATGCGAAGATTCAGTCATTTGTCACTCCTCAGAGATGCCTCTTACCCACCACCACCCTGCTCTAGTGAGCACAATTGTCTTGGCTAAAGTTACACCTTTCCCCACTTCTCTTGACTTTCGGAAGAGCTCACAGTCTGCCTTTTATTGATCGCTCTGAGGACTGGCTCTCCCCTTTCATGTGTACAAGGCCTTGCCACCCTGGCATAGTTGACTGATCCACACAGGTGGGCACCTGACCCAAACTGGGAAAATATTCTTCTTTCTCACTGGAATTACGAAATCAGAAAAAGTAGCGAGGGAGGCTATTTTTTTTTCTATGCATCATGTGATGCTTGGCTGCATCCCTGGCCTTTACCCACTAGACACCAGTAGCGTTCCTTCTTCTCCTACCTTCTCTCCATCTGCTGCAGTGCTGCCATCAAAACTGTAATCAGATCTTGCCAAATGCCCTTTTGCTGAGGCGGTGAGGGGGTCAGTTGGGGGACAGTCCCCATGGTCAGAACCACCTTCAGACCAGCGCTATAAAAAGTGTGGTCTATGGACTGGTGGGAACAGTGTCACCTGAGAACAACTTAGAAATTATTGGGCCTCACCTCTGAACTACTGAATCAAAATCTGGTGGTGGGTTCCAAGAATACGTGTTTTCACAAGATTTGCAATGCCTTTGATATTTGCTAAATCACTCTCTTGTACAGTGACTGTATTGGTTGAGGTTATTAGTCTTGTTACCAATAGAAATGGACTCTGGCTAGCTTAATTTAAAACCTGATTAGGGAAGACCAAACAGGTGGCTCACAAATTAAGAATTGAGAAAAGATGTTTTGGAACCTCTGCTCTAGATCTTTGCTACCCTAAATATGGTTTGAGGATCTACAGCCTCAGATCACATGAGGACTTGTTAAGAATATAGAATCTCAGGCTCACCCCAGACCGAGGTTCAGCATCACCTGGGAATTTGTTGTAAATACAAATCATTTCTAATGGATTTTATGTAGATCAGAAATTCTGGGACTGGAGCCTGGCAGTCTGTTTTAATAAGCCTTCCAGGTAATTTTGATGCAGCTGAAGTTTGAACCATGGCTGCTGACTGGAATCAACTCTTGGGTTATAAGATAATAATGCCTGGGTACCATTCCAAAAGATTTTGATTTCAGTTCGTTTCAGGTGTGGACTGAGTATCAGCACTAGGATTATATAATTCCGATATGACTGGAATATGCAGACGAACTTGAGAACCACTGCCAAAGAGACAGGGTCTTTAATCTCTGCTATGAATGTCCCTGGAGATTCTGTAGTTTCTTCACCTCTCCAATCACCCTTGCTCAATCCTTATTTTAATTTGTGAGCCCCCTGCTATACTCCTCCCTAATAAAGATTTTTAAATTAAGCTAGCCAGAGTCCATTTCTGGTGATAACAATGCAAATAACCTCAACCAACACAGTCATTGTCCAGAAGAGAGACTGCAGGCAGCAGACTCTCAGGAGATGAATAAGAGAAGGTATTTGGAATTGGTCACTGGATTGTGTGTAAGTTCAGGTGCCTTGCATATTTCAGTTTGGAAAACTAGCAGCCTGCAACCTACATTCAGCCATTCATAAACCTACTCAGAAAGTATCTTCCTGCCTGTAACCATTGGGCAAAAGTTGGCAGCTGAAAGTCATTAGCAGGTAACACTCAAAGCACTGGGACACTGATAGGCCTGCCTGGACAAGGGGATCCCAGCAGGCCATCAAGAGTGGGTACTTTCTGTGTTCATTACACCAGTGATGTCAAGGTGATGCGTCTGAGAAAACAGGAAAAGGAAAACACCTCAGATGTTTTGGTTCAAGGAGTAGGAGAGAGTATATGCAAAAGTTCTGAGAGTTAATACTATGACATATCTATGGCATTGATACTCTAGAATATGTTGGGATATTATTTCCAACCTAAAATATAAGTTTTTTAAACTTTTTATTTTGTATTGCAGCCACTCTAGTATTCTTGCCTGGAGAATCCCATGGACAGAGGAGCCTGGTGGGCTACAGTCCATGGGATCGCAAGAGTCGGACACGACTTAGCGACTAAACCATAGCTGATTAGCGATGTTGTGACAGTTTCAGGTAAATAGCAAAGGGACTCAGCCATACAAATACGGGTATCTATTTCTCCCCGGACTCCCCTCCCATCCAGGCTGCCACCTAACATTCTAAAATACAAGTTTATCCCTTTATTCTGACATGGAGAAGGAAACACAACACATGGGATGATTGTCCTTTTCAGATGTTGATGACAGTTTGTTTCATATTCAGAAGAAGTAGGTTGTACATAGTTTTTGACCTGTTTACTTGGCATCTTAGTCTGCTTTAGTTTAGTTTTACCGCATCACAAATGGGAAGCCCCTGTGGTACTAGTGGTAAAAAAAATCTATCTGCCAATGCAGAAGGTATAAGAGACGAGGGTTCAATCCCCTGGAGGAAATGCCAACCCACTCCGGTGTTCTTGCTTGGGCAATCCTATGGACGGAGGAGCCTGGTGGGCTACAATCCATGGGTTTACAAAGAGTTGGACATGACTGAGCATCTGATCACAGCACATGTCACACATAACCTTGAGAATCTCAGTGGTTTACAAAACTAAGCATTTATCTCTCCTTCACTTGCGTCATGCATTGCCACCGGAATGCTAATCCCGGCTGCAGATAAGGCACCACGAGCCCTGCTCACTCTGGGGCCAGAGTTGAAGAGGGCCATCTACTTGGGCAGGGCAGGGGTGCAAGAGAGCAATTGGTAACAGACATCACACCTTACAGTCTCTTCTAGGAGCTGGAATACCATCATGTCCATGTACATTCCGTTGTTGAAACTAAGTCATGTGGTGGGGAAACCCAAAGTCTGTGAGACAAGGATAAATATACTTTATCCACAGTGAACCATGGCAAGAAAAAGGAGAGAAATCACTGTGAATATATATCATCGCCAGGTACCTGAGAATCTGCCAGCATGAGAGAAACACCTTTAACTCTGTCAGAGCAAAGTTCATGTTTCTCTGGTGGCTCAGAGGTAAAGAATCTGCGTGCAAAGCAGGAGATGTGAGTTCAATCCCCGGCTCAGGAAGATCCCCTGGAGGAGGAAATGGCAACCCACTCCAGTACTCTTGCCTGGGAAATCTCATGGACAGAGGAACCTGGTGAGCTACAGTCCTTGGGGTCACAAAAGAGTCAGGCACAACTTAGCGATTCAACAACAGCAGCAAAGTTCATGCGACTTTTCCCTCAGCCTTTGTAACCCAGCGAGTGCAGTGGTGTTGTTTGGAGATGGGGTTGCACAATGGAGTCTGTGATAAGCCCTAATGGGACAATCTAGTGGTGGTCTCTAGAGTCTGAAAGCAGAGCATACCTCTGCTTTCCAGGTGACTCTTCTCTTTAGAATGAGCTTCCAGTTTTTAAATGGACTCTGGTGCATACAGAATACCTGTTCCATAGAAAGCTATAGTGTTTGAACTACTCGTGAGCGACTAATACCATTTTGTATATGTAGCTTTAAAGCTGGGTATGGCTAGTAACATTCCATTATCAAACTGGATCCTGAAAGCACAAGTGCATTTACACAGTCAGGTCATACACACTCCCGTCGTTCACATTCCCATGAATGTCTTAGTCCATACCTATGAATGGTCTCATGGGTGGTTTCCTGTGACCACTTGACTAAAGATGAAACTGTCATGCTTGATTCTTGGAGAAACGCTGACATGAACTGGAATGTCTGTACAGACTACATGTACAATCCTCCAGACAGGAGTGGCCTGAAAGACTGTGGCGGAAATTAAAACTCTTTGTGGCCAGAGCAGTAAGCATACCAATTGGCTATCTACTTGGCCTAAAAGGAAATTTGGCCTAAAATCAGGATCAGTATTGATTTCTAGGACATTGTTATAGTCTGTCCCTCACTGGAAAGGAGGAATATTACAATGTTCATGACAAGAAGGTTAAGGAATGGGCAGTGTGGTTGGGTCTTTCAGGGTGGGCTTAAAGTGTAAAAACAATTGTATCTCACACATCACTTTCAGAAAACTTTCTTCATAGAAGAAACTTGTGGTAATCAGGTGGGCAGGATGGTCCATAGATGACATTTTCCTTTATTAGTCAGTGAGGTGTTTAATAAGTGGGCTTATGAATAAGGCAGGCATGGTGGCACAGATAGATACTAGACTTGCTATAGGCTCAACTGCATGAACTCCCCTTCACTAGATCTGACTTTCTTGCCTAGGATCATTGCTGAGTACCCAATTTTTCAAGCAGGGGCATCCAATTTGGAACCACTATCGGGCACCAAACTTCAAAGATGCTTTCTGGGCACTTGGTATTTAGATCAACTAAACTGGGCCCCTGCCATCAGTGAATAAATTGGGGATTTTTTTTTTTAACTATCAGAAGAAATACACATGCTCTGGATTTGGACTTGTCTTCCCTTCACACCCATGCATATTGTCTATGAGTTTATTGAAGGTCATATGCACTGTCAGTAAACATATTATCACCAAATCCACTTCAAAAATGGGCCACCAATGAGATGATATCCAAGGGATTAATGGATACTATCATATGCCCTGTCATTCAGAAAATACTGGCCTTATAGAATGATTCAATGACCTATAGAAACCCAGATGTGACATGAGCTGGTAGTTATCACCATGCAGTTTTAGGGTGCTGTTTTGTAAGATGCACTATGTGGTCTGTATCTGTTATTGGCAGATTTATACAGAAAAAAAAAAAAAATCCAAGACATCCCTGGAGAATTCCTCTCTGCTTTTCTTTCTGAGAGTAGGTTAATCAGACTTTTCTTCACTTGTATGACATAACCTAGTATACCTCTAACAGCCCCTCCTTCTAGCTTCAGTTTGTCAGTTGGTTCAGTTCCTTACAACTAAAATAGTCTCAGTGAATACAGCCTATTACTAAAGCATTTTTCTTGATTTTTAAAATAGCAGTAAGAGAAGCTCTAATGATGATTTTTATCTTGGCAAATATAACGGTTGACCATTTTTCAAGAGTATGACAGACATGTTAGTTGTATACTCCATATCCACTCTCCTTAACTTATTTCCGAAAGACTTCTGATGCTCTTTTTCTTTAAGTATCTATTTGGCCGTGCAGGGTCTTAGTTGCACATGCAAGATCTTTGTTGTGGCATGTGGGTGTCTCTAGTTGCAGCACATGGGCTTAGTTGCTTGCAGCATGTGGGATCTTAGTCCCCCGACCAGGGATCAAATCTGTGTCCTCTGCATTGGCAGGCAGACTCCTCACCACTGGACCACCAGGGAAGTCCCCTGATGTTCTTTAAGAAAGCAAAGTACTCAGCTTTAAAAAGAATCTGCAGCATGGGATGAATAAAGAGGGCCATAGCTCTGATAATGTAAGACAAGTAGATGCTGCTTTCAAGAAAACCTTCCACCGTTTCGCCTTGACCCTTTGTATCCCTGCTTTTTCTTGCCTGGAATGCAGAGTGAGCTGACAATGAAGCTCTCTTGTATGCATAGATAACCAAAGTAAAGCAAAGCTATCTGCTGAGGGTGACAGAGCAGAAGGAGAGAAGGGTGTCTTTGTGGAGAGTGTGGACTAACCCTGCACCACCTACCTCAGGAATTACTCTAATGAGAGAAGATTGGACCCTCTTAGATTAAACCACTATATTTTGGGATCTGTACATTTAACTGAATGCAATATTGAACTGGCACACACACTTTCTCTTTTTACTACAGTTCCAGGATTGAACAAAAAAATCTTTCTATTTCCATACAGGTGACAGAGCTATTCAGATGATTTGAAGCTACTGAAAGTACAATTTATAGCTATATTTTTTAAATTATACTGATTCAAATAACTAATAACTTCTGTTAGGATTGTTATGATTTTAGTCAACAAAAAGAACACAGATGGGGACTTTAGGAGAAAGTAAGTTTTGATGTGATTTCAGGCACATTTGTTTATCTTCAGTTTATTTTTCCCAAATATAGGAATTTCCTTTTTTGTTAAAAGTGCCGTCTTTTCTGTGACCCATAAATTCTGCCACTACCAGAGAATGTGTTCTTGCTTCTAGTGGTGTTGATGGATTTGTGTTTTACTTTCAGCTCTGCAGAACTGTCTCCAGATTTCCTTGAGGAATATTCACATTTTGCCTCAATAAGCACTTAGTCCACTGTGAAGGTATTTTCCAGGGCTGACATAAGGGTCATGTCTTTTAGTTTCTCTTGTTCTGTTTCTTACCAAGGAGTCTTGGAGATTTTGTGCATGGCCAGCTGGGGGTTTTCCATTTTAGCTGTACAGGATTTTGTGTTGATATAGCTACCATGTCCCAAAGTGTGTGACATAAACTTCAGGAGCCCCAGGAGCTAACAAGGCAACATCCAGGCCAACATCAGACACCAGTTTGAGGTTCGCAGTGTCCTTGAGCTAGAGTGAGTGTGCAGGATCAGGTCCCTCAAGCCTTCCCCTCAGAATTGCCTGCACCAAGGCTATGAAGGTAGAGAACCCTCTCTACTTTGGAACTAGCACCAGGGAGCTGGGAACAGGGCCCTCACTGCCTCTTTAGTGCTCTTTCTGGGACCTTCCCATGGGCTTGCCTGGTGGCTCAGATGGTAAGGAATCTGCCGGCAATGCAGGATCAAACCTGGGTTTGACCCCTCATTTGGGAAGATCCTCTGGAGGAGGAGATGGCAACCCCTCCAGAATTCTTGCCTGGAGAGTCCCAAGGGCAGAGGAGCCTGGCAGGCTGCAGTCCACAGAGTCACAAAGAGTTGGACACAACTGAGCTACTAACACTGTCTCTCTCCCTTTCTTTCTTTCTTTCTTTTTCTCTCTTTTTCTGTCTTTCTTGGACCTTTCCTTTCTCTTTTCAGATCCTTTCCCCCTTTAGTTGCTTTCTCTTAAAACTTCCCCCATGTGGCCATTTATATCCAATCCTACTTCTTTTGAACTTTCCCACTTAAACCAGAAAGGGTTTGCATCTACTTCTTCAACCATGATGCATTTTCTTTGCATATGTCTGAAGTCTCTAATCAGAAGTCAGAATCCGACTATCACTGCAATACCCACTCCTGAGGCCCTGACAACAGTCTTTTGCAGGCATCTTTTGCACTGTCAGTTCAGAGCCTCACCAAAAACTGCCTTCCTAGGCATTGTCTCCCTTTCTTGTATTTTAAGAACCTCTATGTTAGTTTCCTATGGTTGCTGTAATAAAACACCCAAAGTTGCTGGCTTAAAACAAAATAAGTTTATTCTCTTATGGTTCTGGAAGCCAGAAATCCAGAATGGTTTTCACTGGGCTGAAATTAAGGCATCAGCACGAATGTGCACCTTCCAGAGAATCTAGAAAGACATCCACCTCCTTGCCTTTTCCAGGCCCCAGTGGCTGCCTGGACTCCTTGGCTTGTGGCCCCTTCCTCCATCTTCAAAGCACATCACTCCAATCTCTGCTTCCATCTCCTTTAAAGTTGTATCTCCCTCTCCCTGGTTCCAGAAAGGACACTCATGATTCCACTTATGGTTCACTGGATAATCCTAGATACCCTTCCCATCTAAAGATTCTTAAGTTAGTCCATCTGCAAAGTCACTTTGGCCACATAGGTAACATTCACAGGTTCCAGAGGTTAGAACTGGGGTATCTTTGAGGGCCATTATTCAGGTCAATACAGCGACCCCTCCCCCTTTTGACCTCTGCTTGGCCATCTGGTGACAATGGGTGCTGACATGTAAGTGCACTTTCTGAACACCTTCTGTGCCTTGTGCAGCCCAAGGTGAGGGTGCTAACCAGGCCCATTGAAATATGACCCTGCATTCTAAAATTTGTTCTGAGAAAGGTGATTCTGTGTTTGTGCAGATAGCAGGAGCTATGCTGTGTAAAACTCAGACCGTTTGGTGGTTTTCCTGCCATAGGAGCAGAGATCATGGCAGCAGTTGAGAGAGAAATGGCATGCTCCAGAGAGACAGAGATGGGGGAGGGAATATGACTGAAGATCAAACAGCAGAGTTGGGGGGCCCTGCCATGATCCTATGGCCTTGCTTCCACTCTTGAGGCTCACTGAGTCCCTACCCTTATCCTGGTCTGCTGGTCGACCCTATCTTGCTTTCTGTGGGATACCTTCATATCTAAACAACAAACTCCTTTTCTTTCCCCTTAGTCTGATTTTGCCTTCCTCAGCTGTGTCCTAACAATTACAAGAATATAGAGACAGAGAGAGAATGTGGCTGGTAATGGGGTAGAGAGGGGAAGACCTGTGGATAAGCATTTGACTTTGATTCAGTTGATGTTAGGTGGGCTGCACAAAAGAGAGCTCTTGATAACTAGGATGCTTGTCAGTGTGATATTCTGGGTCTGGTACATGGGTTTTGAATGTCGGGGTGTTGTGCAGGGAAAGCTGGTGATAATTGCAACCAAAAGTAAGGAGGGAAATATTTGTGGCATTAAAAGAATAGCTCTTTCTATTCCCTGAAGCACTGTTACTTAATCTCTTGAAGATTCTATAGTTCAAGGTGTATTAGCAAAAGGACAAGCACTTCATTAGGAAAAGGCTATTACAATGAAGGAAGAGGACATGGAGATAATCCTAGCCCTCTTGAAAGTCCCAAATCCTAGACAACATCCTTGGAGTCACTTTAGAGATTTTATTGAGAACACGAGAAAGCAGCCTTCCAAGGTCATATAGCAAGTCTCTCATACCTCTCATTTTTTCCATTGTAAACCTCCCTGGAAATGGCCCCAACTTAAGCTGGTATTAAAGATCTGTTCAGTAGCAGATAGCCAGCCAGAAGGAAAAATGGGGAAGAAAAGGAGCCTGGGGAAGGGAGGCTGGTAAGGGAAGTGGGGGTGGGAGGGACAGTTTTTGCCCAGGGTTGGCTCTCCCCTCATGACCACCTCACATATCTAAAGCACAAGAGTGGAAATCCATCTTTTTTTCCAAACTGGAACAGAAACCAAATTTTGTGTATAGCACATACAGTCCTGAGCTTGAGTGAAATTTGAGAGCCTTCAAAATTGAGAAGGAAAACAGATGGGGGATTCAAGGGTCAAGTCTGGGAGGAGAGGTAGCCCCCCTCTTGCCCTACGTAGTGTGATGACACCCTTCTCAGCCCAAGAACTACTTGAGTTAATAATGCATCTAGTGACTCAGGTTCCTTGGGAAATAAAAAGAAATGCCTACCTAATGCAGAATGAATTATGGCATGGGCAACACTGGAAAAGTAAAAGGGATTCTCTCTCCTATGAAGAAAGGGGTTGGAGGTTAGCAAGGGCACTCCCAGCCAAAGAAGATAGGGACAAGGGATGGGGGAGAGAGAGAAATATACCAGTAGCAATGAGGACGCTGGTGAGGTGGTGGGGGGTGGGGTGGGAGGGAGAGAGATTGACAGTGTTCAGAGTGAAGAGGAAAATCTCTGAAGTAAATGGGGCAGCAGCACAATACAGCCTCCCCAGGGGGAGATGGTCCCCCTGGCAACACAGCGTACCCGCTTGTTTCCTGCAAGAGATGGGGCCTGCACACCGCTAGGGTTATATTTTAAACGTTAGCTCAACTGGCATGACATCTCTTAATAAGGGGCGAGAACTTCATGTATTTTTGATAATGCACCAGTGACAAAATCCCTCTGAGTTCAGCAGAGAAATACTGCAAGAGTAAATTGTCAATGACAACATCAGTGTCTTCCCTAGGCGTCTGAATTAAGTGACAACAGCCCCGGCCAGGTCCCTGACATGGTTTTCGGCATCTTAAAAAAAAAAAAGCAACCAAATCAAAGGCACACAGGTAAGGGAGAAAAGCCTCCGACCCTGGCATGAGAGATGCCTTTGATTAAAGCTCAGCCTGACCTTCCTGCTTCATCTCCACGGAAATGGAGACACGTTTCCTAAATGCCACGACTTTACAGAATCGTAATGAGCAGAAAGCAAGACACTTTGAGTTACAGTCCCACCTTCATTCCGGAGCAGAGCAGAGAAAGGAGACGGCCAGGGAGGGGCTCCACAGGGAGGGGTTCTACCATATATTATCAAAAGGACAACGTGGCTCCCTCACCCCAGTTTCCTTGGGGCAGCGGTGGGATTATCTGTGAAACAAGCAGTCCATTCCCAGACACTTCAGATTGCTTTTCTGCACAGCTGAATTCTTAGGTTATTAGCATTTAGTGGATGCCAATCATTTGATGGGAGATATTCTACTTTGAGGATGATATGTATTAGTAAATAATTCACTCTGGGAAAGCAACCCAAGCTCCAGGGAATTTAAAGCAAAGACAAAACCCAACAAAACAAATCTGCTTCAAAGTTAAAGAGGGTAAAATAAACCAGAGGATTTTACTTCTAGGCTCTTAGAAGTAAATCGTTAACTCATAATTACTTAAATTGCAAAGTGCCCAAGTAGGCTATAGAGTCAATAAGACTTTGCTGTTTTTATCACATTAATTTTGTGGGGTCTGAACAATTTCTACCAACTTGGGAAACATGCCCACTGTATTGTTCTTCTTATGAATTAAAATTTAAAAATAATGAAACCTGAGTTCTTATATTACTAGTACCCTCCACTTTATTTTTGGTGTGAATTATAGAACCTAGCACGTCTTCAGTACTTAATGAAGACTAAAGCATTGTAATACAATATTTGTATTGGAAGCAAGCTCTCGAAGAAATCATACACATATTTTTTAAGCTGGAAAAAGAGTATTCGCATCCGTCATGTTTTCACATAAGCAGTATATGTTGCTCTATGGTTTTGGTGAATATATACTCACTGAAGAGAGGAAGGTAGATTTTCTGAAGGAATACAGTGCTTACTAAAGAGAAAAATTCTGCCAGCTTATGTAGAATAAAATTACATAAGCTCAGACAGCTTCACCACTGTCCCCATTGTCATTTAACGGGCTCTATATGTGTGTCAGGTCTGTGTTCCTGCAAATGGTGAGCATGTGTCCAATAAAATCTCACCTGTGCCTGCATGGGGGAGGAATGTATTATGTTCACATCAGTGTTCTCAGACGAAACAAACAAGTCTTGTATAGCCTCTGTCTCCGTGAAAGGCAAAAAAGAATCTCGAGAAGAGAAAGGGCTCCAAAGACATTCAAAACTGAGGACATGCTCCCCTCTTGTGGAGAGCTGTGGTGCTTACAATGTGCATCCTGAGCTGAGTGCTTTTATTTTCCTAAAGAACTGATCTTGAGTGGTCTGCATGATTAGGATCTCAGAACAATGTTTGAAAATTCTAGCAGCATCCTTATTTGTTGTTTAACCTGCCTTCTGGATGCAGAGGTCATCAAGACCCTCTGTTGTTCACTATTTTCACTATTATTAATTATTCACTATTATTTCACTATTTCACTATTATTCACTATTTTCCTACTTTTACTATTCCTCTTAAAACAGAAAATCTTTGCTGTATCTTCTCCCGAAAGAAAATGTCCTTCCCTTTCTTTCAACTGCCTCCTCTTGCCCCTCTCCACTGTCTTGATTGATTGTATTGCTTTCTCTGTAAAATAAACTAAAGAATCTGGACATTTCAGTTTTGTTCTTTGACTATTTTTAATAAAAGGCAATTCATGCACAAATGGTAAATGAGTGAAAAGTGAGGAAAATATCAGCACCAAACCGAAGAGATGGAAGAAAACCGAAGTTGAACACGGCACGTGCCTGCAAGTGCTGCGTTTAACTGTCCTCTGTCACCTTAACCCTGGCACACTGGGGTTTCCTTCCCTCATGCAAGATCGCCTTAGCTCCTACTTTACTGAGAAAAGTAGGAAATAGTACATTAATCCGTATTCAAGTTATCATTTCCCTCTTTCATTTACTGGTCTACCTGGGTCCACATTCCAAACCCTTCCACTCACTGCCAGAATGACGCTGCGTCCCGGCAAGGCCAGTGTCTTCCTGTCTCAGAAATGTGCATCTTCTCTGGTGGATCTGTGGTTTGAAATTCTGCCCCTCCACTCATGCTGGCATGCTTAGGAGCTCAGTCATGTCAAACTCTTTGCGACCCTAAGGACTGTAGCCTGCCAGGCCCCTCTGTCCATGGGATTTTTCAGGCATGAATACAGGTGTGGGGTGCCATTTCTTTCTCTAGGGGGTCTTCCCAACCCAGAGATCAAACCCGTGTCTCCTGCTGATCCTGCCTTGCAGGAGGATTCTTTACCCACTGTGCCATCGGGGCTTCCTGCAACTCTGCTGGATTATTCCGCATTATCTACCAACACGCGTGTCTTCTGCACTACAAACAAAAAGAGAGACAAAACAACCACAAACAAAACAGAACAGAACAACATACCCGCCCTAAATCCTGCACTGCCCTCTGTCTCCAGTGCTGCTTCTTTGGACATTCCTGAAGAAAAGTCTTCAGCGTCTTATTTCTTCCTCGACTACTCGTTGCTCAGTCTGCCTGACTACTGAGTTCAGAGCCTCCCATTCCACTGGCCCTTCTGTGGAAAGAGGCCCCAAACTGCTTTGCACCATCAAGTAGCTCAGCGTCTCCTCAGCTCATTTCCTAAACCACTAGTTCTGTGTCCCAGAAAGAAGGTTTTAGTGGCTCAGTAATTGTGGGAGGTGCTGTCTGCTACAGGCCCCCAGAATCTCGGTGTAGAGTGAGGTATCTGCCACACTAAGAAGTCCCACAATAACGAGGTCTGATCTGTTTAACTTAAGAGTTTCCTCCACATACCTGATTGAGAAATCCTTTTTTGGTTAATACCTAGTAAGCACCTGAAGAAAGAGTGTTTCACTGAATGTTTTGCTATACAAGCAATTCCTCACTTATCCTTGAACCCCTCTGCTTGTGGGCACAGGCAGATCTTTTCAGGGGATAGATTCAAAGGAGGGATTTACTGAGTCTTAGGCAGATTCAGGTTATTCTGAATATTCATTGGAAGGACTGATGCTGAAGCTTCAATACTTTGGCCACCTGATGCGAAGAGACAACTCTTTGGAAAAGACCCTGATTTAGGGAAAGATTGAGGGCAGGAGGAGAAGAGGGCCACAGAGGATGAGATGGTCGGATGGTATTACCAACTCAGTGGACATGAATTTGAGCAAACTCTGGAAGACAGTGGAGGACAGAGGGACCTGGCATGCTGCAGTCCATGGGGTCAAAGAGAGTTAGGCACAACTTCGCGATTGAATGACAAGGCTAATTCAGACAAACTGTCCTTCTATGTGGCTGTATTATTTTGTAAAGCCAATGGCATATGCAGCTGTTTCCTCACACAATTGTCAAATCTTGATACTATCAATTTTTTTTTTAAATTGCTGTGTAAGAAATGACGTATTATTGAGGTTTAATGTCTAATTTTAATTCTCTGAACTTTAGCAAGCTAGGGGCAAATGTATATTTATACTTTCCCCTTATGTGAGAGTTGCTGTATATATTATTTGCTCTTTTTAGGAGGGTAATTTTTATTCTTTATATATGTTCTGGATTCTGATCTCTCTTATGTAAAATGGAAATATTTTCACTCAATTTGTTACTTACATTTTAATTTTTGTAATGCTTTTTTGCAACACTAAAAAAATTCCTGTTCACAATGTTTAAAATTCTAGTATTATAAAAATTTTCCTCCATACCTTTTAACAGGAGTTTCTTTTTACTCAAGGAAAAAAAAATGCCTTTGTCATATATTTTCTGTATCAAATTTTTTATAATTAAAGTTATTTTTATTTTAAGGATAATTGCTTTACAATATTGTGTTGGTTTCTGCCAAACAGCCACATGAATCAGCTATGGGTATATGTATGTCCCCTATCTCTTGATCCTCCCTGCTAACCCCACTCCATCCCACCCTTCTAGTTTGTTACAGACTTCTTAATTCAACATTTCACTTCAATCCTTTAATATTACCTCAGCATCTACTTATATTGGCACCTCTGTTCAAGTACATAAGTATTCATTTTATAGACTTATTTGCAGTGAATTTTAAAACATAGAGATTCTTGAAGAGGATACTTTCACATACATAGCTGGGTACAGTGTAGAAGGACAGTTTGAATGACAAAGAAAATACATGCTTTCCTTTGAAATGAAGACGAGTTAGTTAGGTAAAAAGATACCTAGTAAACACAATTTTATAATAGACTAGATGATAATGCTTGTATTATCCTATTCTGCATTATTGGTAATATGTTATTCAGTAGCATTTTTTTTATTTAGGCAGTTAAGATTTATCTAAATTTTGATTGTTCTAAATATCTATTGTTAGAATTTAAAATTTATGTCCTGAAATTCAGTCCAACACTCAAGAAAATGTTGCTTTGCCTGATGTCCTTCTCTTTCTGTGTTCATGAAATCCCCCTGTTTTACTAACAAGAATTACAGACAAATATTAGGTGAATTCTGGAACAGGCAAACTAAAAGGATTATGGTATTTCATAGAAGCATAAAATAGTCACTACTTTCTTGAACCAGCAAATGAATGCCATTAGTTGATTTCTGCTGAGCTTTTGCATCAACAATTCAGTTGCAGTTAGTGATTTGCATGCAAAGATAAGAACCAATGACGGAGACTCATGGAGGGGTCTTTGTCCTTGGGTGCTCCGGTGGTTTAATGCTGCTGCTGAGTTTGTCAATGGCATTCATGAAATAACTGGACCTTAATTTCATTCCCAAACCAGCACTGAAAAGAGCAAGGGTCCTAAGATGAAAAGCATAGAAACCCACATTAGACTGTGACCTGCCAGCCCAAGGCCTGACCACAGGCATGGGCATTCTGCTGCATATTCTCTCCCTTCTGAAAAAAAAAAGTGTTTCCTAATGTTACAGCCTTGTGGGATGGGATGGAAGGTAGGAGAGAGCTTCAAGTGGGAGGAGACATATGTATACCTATGGCTGATTCATGTTGATGAAACCAACACAACATTGTAAAGCAACTTGCCTTCAACTAAAATAAATAAATTTTTTTAAAAAAAACTAATTTTAAGGCCTTGCAGGGCTCCATTTTACCTCCAGCTTTTACTGCAGCCAAAAGGAATCACTGACATTGTCTCACCTGTTGGGGTTCAGAAATCAATTCAGTTCAGTTCAGTTGCTCAGGCGTGTCCAACTCTTTAGACCCCATGGACTGCAGCACGCCAGGCTTCCCTGTCCATCACCAACTCGAGCTTGCTCAAACTCATGTCCATCAAGTCAGTGGTGCTAGCCAACCATCTCATCCTCTGTCATTTGCTTCTCCTCCTGCCTTCAATCTTTCTCAGCATCAGAGTCTTTTTCAGTGAGTTAGTTCTTCACATCAGGTTGGCCAAAGTATTGGAGTTTCACCTTCAGCATCAGTCCTTCCAATGAATGTTCAGAACAGATTTCCTTTAGGATTGCCTGGTTGGATCTCCTTGCAGTCTAAGGGACTCTCAAGAGTCTTCTCCAACACCACAGTTCAAAAGCATTAGTTCTTCAGTCCTCAGCTTTCTTTATAGTCCAATTCTCATATCCATACATGACTACTGGAAAAACCATAGCTTTGACTAGACGGACCTTTGTTGGCAAAGTAATGTCTCTGTTTTCCCTGGTAGCTCGGTAAAGCATCTGCCTACAATGTGGGAGACCTGGGTTCGATCCCTGGGTCAGGAAGATCCCCTGGAGAAGGAAATGGCAATCCACTCCAGCAAGAATACTGAGGATCCTGGTAGGCTACAGTCCATGGGGTCGCAAAGAGTCAGACATGACTGAGCGACTTTACTTCACTTCAGGTTGGTCATAACTTTTCTTCCAAGAAGCAAGTGTCTTTTAATTTCATGGCTGCAATCACCATCTGCAGTTATTTTGGAGCCCCAAAAAGTAAAGTCTATCACTGTTTCCCCCTCTATTTGCTATGAAGTTGTGGGAGCAGACCCAACTTCTTCACTCTCCTCTTTCACTTTCATCAAGAGGCTCTTTAGTTCTTCACTTCCTGCCATAAGAGTGGTATCATCTGCATATCTGAGGTTATTGATATTTCTCCTGGCCATCTTGATTCCAGCTTGTGCTTCATCCAGTCCAGCGTTTCTCATGATGTACTCTGCATATAAGTTAAATAAGCAGGGTGACAGTATACAGCCTTGACATACTTCTTTCCTGATTTGGAACCGTCTGTTGTTCCGTGTCCAGTTCTAACTGTTGCTTCTTGCCCTGCATACAGATTTCTCAGGAGGCAGGCCAGGTGGTCTTGTATTCCCTTCTGTTAAAGAATTTTCCACAGTTTTAGAAGTGGCCTAATTTAAATTCAGAGTAATTTTCTTTGGAATAACAAGGTGAATTATTTAATTAGCATGAATTTAAAGTGGAGTCTTGGAAGGGGAGGAGAGACAAAAGGTACGTGACCAGTCTACCATCTGGAATTGCAAATCTGTGTCATTGTTTATCCTCCCTACTTTGCATTTCTTCGTACCATGAATGTGTGCCATCGTGGTGAAGATGACTTAGAAGCCAGAGAAGACGGCAAGGCCGCACTGCGTCCGGTCTGCTCACGGATGAGGACTGGCTCCGTGAGGCCCTCCTGTGACATGAGGAACGCTGTGCAGGCACGTCACCGGCCCGAGTCAGACGCGGACAGGAGCGCTGGCAAACGCAGGCACTTTCGCAGCAGCAAGTACTGACTGCTGAGATATGGGAGCCGATGAAGCATAGTCATTGTTGACTCTGATCTGTTGCCCTGATTGTCACCAAGCACAGTGATAGGAGCTTTCCAGAACTTCTCCTCACAGTCTGGATAGAGAACCAGGGTCAGCTCATGCATATGTGTGAGCTGAACCGCTTCAGTCGTGTCTGACACTTTGAGACCCCATGGACTGTAGCCCACCAGGCTCTTCTGTCCATGGGATTCTCAAGGCGAGAATACTGGAGTGGGTTGCCATGCCCTCATCCAGGGATGTCCCAATCTGGGTCTCCTGTGTCTCCCGCATTGGCAGGCAAGTTCTTTACCACTAGCTCCATCTCGGAAGCCCATAGGGTCATCTCTTCTACGGTGTAAACCACCTACCCTCACATTTCATGTGACCCATTTCCTCCTTCCAGTGCACGCACCCAAGAATTAAACTGCTTCTCTACCAGATGTAGGATGCTGGCATAGATCCCCCTTAGGAGGAGCATTACCCTTTTATTGTCAGAATGGAACGTACACAAGACAGTCGGCTTTTCAGGCAGGTTTCTGAGTTTGAGTACCTTCAGGAGAAGCGCTCCCTGGATTCAAGCCACAGTCGAATCTGGGAGCCGTCTTAGCTGTCAGCAGAATATCACGAGGGATGCCAGTGTGACGGCCTCTCTTTATTTTGTGCCAGTTTCTCTTTCCCCCATTTCTCTGTGTTCTTGCCTCAGGACTTATGCACTTACTGTCCTCTCTACTGGAATGCGCATCCTTCTCTTCCTCCAGGTCTCTGGTCTCCTCCAGCCCATATCCTTCTCTAGTTAGACATTTTTTACTCATTTACTCATCCTTTGGCATACTGTCTATTTTACTCACTTATGGTATGCCAGAGAAGCCGGGATTAAAAAAACAGACTGACTAGTTTTTTTTTTTGCTGCTGAATTCTTAGAGTCAGGAAGAGTACCAGGAATATAGTAGATGCTCAATAAATGTTTATTTTAAATTAATGAGTAAAAAATTCACTCTGACCACTCTGAACAGTCCACTGTTCCCTCTGTCTAGCCCATGATTCCTAGGCGGCTGCTTCTGCCCATTATCACAAGTCCAAATCCTAAATACCCTTTAAGGCCTGCTCAGTGTCAACTCATGCAGAGACTATTGATTCTCCCCAGTTATAACCAACATTACCTCTCTGGCCTCCCTAAAACATTTATAAAGACCACTTTCTTTTTTTTTTTAATGGGGGTATATAGTTGATCTACAATGTTGTGTTAGTTTTAGGCATACAGTAAAATGATACAGTTATACATACATGTCTATTTTTTCCAAATTCTTTTCCCTTATAGGTTATTACAAAATACTGAGTATAGTTCCTCCCTGTGCTATAGAGTAGGTCCCATATATGTTGGTTATCTATTGTACATGTAATGGTGTGTATGTGTTAATCCCATCTATTCCTCCCTCCAACTTTTCCCTTTGGTGATCACGTTGTTGTGTGTGTGCTCAGTCATGTCCACCTTTTTGTGACCCCATGGACTGTAGCCTGCCAGGCTCCTCTGTCCGTGGGATTCTCCAGGCAAGAATACTGGAGTGGGTTGCTATTTCCTCCTCCAGGGGGTCTTCCCCACCCAGGGATCAAACCCGCATCTCCTGCATTGGCAGGTTGATTCTTTACCACTTACCACTGCCCCACCTGGAAATCATGTTTCTTTTCTATATTTATTTCTGTTTTGTATATAAGTTTATCATTTTTTTTTTTAGTTTAGAAAGCACTTTCTAAATTGTATATATATATATACTTATAATATTTTACTTATTACTTATAATTATTATTTGGAGAAGGAAATGGCAACCCACTCCAGTGTTCTTGCCTGGAGAATCCCAGGGACGGTGGAGTCTGGTGGGCTGCTGTCTATGGGATTGCACAGAGTCAGACACGTCTGAAGCAGCTTAGCAGCACAATTATTATATGAAAAGTTTTATAATTATTACATCACATGAAAAGACATATTTTTTATTAGAATGAGTGACCCTAGAAGCATAACATGCTGTTAACACCCTGCATTCTCAGAGTGTGTGTAAAGTACCCCAGAGCTTACAGCCATAGGTTTTGCAGGCAGGTTAACCTCGATTTGCTGTCTGACTGCTCCTCCTCACCTGTGCCGGAGGGCTTTGTGGTCCCTCACACCCGCCCCTTGGTTATGGGTCCTGGATTGTGATTTTAAGATCATGACACGGGGTGCTCTCCATGTGCCACAGGTCACCCCCTTATTCCCCTCCGCCTGCTTCTTCTTTGCCAGGTTATGGCTCTGGATAACAGTGACTAAATTTTTATCTTAACCAAATTGAGTGCCTGGGGCAGAGCAGAAATTCAAGAAATATTTGTAAAAAGGAATGAAATAGTAATGGTGAGAACTGAACTTTTAACAAGTGAGTATGTTCGTCCTCTAAACACTGCTGGGTGAGGGAAGGTACAACGATGGTGGGAATTAGGAAATGGCAGGTGGGGGCCAGCTTGTTCTCCGCTGCATCACCCAGGGGAGACTGCAGTGGGGTGATGTTGGGAGAGAAATCTCATAGAGCTTAGGGGTGGGCTCTGACTTACTGACTTGCTGGGTAACCTAATGTGTCATGCCATCTGACACATAATGCTAGCCTTTAGTAGTGGGTGTGACCGCTCAATTAATCATTATGGAATAGGATTGTGGAACACACCAGTTTTGTCGTCGTTGTTGCTATTGTTTAGTGCTAAGTTGTGTCTCTTTTGCAATCCCATGGACAGTAGCCCGCCAAGCTCCTCTGTCCAAGGGATTTTCTGGGCAAGCATATTGTGCTGCCATTCCCTTCTCCAGGGGAATCTTCCTGACCCGGGAATCAAACCCCCATCTCCTGCATTGCACGTGGGTCTTTACCACTGAGCCACCACGGAAGCAAATCTGGATCACTTTGTGCCCACCCAGAGACATCACCAATGTGTGCTGAATGAAAGTGTGAATAGACCATTACTGTTAGGAACAAAGATAATGGTATTAATATAGCTATTGACATATAAGAATTATTTACTTTTAATTGACTTGTTATATTCTAAGACATTTCAGCGTTACTTTTTTAAGGTTGGTTAGTTACCTCTCTTTCTTTGTGGAAGATTTTTTTTTAATGTTTCTTAAAGAAAGCAAACTATGAAAAGGATTGAGTTATACACTGAAATTACGTACTGTCCAGATAGAAAACAGTCATCATTTTTTTATTTTCCATTATTAGCATTACCTGTGATTATTAAAGATGTCCTTTTTGCTTGTTTATACTCATGTTTGCATTTTAAACCTCATTTTCCCTTCTCATAGTCTTACTTTTCTTAAGGGTTCTTGTTAAGAAGTTACTCAGTTTCTTGCAGGTAGCGTTCCATGTCTGCCATCTAGTGGAATAAAGTGTTTAAGACAACTTTTAAGGTGATAGTTGCAAAAGTTTAAATTAGGCACAGTGCTCAGAATAGCCATTACTCCTTTCATCAGAGTTCAAAGCAGTGCCTGGACTTCAATTTGCCAAATTTGTGTAGTGAAACTGAAAATTGCATTTAATTTTCTGAAATAGTTTCTGGATATATGTGTTGGCTGTCTTATTAAATTTTGCAGAGCTTTTGAAGAGTTGTGTAAACAAAGGTGGCCCTGTTATATTTGCTGTGAAAAGTGTGATGGTAAAACTAATCACAGAAGCAATTTGGGGGAGAAGAGCAAAATACAGGGAGATGTCTTTTCTGAGGATCACCAAAGATCACAGCCATGTTGTCCTAGAAAAAGAAAATTAGGTCATTAACCTTGTTAACTGTGTGCCGTGAAGTATGAACGCTGTTATGGGTTCTCCTTGAAAAACAAAGGGAACACAAAGATGTTTCTGTGGGGCAATATACTAGTAGATGGTTTTACTTGTATTGTTTACTCATTTTCCGCATATATGAGTGAAGAGTATATTATTTTTATCATCGATCCATGACTTTTAAAATATATTCTCTGATTATAAAAGTGACACAGTTTCCTTACAGATAATTTAGAAAATTCAGAAATATTATAAAAAATAAAAAAAAATCTGTAATTTTCCTCTTCAAAACACCATAATCACCTTTATATCATTTTGATGTATTTCCTTTCAGCTTTTTGTCTCTTCATAGACTTAATATATTTATAACATTCCTTTGACAAAATTTTAATCAGTTTGGTTCCGCTTTTCTTAATTAACATTACAAGATGAACATTTTTATCAGGTGATTCAAGAATACAATTTCTTTCTTCTTTTCTTTTGCCACACCACATGGCATAAGCAACCTTAGTTCCCTGACCAAGGATCAAATTCGAATCTCCTGAACTGCAAGGCAGATTCTTTACCACTGGACTGCCAGGGAAGTCCCCCTAAAAATACCACTCTCAACAGCCATAAAATAATTTTCATTATTATGTACAAAAGTTATTTAAACAATTCTAATTATTAAAAGCATAGGTGGTTTTCAAATATTTTCCTCTTTGAAATACTGCCACCTTGAACTCCTAACATGTACACATAGGTGAGAATTTGATTCTTTCCTTGAGTACAAATTCCCTTTAAGTTTAACGGTTCAGAATTATAAAATATTTTAAGACTTTAGCTTTAAAGAGCAAAGTTACCTTTCAAAAAGTTGTAGTAATTTTTTCAGGCTAGCATTGTATGACAGGATCCCTTTCATCTCAGCCTTGTAATATCTTTTTCATTTGATTAAATAAATGTAAAAAGAATTTCTCACTGAACGACAATTTGCATTTCTTTGATTATTAGACTGATTCTTTTATGTTTAGCAGAAATTGCATTTCTTACATAATTATTTGTACTTTTTTTTCTCACATGGCATTTTTCTTGTTGGTTTGTTAGCGCTATTTACAAAGAAGCTATTAATCGTTTTTCATCATATATGCTGCCAATCATTTCCCCAACTTGTCATGTGTATTTTACTTGGTTTATGAAGTTTAACTTTTGTGTGGAATAAAATTCACCAAATTTTTCCTTTTTGCTCCATTTTTAGCTTTTATGTTCAGAGATATCCTTTTCATTTTCCATCTTCATCTCTCTTTTGCTTATACTTTTCCATTTCCATGTCTTAGAGGCCATGTCTTTTTGTATCTTTTTGAAGATATCCTTTAGAAATAAAAATCATTTTCATTTGGTTCTTTATTAAATCACTTTCCAATGTAATTTTCCAGTTAGTCTTTGGGATAAACCAAGAAGCATCTTCTGTAGGTCATAATTAGCATAAATTTCTCTGTATGTATAGCAAAGTTTTTCATTAGTAAAGAGTTAAGTTTCATTATTGTTAGGTTTTCCTTTTTTAAAATTAGAATTTTAATGGGATACTGAGAGACACTGGGTCATGAATTCCTTGCCATCCTAAACCATACATCTATTTAATATCTTTTATTCAGTAAACATTAGGGCAGAGAGAGAAATGAGTGAAGGTTGGAAGTAATGAAGATAATTCTAAGTGATACTTTTGCCTGAAACAAATAGGCTGCCAACTATTTCTCCAGCAAAGATGGGTTCATTCCAGATCAACAGAGAATTGCAATTCAGAGTCTACAATGATGGAGAGCTGTATGCAAATCCCCCAAAGAGAAAGAAAGTGGGGAGGGCTACAGTAAACCAAGAATCCGAGCCTTTTCGGTGACCCAGTCCTGGCCAGGAAAGAAGAGGAGTCTTTCTTCTTCCTCGGCTCTGCTATCATGACACGGCATGAGAGCGCCCTCTTCTGATCATCCAGCTCTGTTTAATTTAGCTTTCTGTTCATTAATTGTGTAATACTAATTCATGTCACACTGACAACACAGCTAAGCTTGCCTTTTGACTGCAGTCGTGGATCAGGTTAATTCCTTTGATAACTCAGATAGGGAGTTCCGAGGAAACTGAGGCAGTCAGGATGGCTGGAGTTTAGATCCTTTGAACATTTTTCTCTCCTACACCTTGCTCACGTGTACTCAGCCACTCAGTCGTGTCCAACTCTGTGAGACCCCATGGACTGTAACCCGCCGGGCTCCTCTGTCCATTGGATTTCTCAGGCAAGAATGCTGGAGTGGGGTGCCATTTCCTCCTCCGGGGGATCTTCCTGACCCCAGGGATCGAACCTGCAACTCTTGCGTCTCCTGCGTTGGCTCAGCCATTGCTGAACGTCAGCATCTCATTTTTCTCCCATCGCTACTCGTTGGTGTGAAATGGAGGAGTGTGACATTCCAAGCCACAGTGTGCTGATAACCTGAACTTCCAGCCCTTTGGTGGGGGGAAGGCACCTTGAATGACAATACAGCCCGGCACACTTGTCAGTGGTTTCACCTCACAACCCTAGATGAAGGCAAATGAAGGCCATGCCCATCAATTATCTTTTGTTCGGTTCTTTCCTTCTTCCCCTCCTCCAGCTTCAACTATAACAACACCATAATCTAAGCTTAAATGCATGTGAAGTTAAACAGTAATTTATGGTACCCCCACGCAGTGGTAAGTGGTTAAGAGCCAGACCTAGGTCAGCCCCCCTGGCTGGAGTGCTGTTCCTACCTGTGGGCAGGTCACTGACTCTGACTCCCCTTTCTCCCTCTTGGTGTGGTTACAATTCTACCATCTTCATGGAGTGGTTATGAGGATAAACTGAGATAACCCAACTAGCACATTCAGAAGAGGGTCTGACACATAGTAAAAGCTCTAGAATATTATTGGATGGGTATAGAGTTGACCGACCTTAAACAGAACACTCAGTATGTCCAAGTGGGAGCTTCATCACAGCAAGGATGATCTGAGGGAAGTAATTTACACGCTTGCACCAGGAGTCTCCACGTTATTGTTATTATTGTTGTTTAGTTGCTCAGTTGTGTCCAACTCTTTGTGACCCCATGGGCTAGTCCGCCAGGCTCCTCTGTCCATGGGATTTCCCAGGCGAGAATACTGGAGTGGGTTGTCATTTCCTTCTCCAGGTGACCTTCCCAACCCAGGAATCAAACCTGGGTCTCCTGCATTTCAGGTAGATTCTTTACCACTGAGTCACCAGGGAAATCCCTCTATAACTATATTCAAATGTTAATTTTCAGGGAGCAGAAATTTGACTGTTAGATATCATAGATAATTTGAGTTCAAAAATACATACATTTTCTCCTGAATAATAACACAAGTCTATGTGTTTGGGGTTTGCCATTACACCAACCTCTTTGAACGAGCATAATGGAAAATGGGGAATTAGGAGAGTTCCAGCTGAACTGTAGGAACCAAAGGAGCTAGAACTATTCCCTTAGGATTTCCTTCTTGCTTGTCTTGCCTTTCTCTTCCCTCTTACTGTCACCTGGCTCTCTCTGCTTCCCAAGTCCCAGGGTCAAAAATATTGCTTTCAACAATTCCAAGTTTGTATATTAATGCTCCAGCCACCAGAGCCACAGAATGAACAATGCTGCATTCCACTCTAGCTCCAGTTCATCTCTCAGACCAAGAGTGAGGCCCCTTCTAGGATGTTGTAGGTGGGTGTGCTTCCCACTCCTGCTCCCTCAGCTGTGGCTCCTGAGGGCTGGGCGTTAACACAGAAAGTGTTCACTAAATGATGATTTCTAAATCTCTGTTGGGGCAGAGAAGCTACAAATGCTATAAATTACAGATAATGAAGACAATTTAGAGAAAATGATGAGAGCTCTGAAATAACAAACAATTTATTTATGACTTAAAGCTTTATACTTTACTTGAGTCCCCAAGAGGAAACAGAGAACAAATTGCCAGCATCCTTTGGATCATTGAAAAAGCAAGAGTGTTTGAGAAAAACATCTATTTCTGCTTTATTGACTATGCCAAAGCCTTTGACTGTGTGGATCACAATGAGCTGTGGAAAATTATGGAAGAGATGGGAATACCAGACCACCTGACCTGCCTCTTGAGAAGTCTGTATGCAGGACAGGAAGCAACAGTTAGAACTGGACATGGAACAACAGACTCGTTCGAAATAGGAAAAGGAGTACGTCAAGGCTGTATATTGTCACCCTGCTTATTTAACTTATATGCAGAGTACATCATGAGAAACGTTGGACTGGAAGAAGCACAAGCTGGAATCAAGATTGCTAGGAGAAATATCAATAACCTCAGACATGCAGATGACACCACCCTTATGGCAGAAAGTGAAGAACTAAAGAGCCTCTTGATGAAAGTGAAAGAGGAGAGTGAAAAAGTTGGCTTAAAGCTCAACATTCAGAAAACTAAGATCATGGCATCCGGTCCCATCACTGCATGGTGAATAGAAGGAGAAACAGTGGAAGCAGTGGCTGACTATTTTTTTGGGCTCCAAAATCCCTGCAGATGGTGACTGCAGCCATGAAGTAAAAAGATGCTTACTCCTTGGAAGAAAAGTTATGACCAAACCAGACAGCATATTGAAAAGCAGAGACATTACTTTGCCAGCAAAGGTCTGTCTAGTCAAGGGTATGGTTTTTCCAGTGGTCATGTATGGATGTGAGAGTTGGACTATAAAGAGAGCTGAGTGCCAAAGAATTGATGCTTCTGAACTGTGGTGTCAGAGAAGACTTTTGAGAGTCCCTTGGACAGCAAGGAGATCCAACCAGTCCATCCTAAAGGAAATCTATCCTGAATATTCATTGATAGGACTGATTTTGAAGCTAAAACTCCAATACTTTGGCCACCTGATGCAAAGAGCTGACTCATTGGAAAAGACCCTGATGCTGGGAGGGATTGGGGGCAGGAGGAGAAGGGGATGACAGAGGATGAGATGGTTGGATGGCATCACCAACTCAATGGACATGAGTTTGAGTAAACTCCAGGAGTTGGTGATGGACAGGGAGGCCTGGTGTGCTGCAGTCCATGGGGTTGCAAAGAGTCAGACACAACTGAGCAACTGAACTGAACTGAGTCCACAAAACTTTGAGACCAGAAAGTGATTGATTTACACAATTTTATTTTACCAAATAATTTGAGGGAGTGGCACATCTATCAGTAAAGCAAAAATAGTGCAGCTGTGGTTTATTTTAAACTGTATTCACACTCAGCTGTTCCTAAAATCAGTATTTATTTGAGGGGAACTATAACATTTAGAACTGAATTCTTCTAAGACACTGCTCATTGCAGCTGATACTCAGCAAATGACTTTCTATAGATTTAGTTTATCCTGCAACTATTGACTGAGATTTAGAAAACCCTAAGTAAATTGTGTGTTCACTGCAGCCAGAGACTAAAGTTTCTGATCTAAAACTGAGTATGAAGTTCCCTGTCCCTTGTAAACAGATAAAGTAGCACACTGTATTTTTTTCTGAAGCACCCATTCCAATCCACTGACCTTCGGGTATCAAGTGTTCTCTGGTGTCCCCTTAAGGCTGTCAGGACACAGAAAGCTAGTTTTGCAAGATAATTGTTGAAAATGTTGGTTTCTTTCCTTTTTGAATGTTCTGTATTATTTCAATTTGCAGAAAAACAGAGATGAATAAACAGACACTTAGGTATTCACCAGTTAGATATAAGCAATATTGACATTTTACCATTTTGCCTGAGACCTGTCTGAATTTACATACAGAGTAATGTACATATCTTAAATTAGGTTTGTCAAACACATGTTTTCATGTAACCACATTGCTATCAAGAAATAGTGCTTTTTGGAACTTCTCTGCTGGTCCACTGAATAAGACTCTGCTCTTCTAGTGCAGGGGGGTACTGGTTCAATTTCTGGCTGGGGAAGTAAGATCCCACATGACACCCAGCCAAAAAAAAAAAAAAGTGTTTTTCCATTACTCTAGCATGCTCTCTTATGTCCCTTCCCGGTTAACTACAGTCCCAAACCCCAAGAGGCAGCTCTGAATTCCACCATAAATATTTTATCAGAATTATTATTTGTCTTAGAATTTTATGTAAATGAAATCATACTGTTTGGATTCTTTGGCTTAGAATAATGTTTTGTGACTCATCCATGTTGGTGCATGCATTAATAGATTATTCTTTTTTTTTAAATTTCTGAGTAGCATTCTCTTGTGCAAATATACCAGTGTTTGTTTAAACTTTCTCCTGTTGATAGACATTTGGGTTGTCTGTAGTCTTTGGCAAGTATAAAGAGCGCTACTGTGAACTTTCTTGTACAGTTCTTTTTGAGGGCATGTATTTTTGTTTCTGTGAGTAAATGCCTAGGGAAAGAGTTGCCGGATCACAGGATAGATGCATGGGCTTCTCAGGTGGCTCAGTGGCGGCAGGTGAAGAATCCATCTGCCAATGCAAGAGAAGCAGGAGAAGAGTTCAATCACTCGGTCAGGAAGATCCCTTGGAGGAGGAAATGGCAACCCACTCCAGTACCTTGCCTGGAAAGTCCCATGGACAGAGGAACCTGGCAGGCTACAGTCATGGGGTTGCAAAGAGGCAGATATGACTGTGCACGCACGCACCCAGGGTAGATGTATGACATAAGAAGGTGCAAACAGTGTTCAAAGTTGATGAACCACCGCATGATCAGGCCACCCAAGGGGGCTGTTCTCGCTGCTCTCTGTACATTCCCTGCTCCGCGTGTATCTGCCTCACCTGCACCTACCACACCATTCACCTAACTACAAACCTGCCCCGCCCCAGTCGGTAATTCTTCTAACCTTTAAATCAGGGCATCTCCACCTGTTAGCTACTCAAAGGAGCCGTAAGGGGCGTGCCCCTTTGCTGGTTTCCCTGGCAACCAATGAGCCACCGACACTAATGCCCCCGTAAGTGGTAACCTCCCCTCCCCGGGGAGTGTGAAGTGCTGCCGTGTTCTGCCCACCAGTCACACACCATCGGGCGTTGCTCCAGGACCTTGCTTCAGAAATGTAAGTAAGATCCTCTCTCCATTAAACCAGGGGTCCCCAACCTCCAGGTTACTATGCTTGATGATCTGAAGTGGAGCTGATATAATAATAATAATAATAGAAATAAAGTGCATAATAAATGTCATGCACTTGGATCATCCCAAAACTATCCCTCTACGCCTGAGTCCGTGGAAAAATATTCCACAAAACCAGTCTCTGTTGTCAAAAAGATTGGGGCCCCCTGGATTAAACCAATGATGTTTCTGTCACCGCCGACTCCAGGCTTTCTCAGATCTTGAAGCTGGGCAGGTACAGGGCTTGCAGGCCTGTGGGGTGCAGCCCAACAACCATTTTACAATCTAATCAACAATATATGTGAGTTCCAGGTGCTCTCCATCTTCACCCATATTTGGGGTGGTTAGTATGAAACAGATTTTAATTCTAGCCTTTAGTGTTTGTGTAATGGAATGTCATTGCTTTTTTAATTTGCATTTCCATAATAAGTTATGTTGAGGCCTTTTCATGAGCTCAGTGGTGTTTTTCTGTTTTCCTTTGGGAAGGTTTTTCCTGTCTATCACCTGTTTATGTTTATTTGGGTTGCTTTCTTTTTCATATTGAATTGTAGCAGTTATTTATATATTTTAGAAGCCAGAAGTTTGTGACATAAAGATCAGAAAAGAAGTAAAACTGTCTCTTTTCAGATGAGAAGATTTACTTAGAAATTCTTATAGCAAGTCTTGAAGTAGTGTGGGTCTTGAAATTTTCATTTCTCAGAATTGTCTTGATGATTCTAGTGTCTTTACATTTCCAAATAAGTTTTAGAATCAGCTTGTCCATTTCTTACAGAAAATCTGTTGGGACTTTAATTGAAATTGCTTTGATTTTATAAATCCATTCATTGCTGCAGAGTGTCCTGGAACCCACAAGAGTCCTTAAGCTGGACTGCCAAGTGAGGGCTCTTGGTGTTGGGCAGGGAAAATTCAAGAGCAAGCCAAAGAAAAGCACAAGCAAGCTTATTTAGAGGGATGCACTCTCCATAGACACAATGTGAAACCCCTCAGAAAGTGAGAGTGGGCCAGGGCATGAGGTCTTTGGTTTTTATGGGCTAAGTAATTTCATAGGCCAACAAGTGGGAGGAATATTCTTGCTATTTAGGGAAGAGTGGGGATTTTCCAGGAGCTGGGTGACTGCTCGTGTTTTGGCCTTTTATGGTCTGTCTCAGAACTGCCATGGCATAAGGGCAAATTATATTTAGTATTATTCAAACGAAGGTACAATGAGACAAAGGCGAATGACCGGATTATTCTCCAGGCCACCTTGGTTTCAGCTGGTCACTGTCACATCCCAGCAGCTGAGTCCCTTCTTCATCATCTAGATTTCTATCCTGCCCGTTTCCCTCCTTTCACAAATCAATTTGGAGACAACTGAGATCTTAATGACTAATACTGATTTTTTCCCAATTCACAAACATGGTATATCTCTTCACATATTTTGATTTTTAAAATTTCCCTCAGCAATGTTTTGATGTTCTCAGTATAAAGATATTGCACATCTTTCATTACATGTATCCCTAAATATTTTATTTTTGAATGCTGTTATCAGTGATAGTTTTCTAAATTTAATCTTCCATTTGTTGGTTGCTTGTATACAGAAATACAATTAAATTTTATAATTGCATTTTGTGATCTTTTAAATTCATCTATCCAGTCTTGTAGTTTTCCTAAATTCCTGGGGAATTCCTATGTAAATGATTGTATTATCTGAAAACAGAAAATTTTTACTTTTTTCTTTTTGAACTTTATATGCTTTCTTTTTTCCTGGCCTTATTGGAACGTTGGATTCAGTATATTGTTGAACAGAAGTGATGAACCCAGACACCCTTGCATAGTACCTCATCTTAGGAGAAAACTATTCACCATTAAGCATGATGTTAAATGTAGACTATTCATAGATGCTTTTTATCAGTTGGAGGAAGTTTTCTTGTATTCTTGGTTTAATGAGAGTTTTTAATCAACAACAGGTTTTGAATTTTAACATTTTTCTGCATTTATTGAGATGATCTTGTATGTTTTCCTTTTTAATTTGTTAATTTGGTGAATTACATTTATTAACAAATATTGATTAATGGACACTGCTTAACACCTCACATTCATGTGTGATAAACCTGATTTTGTCATTTATCCTTTTATCTATTTCTGTGTTTAGTTTGCAGATTTTAAAAGAATATTTATATGTATCATGAGGGATATTGATATTAATCTTCAACTTTACTTTCACTCTTATTCTCAGAATTTCATATTAATTTAAGCTGGTCTGATAAAATTATTTGGATATATCCTATTATCACTTATTTTCTGAAGGAGTTACTATAAGATGGGTACTATATCTTCCTTGAATATTTAATAGCATTCACAGGTGAAGCTATTTAGGTCTGAAATTTTCTTTGTGAGAATGTCTTAAACTATAAAGTCAATTTACTTAACACATAAGTTAAGGACATTAAAGGGAATATTCAGGTTTTCTATTTCTTCTCCTGTCAGTTTTGATAATATTTGTTCTTCAAGGAATTTATTTATTTTGTCCAAATTGTTTTTTTAGTATAATGTTTATATCTCTTATTCTTTTTTTTTTTTTTTGGTGAGAAATTATCTCAATAATCTCAATAATAACTTGCACTCCTCTTATTATAAGCTAGATGGAGTTTTTTTCATAGATTTGAATGGCATTTAAGTTCTTTTTCTGTAATCTGCCTTTTCTCACTTACCTTTTCACTTTATGGTGGGTTTTGCCTTGTAATTTATGTTTTAATTTAATCAAATACATATGTCTTTGTGCTTACTGGTTCTGGATTTTGAGTCATAGTTAGGAAATCAGAATTGTTTCTGATAGAAGTCATTGTGTGAGGAAACTTCTGAAGACCTTAGTGCCTGAGATGATTTCTGTTTTTTGTGACTCATGATGAGTGAAAATTTGGCTAGGTATAAAATGCTAGGTTCAAGTTTCTTTTACTCTGAAAAATTTGACTTGCTTATTTTTTGTCATTCAGTATTGATGAATTTGTTGGTAGAATGTTCATAATAGCTCTTGGTTATTCTTTTAATGCCTAGAGGCTCTGGAGTACATTTCCTCTTTCACCTCTGACATGAATAATTTGTATTTTCCTTTTAAAAAATTTGTTTTGATCACCTGGGCTAGTCTTAATTAATTTTGTCATCTTTTAAAATAATTTGCTTTTGAGTATATCAATTTTCTCTCTTTGTTTTTCTGTGTTATATTATTGACTTCTTCTCGGTGTTTAATTTACTCTTTTATTCTTTTCAGCTTCTATGGTTGTATTTTAGAACATTATTTATAACATTTCTTATTTCCTAATATTAGCATTTACACCATAGCTTTTCCTCTAAGGCTCCACTTGAGCTGAGTTCCAAGAGTTTTGATATGCCGAGTTAACTTTATTTCTTCCCCTGGTGTACTCTGAGCTCTGAGGAAAGAGAGGGCTTGTCTTATTTACTATATCTCCAGCACCTACTGCACTGCTTGGTAAAGAGTAATACTCATTAATTCTCAAAATAAGTAATGCCTTTCCTTGCCAATACCTTTCCAGGGTTGGAATACCTTTCCATGGGTCTCTGCCCTCGGTACTGTTCTGATAGCTGCTTTATCAAGAGGTCCTTTTGTTCTCTGGTGGCATATAAAGTCCTCTCTGTACCAAGGGGCTTGATTATTTCTAGCTCATGTCCCCTCTCAGCTATTCAGGACATTCTTCGTCTTCATTTGCACTGTCAGTTGTAATGGTTAAGATACCCAAGATTTTTTTAGAATCAACAATGGAAAATCACCTTAAGGAAACATCCACAGCTACATAAAAATAAAAACCAAAGTGAAAGTGTTAGTTGCTCAGTCATGTCCCCTCTTGGCAACCCCAAGGACTGTAGCCCACCAGGCTCCTCTGTCCATGGGATTCTCCAGGCAAGAATACTGAGTGGGTAGCCATTCCTTTCCCCAGGGGATCTTCCCAGCCAAGGAATTGAACCTGGGTCTCCTGCATTGTATGTAGATTCTTTACCATCTGAGCCACCAGGGAAGCCCCTAAAAATAAAAAGGCTAAAACCAATATAAATAGATTTATCTCATAGATGTTTTTTCCCTTCAAAACCTGGGCCCTTTGTCCCTCATTCAGATTGCTTTTTACACAACCTCCTCATGATCCAGGTAACACATTGTCCACCATTGTTAACACACTTGTTTCCTTACTGCAAGAACACAACTTACCTCTCTGAAAAAGTGAGGGGAGAAATACATTATCCTCCTTTGGAATTTATCTGCATTAAGAACAATTGATGGAAACAAAGATTCACAGTATTACCTGATTAATTTTTAGTCAGCATTTTCTAAGAGTCTCATGATAGCCTTCTTTTGCAGTCTGTTGCTTTAGACAAGCTCAATTTTATGCTGCCAAATTATGAACTACGTAGAGGTGTGCATAGGACAGGCTCCTTAATTTTCTAGGTGTACATGATACATCTATGGCTTCTTGGCCATCAGCAAAAGCACCATGGCAGTTTTATTATGAAGACCCCAAAGAGATCCTCTTGTTTTTCATGTAAATCAATTGCACATTTTCCAGTCAGAGCTGCTAGGCATAACAGGCTTGGCAAGTTTATCTTAAAAACCATTTAGAGTAATTTGTGTTGGAGATTGGAGACACTTCAGTTGCCTGACAGCTGCTATGCAGTCAATCATGATGGCAGAAATAAATTAGTCCCCTGGCTTTCTTTAGAAACCTTAATGCAGACAATCTTGTCAAAGAGAAATGTGATGGCTCTAACATTAAATAGATGTTGAAGGAGGCTTTCTTTAAGTTACACAAAGCTGTCTTTGATTCCTACATTTGACTGCCAGCTTCCCTCTCAGGAGCTCTTCTGGAAATGCTAAATCACCTAGGTCTTAAGGGGATGAAATTTGGAGCATGTATACACCAAAATTGGGGGAAAGGAAATGCCAGTTATGACTGTGATTCATTAAAGAAGCTCTTGGAGTTTTATGTTCAAGCCATAATTTGTGGAAGGATAGGCAGCTAGGTATAAGATTGTTGAAGCCAATTGATTTTTATTGCATGAATGAAAACATTTTACAGTGCAGTGGTTTTTATCCTAGAGAACAGAAGGGAAATCAAAGTACTTGTTTCAGGCCATCTAGATATGGAAGACAAGTTTTTGTTTGTCCTTTATTTTTTATTTCTTTTGGTTGTTTGTGACTTTCCACTGTTCTGTGAAAACTTGACAAAAATGTTTTTTGGCTGTGGAAGGAATAATGTTAGACTAAACCAGCTTTACTGACAAGAGTACTGAGTTCTCTTTACTAAATAGATCAAGTTCATAGATATGACACATACTTCTTACTTTTAAGCTGATCCTTTTTTTTCTTCCTGTGAGGCTGTATGTGAAGATAGAAGAAATTTCAGATTCAATTCTCCTTGGTCTGAATTCTAGGAAATAGCTCAATGAACTCCAAACTGAAGTGTTTCTCCTTGTGATCAAAATTAAAAATAAGGGATGACAGTTCAAATGCTTTTCCCTGTAGGATGATAATAATAGCCTATGTTTGCAATTATCTCATTTTATCCTTGCCCCAACTTGTCAGACAGGCAAGGCAGGAAGTATTGCTTCAGTTTTATATAGGGGGATATGGTGAGGTGACTAAAGTCACGTGGCTGATAAGTGACAAAGCCAGCACGCTCACCTAGACTCTGATGCTTTACCTCTGTCAAACGGCAATGATTTCTTTTGTTTTCTCCTTTTCTTTCTTCCTTTTAGAAAACAAACAGGTCCAAATATTCACTGGAAACATTATAAAATGTCTGAAATAAAGGTTCATATGAGGAAATGATTGCAAAATGTTTTATTTCCAAAACTTTATCATAAACCTATTTACAAGTATTCTTACCATGTCTACATGTCAAAAGACTTTAGAGTTTAACTGGTTTCAAATGTGAGATTATCCAGCTAATTTTCTAAAAAAAAATTTCAAATGTAAAAGTCAAGAGACTTTGAGAGGTTTTTTGTTTGGTTTTTTTTTGATTACAGTAGGATTTTTCCATTTTGGAATTTTGTGTTTATTGGTAACATCTGGGAAGTGCCTTAACAAGAACATGTTTTAAATATAAGGTGGGTGGGGTAGGCTGGATAATGTCTTCCATAAAAATACCCAGGTCCTAACCCCTAGAATCTGTGAAGATGTACCTTTATGTGGAAAGGGGGATTTTGCAGACGGGATTAAGTTAAGGATCTTGAGATGGGAAGTTTATTTTGGATTAACTAGGTTGACCCAACCAGTATAAACACAAGGGCCCTTATAAGAGAGAAGTAAGAGAGTCAGAGTTAACAGTAGAAGTGATGATGAAAGCAAAAGCGTGGAGTGATATAGGGAAGTTGGAATGAGCCAAGAAAGGAAGGCAAGTGGCCTCTGGAAGTTGAAAAAAGAAGCAAAAAAGAAAAAAAAAAGATTCTTTCCTGAAATCTCCAAAAGAAATGCAGCCTTATTGACATCTTGATTTTAGATTTCTGACCTCCAGTACCGTAAGAGAAAAAGTTGTTGCTGTTTACAAAATACTAAAAAAATCTGTGATGATCATTACTGCAGCAATACGGAAATAACATAGTGGGAATTTATCTTAGTTTTTTCCCCTTTGATTCAGAGCATCTTAGTCAAGCAGAAGAGTATCTGTTTTGCTAGATTACACGCAACATTCTTTTCCATTACATTGTTTTACATAGATGTATGATATCTTAATTACTGGTGAAGTTTTGAGTTTTGTTTAATTGAAATGAATCTATCCAAGGAACATTTGATTTTTGTTGGAGAAAAGTAGTCTCCCCCAAACAAACATTACTCAGAAGTGGGCTGCTTGTTTTTTTTTTTTTTTAATGAAAATGATTTATTATATTTTCTTGTTATGAAAACAGTATTTATTCTGTTTTGGGAAATAAAAGGGTATAAATCAGAAAGTCAAAGTTGTCAGTAATCCTACCATAGTTGGCAAATGCTCTGATGTCAAATACAGGCAACCTTGGGGAGTTCTGGAAGCAGCGTGCGCGTCCCCAGTTGACAGTCAGAGAATGAGGGCTCTGGAGTTGGGCTTTGGACCAGAGGATGAGCTTGGGAAGTGAGAGGAGTCACAGATGTCAAAGGTCTGTGTGGTGTTTAGGCTGGTAGAAATATCTCACGTTGTCCTGGAGAGCCATGCGCTAGGACAGGAGACTCTGACAAGGAGCCCTGAGGATACAGGTAGAGAGGCTAGGCCCTTTGAGTGCGTGCTCAGTCAAGTTGGACTCTTTGCAACCCCGTGGACTGTAGCCCGCCAGGGTGCTCTGTCCATGGGATTCTCCAGGCAACAACACTGGAGAGGGTTTCCATTTCCTCCTCTGGGGGATCGTCCCAATCCAGGGATAAAACCTGCATCCTCTGTGTCTCCTGCATTGGCATGTGGGGTTTTGCTGGCATGTGGAGAACTCCACAAGGTTGCCTATATTTTGAGGCGTCACCTGGGAAGCCCCTGAGGCCCTATAGTATATGTTTACCCGTAAGTGATGCTTTCCCTACTCACTTCCGTTTTCTCCCTTTGTCCCAGATCCTTCCATAGGGTCTTGGTGAGACTTGGGGATTCGTCTCTTCTGCTGCAGAGAATTAATTGAAATTCTGCCTCTGGGGATGGACTCACGGAGGTTAGCGTACTCTCCTCTCCCCAGGAGCTTAGATGTGAAAACTAGCAGTCAAAGAAGCAGTCACTCAGTGTCTGGTGGCGTCTCCTAACACCATGAAGTTCTGTCTGGCTGCGGCGGAAGCACCAACGCCCTCTACCAACCAGGCACTGCTGTGCCAGTGTCAGATTCTCCTTGGAGTCACTTACCTGCCAGGGCAAGTGTCCAGAGAACCCCAGATATGAGCCACAGGGACCGTCTAGCCCTGGATGCTTGTGTGATATAATATCACAAAGGCAAATGAAGTAGAAGAATGACTGGTGCTACCTTGATTTCAATACCCAAATTAGAGAACTGTATTATGCTCCCTTCTTGAATTTCCTATTGTGAGACTACACAAATCTATCTCCTCCTTGGGATTCCCAAGTGTCTCAGTAGTAAAGAATCTGCCTGCCACTGCAGGAGACGCAGATTTGACCCCTGGGTCAGGAAGATCCCCTGGAGAAGGAAATGGGAACCTGCTCCAGTATTCTTGCCTGGGAAATCCCGTGGACAGAGGAGCCTGGTGGGCTACAGTCCATGGGGTTGCGAAGAGTCGGACACAACTAAGCCACCACCACCATCCCCTTCTTCAGACCCTTCAACCAACAGAGGCAGAGGGGAGTCTGGACATGACTACCCTGATACTGACCTTGTCTTCCATCTCACGGGTGGAGCAATGCAGGGGTGACTGGCAGTTCAGAGGTACTTCTTGGCCCCAGGTTCACATTGTCTAACCCTAACTTGCAGTGGTCATAAACTGAAGAGGCGTCAGCAGAGTGGCATGGGGAAGAAGCTGGAGCTAAAGACTGTGAGGGATCTGTTTCTAAAGCACGTGAGACAGCAGCCTGGGGGGTCTCAGAAGTAGCTGAAGTTTGTGGTGAAGGGGGCTGGATTTCTGACACGTGGATGGCAGCTCAAGTGCATTCATCTGGGTGTGGAAGGTAAAGTGATGGCTTCTGGAAGCTGGAGAGCCTGTCTTTGACAACTAGCAAGTTCACAAGAGCAGTGATGGGAGATCCTTGTGTCACGTGGAGCTCTGTGTTTAGAGGCAGCAAGGAAAACGCCTGCTGGGCTGCCTTGTACAGCTGTCTAGGGTTTGCTCTGAACAGTTCTGGTCCATGAGGTATGTGATGGAATTGGACAGTACAGCTGCCCTGCCGTCTAACCTCTGTGTATTCAGGTATTTGGGGTTTGATGTTATGAAATAATTTGCTTAGGATTGTCTGACATTAGCTATCACATACTTTAGCATGAAAACCCTCAGGGGTTTGCCATAGTCTTAAAAGACATTTGATGTCAACCTATCTAAAGATGAGACAGCTATGAAAATTTGTGTATGTGGTGTGTGAGTGTGTGTGTTACAGCAAAATCAGCTTTCTTTTAAGGAAGCTTTGTTTCCTGGGATTCAAGCAAAGATATAATCGTAAATGTGTATATAATTTGCAAGACTCTCTCAATCCTATTGCCTTAGAAGTGCCAGGACAAGAAGTCAACAACATGGTATATGGCCCTAATTTTCTATAGAAAATCTAAAGTTCTAGGTTTGGTTCTTTGAGGGGTGGTTGTGATGATGTGAATGGATATATGGCCCTAATTTTCTATAGAAAATCTAAAGCTCTATATTAAAAATTTTCGTTTGGAAAACAGACATTGGATTCATGGCTGTTAAAATTTCTGACTGTAGGTAGCATCTTGCATTAGACATTTTGCCCTCAACCATGGATTTAGAAAGGAATAATAGTACAAATAATCCTATGTATAAAATAATCCAAAATGGGCTTTATTTGATGTTGGAAGGCTAAGTAGCAACTTCCAGTGTCACGGCTCTAAGAAAGCAAGCTAGCTAATTCATAAGCAAGGGTGTGAAGATGTCTTGTGGGTGTCAGGAATGACCTGGTTTCTCGTGGGTTAGATATGAGTGATACTGCAAGAGGCATGAGAACCTGGATCCTTGGTGATGTAACAGAACCGGTGATCCAGTCAGTCCTGCAGTGGTTGGTCACGGTCTCCACACATGGTCTCAATGCTTCAGCACTTTGAGTCAGGGTTACTTGCAACTGAAAGCATGCAAATGAATACTGAGGAGGCCAACCAGTCCATCTCTGGGCTTCGCATCAAATTCTCATCCAGAGCAAATACAACTGATTGAGACCTTTTCAGAGAGATCTGGTGTCGTGGGTGGTAAAGAATCTGCCTGCAATGCAGGAGATCTGGATTTAACCCCTGGATCAGGAAGATCCCCTGGAGAAGGGAATGGCAACCCACTCCAGTATTCTTGCCTGGAGAATCTCATGGACAGAGGAGCCTGGTGGGCTACAGTCCATGAGGTCGCAGAAAGTCACACGACTGAGCAGCTAACACAGACCTTTTCAGAATTTACCAGCTCAGCTCTCGCCAAGCATGCTTTAAATTTAGCCCGTCTCCTTCCTGCTGTTGTTTAAGCACTTGTTTTATTGTCCTGTCAGTGGAGAAAAACGCTAGGTGATATACTGAGTGTTATTTTTGCAAATCTTCCCAGCTACTTCTATTCCAGTATTAATTAATCTCTGGAACTTTAAGGCTTTCTTGATAGATCTTATTTTATAACCCTTTAAATTGAAACCAAAGCAGCTAATTACATCCTAGTCTAATTGATCTCTTTTTTTTTTCTTTCTTAAATTATACTTTAAAACTTTCATGCTTCAAAAACTTGGGAGTGAATAATTAGTCTAACATGTCTTCCAAACTCCATGATTGCTGTAAGGCAGGAAAGACCTGTAAACAATTAACAAACGGAGACTTCAAATAGAGTTCGGAGGCCAGGAAGGGAAGGTCTCAAGCCCTGCGACAATAGCAAAGGCCAGCAAGAAGACAGACCCCCTTTCTCTCTGACAAGGATTCAGCCAATGAAAATCCTTGCACTCTTTGCTTACTATAGGCCTCCAGCTTCCTTCTCCCCCTTGATTAAAACGCTTCCTTCCCTTGCCCTGTGGAGACTTGCGTGTCATGGTTGGAGACCTTGCAATCCTCTGCTGACCCAGAATAAATCCACCTTTGCTAGAGAAATAACTGGCAGTGCATTTGTTCTAGGTCCACAGGCCCTTAAAGCTTTTGAAAGCAATCCTTTGGAGGACTATGATACCTCAGATATGCAGATGACACCACCCTTATGGCAGAAAATGAAGAACTAAAGAGCCTCTTGAAAGTGAAAGAGGAGAGTGAAAAAGTTGGGTCTGCTCTTATCACTTCATGGCAAGTAGAGGGGGAAACAATGGAAACAGTGTCAGACTTTATTTTGGGGGGCTCCAAAATCACTGCAGATGGTGACTGCAGCCATGAAATTAAGAGACACTTGCTCCTTGGAAGGAAAGTTATGACCAACCTAGATAGCATATTGAAAAGCAGAGACATTACTTTGCCAACAAAGGTCCATCTAGTCAAGGCTATGGTTTTTCCAGTGGTCATGTATGGATGTGAGAGTTGGGCTACAAAGAAAGCTGAGCACTGAAGAATTGATGCTTTTGAACTGTGGTGTTGGAGAAGACTTTTGAGAGTCCCTTGGACTGCAGGGAGATCCAACCAGTCCATCCTAAAGGAGATCAGTCCTGGGTGTTCATTGGAAGGACTGATGTTGAAGCTGAAACTCCAATACTTTGGCCACCTCATACAAAGAGTTGACTCATTGGAAAAGACCCTGATGCTGGGAAAGATTGAAGGTGGGAGGAGATGGGGATGACAGAGAATGAGATGGTTGGATGGCATCACTGACACAATGGACATGAGTTTGAGTAAATTCCGGGTGTTGGTGATGGACAGGGAGGCCTGGCGTGCTGCAGTCCATGGGGTCACAAAGAGTTGGACACGACTGAGCGACTGATCTGAACTGATGGTTGATTGCCAATGATGTGTTTGTTGTAGATGCGCAGCAACTTGACTCAGGTACATAAAAAGTTCTCTTAAGTTCTCTATGTTCTTTTTTACATAATTACCTTGTGGCAGAGGATGAGCATCCTCCGTTGTGCCATAGTCAGTCATTTTGTGATCGATTTTTACACATATGATTGTGTACATGTAAATCCAAATTACCTGGTACAACTAAACTACTATGTGACCTTCAGTTACACTAGTTAAGTTTTCTGAGTCTGTGGATGTGTTTATGTCTTGGAATTGAGTAGCTTTGCATCAATGTTTAGATTCCAAGCACAAACACACCAAATTAGGTGTTTCTGTCTATGTCAGACTTACCTTCCTGAGTAGCACAATACCTTAGTCCTTGTAGCTTGCTGCCAGGAGATTATTTCATTTATGTTTCTTTTTGATGGCTGAGTAACTATCCCTTCATTGTACATACCGCATCCTGTGTGTGCATTTTTCTGTTGATGGATATTATGGAGGCTTCCAAATCTTGGCTACTGTAAATAGTGCTTCAATAAACATGAAGCTGCAAGCCTCTTTTCCAATTAGAGTTTGTAGAGAGAGAGATTTCCAGGTCTTATGGTAAAAGTGTTTTAAAGTTCTTCAATAGCATATAGTGATCTCCATGATGTTTTCTATTTTTGTACAAGAGGGTTATTTTTGTACCCCAGACAGTTATTTTGTGCCCAACATGGTTCAAGGATGGTATTTTTCCCTCCAGTCCCCGCGCAGGTGATACTGTTTCTCCACGATGTGAGGATGGCTCTTCTGGCTGGTGGGGGTGCTTACCACTTTGAAGATCTGATTTGCATTTCTCCAATAATATAGGGTGTGGTGGAAATGGTACGTCGTCTTTTAAAATATTTAAAATTGTAACTAAAATTCATTTTGAAATCAGCCTCTACACCGCCTGCCCGGATTAGTAACCTTCTTCAAACACCTTACCAGGTGAGGTCTTCAGGGCAAACAAAAGTCCTTTAGAACCGCTCAGGCTTCGGAGTTTTCCACTTCCCTGAGCACAGGTGTTAAAGCTGTTGTTCCACGAAGTGGCCACAAGGCGGCAGCACTTCCTCATACTTCCGCTTGATTCTGGGGGCAAAGTCCACGTGTTCATGCTGGGTACCAAACGGAGCGAAATGTGGCAGAACAATCCCTAAGGGCCATTTTGTGTCTCCTAAAAGGTTCCCCATCCCATGCAGCATTTCCCCACCTTTGCATTATTAACCCCTTCAAATCTACGCTACCTGCATGCTGTCCTCTGCCTGTGAGGCATTCTAAAGACAGAGCAGGAGGTAAAAAACCTCCCATGGGGACTTATAGAGCTCAGAGGACTTTTCAAACTTCAAGCCCAAAGGGCGTACTTATTTTCAGTAACGAGGCTTGGATAAGCTATGACAGGCAGGCGAAGTTGTGGAGATGTCGGTTTCATCCTGAAAGGCCAAACAGTAGAGCTGCAACCAATGAAAACCTGCTCGAATATTTGTCTGACCAACGTCAGCACTAAGGCACTCCATTCTCTGGTTCCAGGGCTGTTCGTGCCGCAGAGATGTGACCCCTGAAGGGATGTGACGCCAGTTCGGGTCTCTGTGGCCTGCCCTGATCAAGGAAGGCAATCCCTTTTATTTCAAAAGGAACTCTTTTTTTTTTTCAAATTGATTTTACACGACTTTGAATGTTGCATTTGTGTGGAGTGTACAGCATTTGCTGTATACTACATATACACAAATGTCTTTTATTTTTCGACTTTTCTGTCCAACTAGGGTAGTATAAGGTGTAACTGGGGTCCTTTACCCTAGACTCGGTCCAGCTGATGAACGATGCTTACAGCTGAAGGGTGTGTATGTCAATTGAAATGTCTTAATTTAACCCTACACCACTGTTTGGACTTCAGAAAAACTGGTTTGGTTGTCCAAGACTGTGGGGCTGGTTCTGTCTTCCCATGGAGTTGCTTCGTGTCAGTTCTGAGATCCCACGTACCAGGGATACAACATGGTCTCTCTCTTCCTCTGTCAGAATTAGCTCGCTGAATATGATGATCCACAGTGCCTTGTAGCTTGCTGTCAGCCACATGATTTCATCGTGTTTGATGGGTGAGTATCTTTCCCGTCTTTGTACATACCACATCGTCTTTATGCATTCATCTGTCGGTGGATATTATGGTGGCCTCCAAATCTTGGCTACTGTAAATAGTGCAGCTATGAATGTTGCGCTTCAAGGCTCCTTTTCAATTAGAGTTTGTCAAGATATAGCTCCAACTTGTGATTTCCAGGTCTTGTGGTAAGAATATTTGGAAGATTTTCAATAAATTGATTTTATTTTCCATTTCATTTTCTGTTTTTATGGCCAACATAGTCCAAGGAGGGTCCTTTTCCCTCTGGGCCTGCCCAGGTGATACTGTTTGTCCACTTTTTGGAAAATGGTTCATCTGGATGGTGGGAGGGCTTACCACTTTGAAGATTTGATTAGCATTTCTCCAATATTGTAGGCTGGTGAGGAATCAGTATGTCCTTAAAATATATATATATATATATTACTGTTAGTAAAATTTATTTTGAAATCAGCTGCTACAACACCTGCCCAGATTAGAAACCTTATTCTGACACTTAACCAGGTGAGGTTTTGAGTCCATCAGGCTTGAGGTCTCAATTTCCCTGAGCCCCGAAACTGCTGTTACACACAGTGGCCACAAGGAGGCAGCACTTCCTCATTCCTCCCATTTTTCTGGGGCCACTAGAGCCTCTGTCCATTTATTGATGATGGGTTCCAAAGGAGAGTGAAATGTGGCAGAACAATCCCTAAGGGCCAAATTGTGTCTCCTTAAACGTTTCCCATCCCATGCAGCACTCCACCACCTTTGCATTATCAACCCCTTCAAATTTACGCTAGCAGGATTCTAAAAAAAGGCATTCTAATCAGAGTAGCTGGTGAAAAGCTTCCCACTGAATAGTATAGAGGCCAGATAACCGTTCAAAGTTCAAGTCTAAAGGGAGGACTTTGTTGAGGGGGTCACTAGGCTTGGATTAGCTGTGAAAGGACAGTCACGGTGGGGAGATGTTGAATTCATCCACAGAGGACAAACCATATAGCCGGAACCCAGGAAAATTTGCTCACATATTTTTCTCAGCTCCCTCAACCCTCAGGCAACCCATTCTCTGATTCCAGGGCTGTTCAGGGTTCAGGGTTATGGCCCCAGCTCCAGTCTCAGAGGCCTACCCAAGTCACAGAAGTCATTTCCTTGCATTTGAAAAGATTCTTTTTTGAATCAATTTTAGTCAATTTTCAATGTTGCACTTGTGTAGGGTGTACAGCATTTTGATCTGCTCCATGCCCACTAATATCTTGCTTCTTTCTTTCGATGTTTTGTCCCGTTAGGGGAGTGTCAACTAAGAAGATGCACAACTTCAGAGTAATGAGTTATGTTTTATATTTGGGGCAAAATGCGGACTATAGCCCGGGAGGCAGCGTTTCAGATAGCTCTGAGAGACTGCTCCAAAGGGGCAATGGGGGAAGGTCAATATATAAGGTTTTGGTGAAGGGGGAGTTCAACACTATTAGGCACTCATTTTACAAAGGTTTTTTGTTAGTCATGAAGATCTGACATCACCATGAAGGGAGTTAGTGCTTCTCTAGATATGAGGAAATGCAAGGATGGAGATCATAAAATCTGTTCCTAAAAACATCCAATTACCTGAAGACCTGTCCCACCAGACTGCCTGGAGCACAGAGTGCCTCAGTCCACCCTGACCTCCCTCAGGGGTTGTAAAGGTCAACAGCTATAGCAGCCTGGGGTTCAGTCTCCGTAGAGGGAGATGGCAAACGCCTTTGTTGTTCAGTCATTGGCAATGCTCTTGGTAAGTGCCAATTTCTCCTTGACCGCAGCATGGACGATTGGCTGGGTACTCTTTCATTCTAGGCTAACTCCAATTGATGATCTATGTTTACACCAAGGGGGTGTATATGGCAATGGAAACGTCTTGATTGAACCCTACTTGGCTGTTTGGTCTTCAGGAATGCTGGTTGGCTCGTCCGAGCCTGTGGGTCTGTGTCTGTCTTCAGACTGAGTTGCTTTGTGTCACTTTTGAGACTCCATGGGCCGTGGATACCTTATGGTCTCTTTCTTCCTCTGTCAGAATTAGTTCACTGAGTATAGGATCCCCAGGTCCTTGTAGCTTGCTGCCACAGACATGATTCCGTTGTATTGATGGGTGAGTACCTATATCTTTGTACATACCACATCGTGTGTGTGCATCCATCTGTCTATGGATAGTGTGTGTGTGTGTGTGTGTGTGTGTGTTAGTTGCTTAGTCATGTCCGACTCTTTGCAGACCCATAGACTGCAGCCCACCAGGCCCCTCTGTCCATGGGATTCTCTAGGCAAGAACACTAGAGTGGGTTGCCATTTCCTCCTCCAAAAGAAACTATAGAAAGAAAGAAAGTGAAGTCGCTCAGTTGTGTCCGACTCTTTGTGACCCCATGGACTGTAGCCTACCAGGCTCCTCCATCCATGGAATTTTCCAGGCAAGAGTACTGGAGTGGATTGCCATTTCCTTCTCCAATGGATATTATAGTGGTTTTCAATTCGTGGCTACTATAAATACTGCTGCTGTGGACATTGTGCTGCAAGACTCTTTTCCAATTAGAGTTTGTCTAGATAAACAAATGAGAGTGAAATGTGAGCAGCAATCCCTACGGGCCGAATTGTGTCTCCTTAAAGGCTCCCCATCCCATGCAGCACTCCACCACATTTGCATTATCAACCCCTCAAATCTATTCTAGACCGATGCTGTCCTCTCCCTGCGAGGCATTCTAAAGAAAGACTAGCAGGTGAAAAGCTTCCCAATGGGACTTACAGAGACCAGATTGCTTTTCAATCTTCAAGCCTAAAGAGTGGACATTTTGGGGGGTCACTAGACTTGGTTTAGCTGTGATAGGCAGGCCAGGGTGTGGAGATGTTTATTTCATCCAGAGAGGACAAACAATAGAGCTGCCCCCTAAGAGAATTTGTTCCCGTATTTTTCTGATCTCCCTCAGCCCTAAAACACTCCATTCTCTGGTTCCAGGGCTGTTCATGCTGCAGAGATGTGACCGCATCTCTGTTCTGCGAGGCCTGCCTGGAACACAGAAGGCATTTCCTTGCATTTGAAGAGGAACTTCCCCCCCCCCCCCTCAAATTGATGTTAGTCAGTTTTGAATCTTGCATTCATGTACGGTGTACAGCATTTTGATTCCGCTCCATATCCACAGATATCTTGTTCCTTTTTTTCTGGACTTTTCTGTTCCTTCAGGGTAGTGTAGAGGATTGACTGGGTCCCTTTTACTCTAGACTAGGTCAAGTTGAAGATCGATGCTTACACCTATGAGGGTGTATGTGTCAGTGGAAACGTCTTGATTGAAGCCTGTCCAGCTGTTTGGTCTTCAGGAAAACTGGCTGGGTTTTCCAAGACTAGGGGTCTGGTTCTCTCTTGCCGTGGCATTGCTTTGTGTCAGTTCTGAGATCCCACGCACCGGGGATACGCATGGTCTCCCTCTTCCTCTGTCTGAATTAGCTCACTGTGTGTGAGGATCCCTGGGTCCTGGTCGTTGGCAGCTACCGACATGATTTCATCGTATTTCACGGCTGAGCATCCTTCCCTTCTCTGCACATACCACGTCATGTTTATGCATTCATCTGTTGATGGATATTATGGTGGCCTCCAAACCTTGGGACTGTAAATAGTGCTGCTATGAATGTTGAGCTTCAAGGCTCCTTTTCAATTAGAGTTTGTCTAGATAGAGATCCAACTTGTGATTTCCAGGTCTTGTGGTCAGAGTGTTTGGAAGATTCTCAATAAACCGATTTTTTTTTCTCCATTTCATTTTCTGTTTTTATGGCCACCATGGTCCAAGGGGTCCTTTTCCCTCCAGGCCCTGCCCAGGTGACACTGTTTGTCCACTTTTTTGAAAATGGCTCTTCTGGCTGGTGGGAGGGCTTACCGCTTAGAAGATGTGATGAAGCTTTTCTCAAATAATGTAGGCTGGGAAGGAATCGGTATGTCCTTTGTTTAAAAAAATTTTAAATAATGCTAGCAAAAATTCATGTTTAACTCATCCTCTTCAATGTCTGCCCGGATTAGTAACCTTATTCGAGCACCTAACCAGGTGAGGTCTTGAGGGCAAAAGTCCTTAGAGCCCGTCAGGCTTGGGAGTTTCCATTTCCCTCCGCACCTGTGTTACGGCGGCTGTTACAAGGCACGGCCGCTAGGTGGCAGCACTGCGTGCCTCCCTTGATTCATCGGGCCCCAGAGCCGAAGTCCTCGTGTTCACGCTGAGTTCCAAATGAGAGCGAAATGTGGCAGAACAGTCCCTAAGGGCTGAATTGTGTCCCCTTAAAGGTTCCCCATCCCATGTAGCTCTCCCCTGCCTTTGCATTATCAACCCCTTCAAATCTACCTTGGCCCGATGCTGTCTTCTGCCTGCGAGGCATTCTAAGGAAAGGGTAAAAAACCTCCCACCAGGTCTTATAGAGACCAGATGACTTTTCAAACTTCAAGCCTAAAGGGCGTACTTTTGGGAGGTACTCACCTAGGGCCAGACATCCTGGAATGAGAAGTCAAGTGAGCATTAGAAAGCATCACTCTGAATAAAGTTAGTGGAGGTGATGAGATTCCAGCTGAACTATTTCAAATCCTAAAAGATGATGCTGTCAAAGTGCTGCACCCAACATGCCAACAAATTTGGAAAACTCAACAGCGGCCACAGGACTGGAAAAGGTCGGTTTCCATTCCAGTCCCAAAGAAAGACAATTCCAAAGAATGTTCAAGCTTTTGCACAGTTGCTCTCATCTCACAGGATAGCAAAGTAATGCTCAAAATTCTCCAAGCTAGTCTCAACAGTACATGACCCGAGAATTTCCAGATGTTCAAGCTGATTTTAGAAAAGACAAAGGAACCATAGATCAAATCACCAACATCCCTTGGGTCATAGAAAAAGCAAGAGAATTGCAGAAAAACATCTGCTTCATAGACTACACTAAAGCCTTTGACTGTGTGGATCACAACAAATTGTGGGAAATTCTTAAACAGATGGGAATACCAGACCACCTTACCTGCCACCTGAGAAACCTGTGTGCAGGTTAAGAAGCAACAGTTGAAACTGGACATGGAACAGTGGACTGGTTTAAAATTCAGAATGGAGTGTGACAAGGCTGTGTATTGTTATCTGCTTATTTAACTTGCAGAGGACATCATGAGAAACGCTGGGCTGGATGAAGAACAAGGTGGAATCAGGATGGCCGGGAGAAATATCAATAACCTCAGATATGCAGACAACCCCACCCTTATGGCTGAAAGCAAAGTGGAACTAAACAGCCTCTTGACAAAGGTGAAAGAGAGTGAAAAAGCTGGCTTAAAACTCAGCATTCAAAAAATGAAGGTCATGGCATTTGGTCCCATCACTTCATGGCAAATAGATGGGAAAACAAAACAGTGACAGACTTTATTTTCTTGGGCTCCAAAATCACTGCAAATGGTGACTGTAATCACGAAATTAAAAGGTGCTAGAAGAAAAGGTCTGACAAACCTGTACAATGTCTGAAAAGCAGAGACATTACTTTGGCAACCACAGTGCATATAGTCAAAACTATATGTCAGAAACTATGGTTTTTCCAGTAGTCATGTATGGATGTGAGAAAAGGACCATAAAGAAGCCCTGGCACCAAAGAATTGATGCTTTTGAACTGTGGTGTTGGAGAAGACCCCTTAGAGTCCTTTGGACTGCAAGGAGAAGAAATCAGTCAATCCTAAAGGAAATCTGTCCTGAAATATTCATTGGAAGGACTGATGCTGAAGCTTCAATACTTTGTGAAGAACTGACTCATTGGAAAAGACCCTGATGCTGGGAAAGATTGAAGGCGGGAGGAGAAGGGGATGACAGAGGATGAGATGATTGGATGGCATCACTGACTGAATGGACATAGTTTGAGCAGGCTCCAGGAGATGGTGAAGGACAGTGAAGCCTGGTATGCTGCAGTCCATGGGGTTGAAAGAGTCTGACGTGACTGAGCAACTGAACAGAGGCTTGGATTAGCTGTGAAAGCCTGGTGTGGTGATGTTGGCTTCATCCAGAGAGGACACACCCTATAGCTAGAACTGAGGAAAATTTGTTCACATATTTTCGAGAACCCGCTCAGCCCTAAGACGATCCATTCTGTGGTTCCAGGGTTGTTCATGCCTCAGGGATGTGACTGCTGCTCTGTTCTCTGAGGCCTGCCTAGACACAAAGGCATTTCCTTTCATTTGAAAAGGAGCTTGTTTTTCTAATCGTTTTTAGCCGATTTTGAACGTTGTACTTTTTTAGGGTGTACAGCATTTTTATTCTGCTCCATGTCCACTAGTATCTTGTTTTTTTTTCTCCCACTTTTTGTCCCTTTAGGGCAGTGTAGATGATTGTCTGGGGTCCCTTTTTCTCTAGACCAGGTCTTTCTGATGATCTTTTTTACACCTATAAGTGTGTGTATGGCAATGGAAACATCTTGATTTAAACCTACCCAGCTGTTTGGTCTTCAGGAATACTGATGGATTTTTCCAAGGCCACAGGTGTGTTCCTGTCTTCCAATTGACTCACTTTGCACCAGTTTTGGAATTTCACCCTCCAGGTGTGCTGGATGATCGCTTCCGCCTGTCACAGTTACCTGAGCATGAGGACCCTGAGGTCCATGTAGCTTGCTGCCACCGACCTGATTTCATTGTATTTGATGGCTGAGTATCTGTCCGTTCTTTGTACATACCACATCGTGTTTATGCATTCGTCTGCTGATGGATATTATGGTGGCTTCCAAATCTTGACTACTGTAAATAGTGCTGGGTTGGTCCTTTATTGGACCTGAAGCTGGTGGTCCAGAGTCGACGATGAGAGAGTGAAAGAAGGAAAGAGGCTAATATTCCCTGGGTTACGCAGCCGGCTTTTGCGCTCCAGGGAATCAGCCAGAAAGAGAGAGAGAGAGAAAGAGAAAGAAAGAAAGACACGGGGACCCAAGCTCTGATGGAGCAAAGGTGCTTTATTGAATTTTTAAGAGTATATATACCAGTAGCTTCTTTAGATAAAGATCAAGAGACCAGACTTGACTAGTTTACCAAGGAAGCAAGGAGTGATAGAGGCCATAAGGCCGGAGGCGATCCATACGAAAAGAGGGTCGTAAATAGTCACTTTTCACTGTGTGGAAAAGCTAATGAAGGAAATCCTATGCAAGCATCCCATCTCTTTGCTCTCCGTCCTGGGAGAGGCTCTGCTCCTCTCCCCCTGACAGAGCCTGATAAGGAACTGGGGGCTCAAGAGAGAGAGGAAACAGCCCACAGGAGTCTTCCTGTTAAATCTTCCTGACAGCGCTGCTCTGGTTGGTCAGCTCCAAGTCTCTTTTCCAATTAGAGTTTGTGGAGATACAGATCCATCTTGTGATTTCCAGGTCTTATTCTAAAAGTATTTCGAAATTTTTCAGTAGCACAATGGTGTTCTCTATGAAGGTCTTATCTACTTTTATACCCACGATGGACCAGGAGGGTTTTTTCTTCTCCTGGTCTCTCCCACTGTTTATTTTTTTGTATACTTTTTTAAGGTGTCCATTCTGATAAATGGTAGGGGATACCTCTTAGATATTGACTTCAAATCTGAATAACATAGGGTGGCCATGTAATTAAAATTAACTTTAAGAATCTGTTTCTCAGCAGTCTGTCTTTTTATAATCCTTATTCTGTTACCTGCCCAGGCGCTGTGTTGAGGAGACTCATTTAGAGCCCCTTTGGTCTTGTGAGTTTTGTTTCCCCGAGCACTGTCAAAGTTGTTGTTACAAGTTACAGCCTGATTATTGGGGTGCCAGTGCCTTAGTCAAGTCCTGTTCTGGAGATGACAAAGAGAGTGAAATATGGTAGAAAAAATGCCCAAGGCCTAAGTCTCATCACTTTTTCCACAATCCCACTCAGTGTCTGCTCGATTCAAATGTCAAGCCTGTCAAAGCTGCTCTTCCCTACTGCTGTTGCTTTTCCTGTGAGTGACTCTAGAGAACAACTTTTCAGATAGAAACTCTTTACTGGAGAGGTGGAGACTGGATCATTTTTCATATCTTGAAATAAAGGTACAGCTTCCTTTGGATTCCTAGGCTCGGTTTCATTGTGAGCGGCCAGCCCTGACCTGGAGATTTTGTTTTGTTTTTTTTTTCCCAATTATTTTTATTAGTTGGAGGCTAATTACTTTATAATATTGTAGTGGTTTTTGCCATACGTTGACATGAATCAGCCATGGATTTACAGTGTTCCCCATCCTGAACCCCCAGAGATTTTGATTTTTCCCCAACAGGACAATCACTACACGTCTAACTGGGTACATCTTTCTCAGTTCTCTCAGCCCAGGAACAGTTCATCCTTGGGACCCAAGGCTGCCAAGGATCCAGGGATGTGACTGTAACCTGGGTCATGGAGGCCTGCCGAATATCATGGTGGTTTTTTTGGGGGCTTAGTTGCTAAGCCGTTTCAGACTCTTGGGACCCATGGATGGTAGCCTGCCAGGCTCCTCTGTCCATGGACTTCTCCAGGCAAGAATACTGGAGTGGATTGCCATTTCCTTCTCCAGGGGATCTTCCTGACCCAGAGATCAATCTCGGGTCTTTTGCACTGCAGGTGGTCTCCTGAGAGAATATCATAGCCATTGTTGAGGACTGTTCTCTACTGGAGTATAGTGGATTTCCAATGTTGTGTTTGTTTCAGGTGTAGAACAAGTTGATTCAGGTATAGATTGATACATATGTTGGCTTTTTTTTTTTTGAGTTTTGGCCCTTTAGGGTATCATAGGGGTTTATTGGGGCACTATGTGCTCTGCCGTAGGTCCTTGTTGATGACCGGTTCTTACACATGTGAGTGTTCATATGTAACTCCAAACATCCTGATTGAAAACTCTCAGCTCTGATTGGCCCTTGGTGACACTGGCTGGGTTTTCAGAGTCTGCAGGTCTGTTTTGGTTTTTTAACTGAGGCACTTTTTATCGAGTTTCAGATTCTACCCACGAGGGCTACCACGATACGTGTCTTCCTCTGTCAGATTAGTCACTGCGTGTGATCATTGCTAGTAGGTTGCTGCGGTGGCATGATTTCATTGTTTTTGTTTGTTTTTTTTTTGATGGCTGAGTAGCCTTCCCTTGTGTGTCTATAGAGCCTTGTGTTTATGGATTCAGCCATGGATGGACATGACGGCTGTTTCTGTCCGTTGGCTGCTATAAACCGTGCTGCTGGGAATGTTGGGCTGCCCGTTGTTTTCCAGTTAGTTTTCTTGGGATATACATCCAAGGACAGTTTTCCTGAATCTCATGGTGTGTGTTTCTTGAGGATTTTAAGGAGCCCCAGTGCTGTTCTCCCAGTGACTTTTTAGCAATTTACATGCCCGATGTCAGCTTAGGAGGGTTCCCTTTTCCTCAAGCCCCTTCCCGTTTTTGGTGCTTATAGACTTTTTGAGGATGTCTCTTCTGATCAGTGGGATGTGGTACCTCTTTCAAGTCCTGATTTGCACTTCTGTGATAACGTGAAGTGGAGAGGATCTTTGTATATGCTTTTTTTCTCTTGTAATCAGTGTGAATTAAATTAACTTTTGTAACTGACTCTTTGAAAGCCTGCGCCGTAATTTTTATTCCTTCACCTACCCCAGGGTATCTCTTGAGGTCGGGAGCCTACAAGCTGTTTGGTGCAGTAGTGGCAGCTTCCATGGGGCTCACTCCGATGAGCCATTCCCTGCCGGCGAGTTCTCCCTCCGGCGGGTCACTGCTGACACCGGCCGTCTCTGCGGGTGATCCCTCAGCTCCGGGCAGGTGGGTTCGGTTGAGTGTCTTAGGGTCTAACTGCTTTTCCCCATGTCCTGGTTCACAGGAGCCTTTCCGTGTCCTGAGTGGAGTGTCTCTTTTTCTAAGTCCCGTGGAGTCTTGCAGTCAAACCTTGTGTGTGTGTGTGCTCGCTGACTCCTTGCGACCCCGTGGGCTGGAGCCCGCCAGGCTTCTCCAGGCAAGAATACTGGAGGGGTGCCCTGCCCTCCTCCAGGGGGTCCTCCCAGCCCAGGGACTGAGCCCCTGTTCCCCGTGTTGGCAGGCAGCTTCTTCACCACCGCGCCCCGTGAGCCTGCCTTCACGTCAGATTCTCTGGGGGCTCCTGCCGGCCACACCCCCAGGCTGGGAATCCTGACCCGGGGCTGAGCACCTTCACTCCTGCGGGGACCTTGTGTGGACTGGAAGGTTGTTTTCCAGTGTGTGGCCTGCCACTGCGGGGGTGTGTGGGCTTTGACTTTCTCCTGTTTGAGCGCCTCCTGCTGCTGCCTTGTGGCTGCTGCTTTGCTTTGGATGAAGGACGTCTTTTTGCTAGGTTCTAGCATTTTGTTGTTGTGGATGGTTGAGCCACGCTGGCCAACGGATTTATCCTGAGTTTGGGTCACGGGACCGTCTGGCTTGCAGCCAGTCTGGTGTTAGCCTGGACTTGGAACTGGCAGCCAGTTTGGGCGCAGGTCCATCTTGTGGTGCTGACCTGGTAGCCTGGAGGATGGATGCTTTCTCTAGGGAGACAGCGTCTGCCCGGAGTAGAATTCTCTCAGGGACTTGCTTGCTGGTGGCATGGTGGGTCCTCACTCGTCTCGTCCACCCTGCCCAACGGAGTTGGGTGCAGGAATACAGAGGATTACCCTCATACGGGGGTCTCCATACTGTGCTTTAACATTCTCTCTCACCGCATCCTACTTTATTTTCTCCATGGCAATTTCCATCAACAAGTACATTTCCTTCTTTATTTTTTTTAATTTTTATTGGAATATAGTTGATTTACAACAATGTGTTCCTTATTTCTTTACTGTCTTTCCCCTCATTAGATCTATTATCAGTAAGGGCAGTTTGGGGTTTTCTCTTTCTCACCTCCCACCATTCCGAGCCTAGACTGGTACCTGGCACCCAGTAGATTCTCATCATGTAAATGTAAATTCTCATCTCAAAAATGTAAATAAATGAATGAGAGAGAGACCACCCGCCATTGCCTGTATTCAGTGAACACCACTTCTCCGTCTGATTGAGAAGGTTTCAGACATCTCACTAACCAAGTGGTCTTCTCAGACTCACAGTGATATTAACTGTAATTTCGTCTATAAAGTAATTAGAAAACCCAGTTTTCCAACAGTTACATTATTGCAGCAATCTCAGTATATTAGAACTGAATGTTTTCAGGTGGCATTTAACTTTCCATTTCAGCTACTTTTGTATTGGCCACTGATGCTCAATTCCCAGTATTTTCCTTCTGAATGGAAGATAAAAGTTTCTCATGTGCTTCTTGTGTTCGGGCTTCACGACCAAGTCCCAACAGAGTGTTTCAGAAGATACATAGTGAGGATACAATTAGAAAAACATTTGTTCTGCTTTTTTTCCCCCAGAGCCATCTAATGCAGATTTTTGGAGATTCCCCCCATCACACCCCACTTAATTAGCTTCAAAAATTGAGGCTGGGTATCTAATCAGAAAGACAATTATCAGTTCTCTGAGCTTCCACGTTAGTGTTCTGTGTTTTTTTAAATCTGATGAGCTGCGAATGTCCTGCTCATTAGCTGGTAAGCACCAACCATCACAGATAGGAACCGGCTTCTTTCTCCAGCTGCTCCCTCTAATGTTGCAGAAAGCTTCCTTTTCAGCTCATTACATTTAACTCCAGGCAATTACTAAACGGCAGGCTCCTCCTTTTCTTGTTGTTTCTTTGGCACTCCCACATCTATTTAGTTTCAGGTTAGCAGCAAGGAGCCACGGGGTTGTGGTGGTTGTTTTGGTAGTTATTTTGGAAGATAGGGACTTAGAAAAAAAAATACATTCCAAATGACAAATATTTAGCATTATCTTTCCTTTTATTTATATTGAAGTGCCCTCAACTGTAACCATTTTCTAAGTTGGCTTTATACGTACATGATCCCCATGAAATATTTTTGAGTTTCATTCTGTAGCAAAAATCTGGACTCTCAATTTCCAGTTGTTTGTAACACTGAAAATACATGGTTTGGAGGCTACTTCTAGAGCATAACTTAGAAATATTTTGTGAATATGTGCGTGCTATGATTTTTTTCACTAATTTTTTGCCAGTCTTCAGTTCTGAAAAATTAAAGGCAGAAATAAGAGGATCTTCTAGAATCTTGCATAGTATTGCGTGTTATGCATGCACCATAATTTTTTTAAACTTTTACATTATGTTGCTTCCATATACTACATCACTGTGCACAGGCTTTGCATCAATTATCTACCTACCTGTCATCTTTGTCACACACGCACACACACCCACAGTGTACACACATACCACACTTGTTATCTATGATCTATCCTTCCTTCCTACTCTGTGGAATTACTGTCAAAAGACATGTTTATTTTTGATTTAAGAAGGTGGTACATTGCCATTCACTGACTTAATATTTTCCTCATGAGTATAAACAAAAATCTGTTTTGCCTCATACTTGATAAGATCATGCATGGTCACAACATTTTCCTTCACCCACAGGGTTTTTGTCTTAAATGGCACTTCTTTAACTATGAATGTTCATGAGAATCTTTTTTGTAAGTTTATAAGTCACCTGCATTTTCTTTGGTTCTTCTGACACTGTTCTTATATCCTACCAAAAAGTAAAAAGGATCTTTCAGTCAAGGATTATTTTTGATCCCTCCTTAGTTTGGCTTTATTTTGTTTTTTTAAAACAAGCTTTGTATAATAGGCAGGATCCGGTAACTGTCAGTGGAAGGTACTGCTCTTAAAACTTACGGACTGTGTCTAGGCATGGCGCTGTTATCTAAGAAATGTACTAATTTACTGCTACATATGCCTTGGCATGGATCCATAATTACACTGAAATATTTTTGACTAGGGATTATTAATTTTTGAAGGCAAATATGATGCCTATTCTGAAGAGAATTGTATCAAAGTCCTCTTTAGTTTCTATTGCTGAACAAATGTTGCTGTAATCTTCTTGCGACATGCCATTATATCATAATTACTACCAGACATAGCTTCAGTACATCATTATCTACTTCATTATGAGACATTTTAATTTGATTTTGCTGTGGATTCTTACATATAGACATTAGAATAAACATACAAAAAAGAATTTTCTTGTAACTTTTAAGGATCTTTTAAGCAGATATCAGATAAAAATCCTGTCCATTATGACACCTTCTACAGTTAGGATACTTCTTGACTTATTTTTTAAATTATTTTTCCAGTAGGTAACAAGGTAATCAGAAGACATGTAGCCTTTTGGCAAAGATAGTAAAAAGTGATAAACACCAAAATCCCCAGATGAATATTATAAATGAGGGAGCCTTTTATAAAGATGAGTTGTGAAAGGGTACAGTTACAAATCAGCTGTCAAACTAGATGTGATTTGACTGGGTTTTCATCACCATGTTTATGAAAGACAGTGGTTTGTGGGGAACATAGTCCTCGACTCACCAACTGACTCTGATTTTGAAATTCTTTTCACTTTTCCAGGAAATCAAGACGTTGTATTCTGGAAGGAATGGATTTTAAATGGTTAATTCATGTATTTACATGTTTGCTGAATGTCCACCTCTATTCTTCCAAAATGAGTAATGGGAATTTGGGAAACACTGAATTGCAATTTTATTCTGTTCTTATTGTTGTATTTCTGCTTTAAAGCAGGCAGATAGTATATCACTTGGCGGTATTATTGTCCAGTTGCTAAGTCGTGTCTGATTCTTTGTGACCCCATGGACTGCAGCATGCCAGGTTTCCCTGTCCTTCACTATCTCCTGGAGTTTATTTAAATTCATGTCCATTGAGCTAATGATGATATCCAACCATCTCATCCTCTGTCGTCCCCTTCTCCTCCTGCCCTCGATCATTCCCAGCATCAGGGTCTTTCCTAATGAGTCGGCTCTCTGCATCAGGTGGCCAAGGTATTGGAGCTTCAGCTTCAGCATCAGTCCTTCCAGTGAATGAATATTCAGGGTTGATCTCCTTTAGGATTGACTGGTTTGATCTCCTTGCAGTCCAAGGGACACTCAAGGTATTATTGGTATTATATTATACCATATATATATACTAATTTACTTTATACCATAAAGTAAATTAATAGTGTAAGACTTAGTAGGAGAGTCAGGCTGCTTTTGGAACAAGGGTTTTTTTAAGAAATTTTGATTGCCTGCCTCCTTTATTTTCTAGTATTCCCTGCTCACTCACATCTCCCACTGGAATTTTCCATGCAATGGAAGTGAAAATAAGAGAAAGCTATGAAAGAATTCTTTTACAGACTCCATTCTCAAGATAGGTTTCCAAACCCTGTAACCCACATCTTGCTGGCATGTCCTCAGCTGTCACTCATCTGATGCCAGGCTCATCATTACTGATATAGTTTCTTTGCCTGTCTGTTACTGCTCTTCCCATGTCACAATATTGTGTTTTCTGAGTAGGTGAACATATTTCTGGCAAGTGAAATAACATAAAATGATTCATGACGGAGAACTGACAACTTGAAGCTTTGAATGAATTAGTTGGTCAAGTAACCTTGAAGTGTGAAGTGAAAGTCGCTCAGTCGTGTCCGACTCTTTGTGACCCCATGGACTTCTCCAAGGAATTCTCCAGGCCAGAATACTGGAGTGGGTAGCCTTTCCCTTCTCCAGGGGATCTTCCCAACCCAGGGATCGAACCCAGGCAGCATTGCTGGAAGATTCTTTAACAGCTGAGCCACACACAGGGAGGCCCTCTTTATAACTGATCTGCTAATTAACCTTACTGACTCTTTGTACATTAACCTCACAGTTCACTAATTCTTTGGTTCGCTTATTCATCCAACAAGACTTTGTTCTTATTACATGTTGGACTTGATTCCAGGTGAGGAACAAAACAGATAGACTTGGCCTCTCTCACATGTATCTGAGAGAGAGTAAAAACACAACCACAGGCCAAAAAGATATATAAAATCAGGACCACAAAGAAAATAAAAAAGGGCAAGAGGAAATAAAAGGGATAAAGGTAGTCAAGGAGGACTTCTCATAGGAGGTGGCATTTGAGCAGAGACCTGCATGCAGTGAGGGAGCTGCCAGGCTTACATCAAGGGGATGAGTGTTCCAGGTAGAGAGAACAGTAAGGGCAGAGCTCTAAGGAAACTGTTTGGTTTTAAGAGAAGATTTGGTTCCAACTTCATCACCTCCATGTGATGCTGGCCTCAAAGGCCATCGAGAGAGGACGGTGAGCATGGTCAGGAAAGAGCAGAGAGCTGGGGACGATGAAGAGGCATGGGCCCTCATTAAGATCATCTCTGCCTGGGCTAGAAAACTAGATTGTGGAGAAATAAAATTCAGAAATTTTTCTTTACCCAAAAGTTTAAATTTCATTGATGGCCTAAAATTAACAACTACTTTGGGATAGCCAAAATTGCCATTTAAAGATGATATGTAAGAGAGGACCAAACTCAATTGGAAAGACAGACATTGTTCAAATTTGCTAGTCACCGAAGAAATGAAAAACCATGAGACAGACTGATGTTTGTTCCAGCCTGGATTGAGTCTTTTCCATAGCTCAAATTGTGACCAAAAAGCTATGGGATTTGCCTTAGGTGTTGCCAAGGGGAGGACAAAGGACATTTCACTCTGTTTGAAATAGTAATGGGAAAAGAAATGAAGCTGTTTTCCAATTGTATCTACTAAATTTAACTCCTTTTTCTGTCTTCTCTTTTTCCACCCCTGTCACCATCATATTCATAAGATTATATGATCAAGTAGAAAAACAAGGCTGAATACATATCAGATTGTTAACTTGAGTTCCCTTGGCAGGGAGATGCTACGGTAGAAGGTGGAAAGCGGGAGAGGGAGTGATCCTTGAAAGAAAAGGGAAAAAAAAACAACAAAAAAAAGATGCAACATCAGAAAGCCTGACTGCATGTAAGCACTTCTGTATGGACATACTGTTTTCAGAGTAACGGACACTGACAAGGCCTGTAAATTGCAGTGTGTGGTGGCTTTTCTTTGGAGTCTGTTTGGTGTGTAATGAATCACTAGGGACTCAGACCAACCAGCAAAACGTAGACAGTCATGTTCATATTTGTGTTTGCAGGACATTAATTAGAGTTGCAAAATAAAAAATGAAGTTAGTGATCTGACTATGAATGTCCAAATACCTAGAGATACGTTAGTTATTTTAAAAATTCTCCTCTTAAATCTTAATGAATAAGATAGAAACTCAGGAGCTTGCAAATCACTGTTTTTTCATCAAGCATTTGAGTCTAGCTGTATATTTTGAGCTTTATATACTATATTTAATGGGTTCCTTCCTTATTAGTCATATTTTAGCAAACAGCGATTTCAAAAAATGTTTTAGTTGCAAGCTACCCTAACAATAATTGCAATGATTCATTTAATTTGTGCATCCCTTTCTGAATTTGTTACGTGTGCATCTTGATTTGGAGAGTGAAGGAATCTTAATTTATTAAAGCATGAGCTTCTACCTTGTTTGTAAGGGCTAGTCTCCTCTTGGCAGACACAGGGAAGAGGGACGGGGAGCGACTTGCCTTCTGACTGAGGGGGAAGAGGCGCTGTGCCGTATGTTCCAGCGAGTCTTAGCATCCCCTGCTGCTTCCTACCTTGTGATGTGTTGGAAACCAAGAGGTCCTTCGTCCAGGATGATTAAACTGTGGCTTCTGCAGACACTTAAAGATTTGCATCTCAAACATTCTAAATTGGGATTGCAAACAAAAAGACCCAGGAGAGGGCGATATGGTAGTAAAAAGATGTTTTTTTCACTGAAAATAAATGTTAACCCACACTTCAGCAACAAATGATGCAAATTAAAACACAGATACACACAAGTAGAATGAAAATGATCTCCGTGTTTATGTTTATCGGCAACAGTTATTTACAAATAACCCATATGAAAATGTAAAAAAGCATATTACATCTTCACATGCCATCTGTATTAACTGAGTAAAGCTTAGTGACAGTATTTGCAAATCTGTAGTAAATTGTACATAGACCTCTTGTGCATTAAAAAAGAAATGTACATAATTTAAAATAAATTACATTACACCATTTACAAGGTAATATTAACAAAAACTTCTTAGACAGCTGCCTTCTTATTTAAACAAAATAAATACTCAGGTAATTAAATTAACCAAAAAGAAAACACATTTAGGGGGTTATAATTTATAGAAAGACATTGCAAATTTAATAAAGTTATATTTTACAATGACAGATACTGATCGCTTCAAAATCTCTGTGCTAAAAATAGACAAGAAGAAAGTACCAGAAAGGAAATCTTAATGTTTATTTAAAAAAAATAAACATAAATAGAGTCCTGAAAAATAGTTGGGAGAAGCTCAGTGAGGGTTCAAAGCAGGTGATCTAGAAACTATTGCTAAAAAAAACCCTACAAAACACAGGAAGACTGACACCCAAGGACAGTCTAAATAGACTAGAGATTTTTGATCGCTGGAAACGACTCTCACAACTGTCTTCATAAAATTGCCATTTTAAGATCAGGCTTGGTAGAAGCACAAAAACATAAAGCTACAAAATGAACTCTACCCATTTAGCATTTGTTTTGCTCATTTAACAACGTAGACATAACCATTTTTCAGTGTCCCTGCTAGATACAGAATTATCGAATCACACTGCACAACATCCTTTATACAGTCCCGTCCGCGGGGCCCGCGCTGCGCTCCTGTTTCAGACCCTGAAATCCGCTGTTAGCTCCGGCCACCAGGGGGCAGCACCAGAGGGGACACGCAGCAATTTCAGTTCTCACAGCTCAACCAGACCCAGGGACCATCATTGTCTGACCTGACTCCTCAGAGAGGTGTTCACGGACTGCTCTTCTTTCACCACCCTCAAGCTTAGAGGGGAAACAGAACAAGAAACGCATTTTAATTTGATAATATATTTACAGATAGTGAGGCCCTGGGCCATGTGGGAAGCCTGATTCTTGCAAGTCTATTCAAACCTTGACTGAGCCTGAGGACAGGCTCTTCTTCCGTCAGTTTGGAGAGCTGCAGGCCTCCCTTGCTGTCTCGTCGGGTAGGACGTGGCCAGACACAGGGGAAGGCTGGTGGCGGGGGGAGTACTGGGTGGGACTAAGTCTAAGGTAAGGGTTGACATTTTTACAGACAAGGTCTTTTTGTGGGGTGGGGTTGGGGGATGTCCTCCACAGCTCTCCTTTCTTGATCCGTGTCTTTGACTGGTACAATCTGTTTAAACCAAACTGTTCACTCTCTAAGCGACACTTTGACTCCAGCAGAAAAGAGACATAGGTAGTCACCTCTTTTCTTATTAAAAATGCAGGCATGTTTAGCAGAAGGTGGTTCTGGGGGAAGCAGACAAGACTAGTTGTTGCTAAGAGTGCAGACTGGACAGAGGCCAGGCGTTGGGCATCCCTGTAAGGGAGCAAGGGCATACAGCAAGTTGGAGCTCAGAAAAATTGAGAGGCGTTACCTGCTTCCTATGAGAAGTTTTAAATAACTGACTTTGTCTTGAAATGTCTAGGAACTTAAGAGGGCTCAGATTAAGCTGCTGGAGCCACGGCTACCTGCCTGAGGGTGGAGCAGACATACAGCCCAAGCCTGACAGCATGGCTGGACACACAGACATCACATGAGGAAAAATGTCAACCAAGTCTGAACACCAGATCTGGAGTGAGGGCTGATGTGTGTTTCATTTTCACTCATTAAGCTTTTCCCCTTCTTTTGAACATCTTAGATATGCATGTAAACAAAAGCCGCTACTAATATTTTACAATATCTAGCAGAGTGTCTTACACGTGTGATAATTCAATAAATATTAGTCTTATTACAGGTACTTTGTGCTTTGCTATAATTAAGAACATGCTTTTATGAACCCCTTTTCAAATTAGCTTTAAGCTACACTGTAGTGTCCTCGAAAAGGCTTTGAAATAAGGATTATGGTCAGTTTCCTAGACTAGATATTGATGAATGAACAAATCATCCCCTTTCAAGATAGATCAGTTATGCCACTTCTATGCCGTTTAAATGGAAACAGTCCAACAAAATAACACTGTGCCAATATTTTTCATTTCTTTTTTTTTTTTTTTTTTCCAACCAAGCAGACCTTCGTACTTACAGAACAGTGATTCTTAACCTTTGTGGGCTCACAGACAATTTTGGTAAGGCAAAAGTGTCAATAGACAAGTTACTACTATATTCCCCTCCTGAATTCTTAGAATGAACAGGAGGAATACTGTTTTGATGAAATCCCAGTAAAGTATTTAACTCATTATTGACGTATGCCAAGAACAAAAATAAGGCCATTTTCATGTTATAAACATGAATATAGTAACCTTCATTTGTCCAAAATAGCCTCCCTGTACCTTTCCTAACAAGAGGCCATCTGGTATTTATTTACCCTAATGATGAACTTCCAATATGCTCCCTAATATTAGGTCACACTGAATCTAGATTACTTCACACATGTAACGTTGTAAAAGGTAGTCAATTTATGAATAAGATCACCTTGCATTTTCATAACATAATTTTGACCTATGAATTCATTTAATTTTAACTTATCTGCTTTCTGAATGAATGCCATTTTACAGTATTATAAGTATAGCATTAGTAGTAACAATTTATTCAACTCAACAATTTCAAGGGTATTAGGTGTGGCATGCATTTCATAAGACTTAGCAAGATTCTTCAAGTAATGGTAGTAGATTCTTTCTCAACCATTTTGGACAAATGGGAGCTCATTTTACTCAAATAAATCAACTTGATTATCTGGGAGACCCCTGAGTACATTTATTGACAATCACAGTTTTAGGGTGACAATATTATTTTTGTCTTCCTCTTTAGTAAGACAGATGAGATGGAATTTGTTTTTATGCCTTTCCTTGTTGAAATCCTTGGTATAAGGCAAAATTCTCATTTTCCTGATAACCTGTTTGCTCAGAAATGATTTACACATTGCTTAACACAGGAAATACTGACCAAAGTATTAGTGCATACCACCTTTAATGTTTATTGAAATATGTAGAAATCTGCTTATTCTAATCTATCTTTTGTAATCTTTGCAGATTCTAATCTATCTTTTGTAATCTTTGTAATCTAGAATGAAGAGTAGGGTGAATTCAAACTCTAGTACAAAGGTGAAATACCTTCTAGTCCTAATCACTTGTATACCAACACAGCTATGTTTAAGATAAAATGGCTAGTGATACTTTTTTTTTTTTAAAGACCTGAACATCTGATGTCCTCCCCTCTCCCAAAGGTTGTTGCCTGAAAAATGATATTGCTTTTTAATGGCACCTTTTGGATTTTCTTTTCATATGCAAGAAACTGGCCAAGTTAGATATCATTTTACTGTGCCATTCCCAGGGCTACATCTGTGAAAAATATAACTACCTGCAATAGATTAAGACATTTAATGACTGTTTTTCGGTTTTGAAATTAAACACTGATCACAGTCAGAGGGCAAATGAGTGAAAACTCAAGATGACATGATGGAGAATTAGCACTGGACAAAACCTCTAGACCAGCAAATCGCAACTTGCAAATGTGGCCTGCTGACTTTATAGGAAGTTTTATTGAAAAACAGCCATGCTCATTCTCTATGTGCCGTATTGTGTATTTTCTATGGCTGTGTTCCCACAATGGCAGAATGGACAAGTTGCAACATAGACCTGGCTGGAATATTTACCATCTGACCTTTTACAAAGAAAAAAAAAAAATGTGCTACCCTTGGTCTAGATATTTAATGAGGTCCTGGACAAAATATTTATTTTTCTCTTTTGAAAATTCTAGTTTTTGATATCATACATTAAAAAGACTTGCTTCAAATTTTACCACTGAGAAAAACTAAACTATAGATTTTGAAATACATTCCATCTGAAAGTAGGAAAACAAATCTGGGAGAAAAAAAAAAATCAGACCATTTTGATTTCTTTTAGTTACAAAAAATCACCAATAAGTTATTTTTTTCCATCCGCTCAAAATTAAAAAGACAACTAGCTCCTTTTTTTCTTTTCTTTTCTTTTTTTAACAAAGATAACAAATATAAAAATCTAGTCATAAACAGCCTTCAGAGTACAATTAGAAATTGACTAGAGGGATCCATCTTTTGGAGGGTTAATGAGTTCGGGACTTAAACACTTAAGTTATCGCCATGTCGTTGACATCACAATGGCTGCAGCGATGAGGAAGTATGTAAAAGCAGATGTAACAGCTAACTCCATCCTGTCGCCATCCCAGCGGAACTTTTACTCTCTTCAGGACACAAGAACTTGTAAATGGCTCCACGACGCTTTGAGCACAGATGTCTTCATCCCATATGAAAAGAGGCAGTTTCTATGGCAATACTGGTTAAGCGCTATCATGCTGCACTAATATAGTGCAAAAATGTGCCTTCCGTATAGCAAAAAAGATGCAGGCAACCAGTTTGAAAATTAGGGAAAGTAGAAATGTACTATATTAACACAAGCAAATTAGTTTCCCAGACAATAACCATTGTAAAATACTGAACTTGAGGACGCTTCTAAAGTACTAGTACATGTCCAGCATTCGCACTTTGGAGAGAGACAAGAAGTCTTACAAAAGGGTCTTTGCCTCTGAAATGCAGCTCAGTGAAACTATTATCAACCGCCAAGATGCTGAATTTATTCAATGGGTTTTCTGCTCAGTTTAGAGCTTATTTTTAGCCACCATTAAAACTGCTTATTAACAAGTATATAATCTGACATAATAATGTGTATCATTCAATTGAGTAGGCATGTTGTTATGTTTGAATATAGCAGTGTAGAGCTTTTGGTATTAAACTCTTCATGCGAAAATGTTACTAGGGGTTAACACTGCGGACAGAGGCTTGTATCAGGCATCCTAAACTGGTCAATCCCACCATCACGTTTTTAGAGATGAAGGTGAATTGTCCGTTGGTAGATTTCAGAAAAGATCACATAAAACTCTCAGAATGCATCATGTATCAACTAAATCTAGAATTCTCAGGGCTGATGGTTTCGATGTAACTGGTACTGTCTTGGTATATCCAATGGCACTGTGATTTTCACTCCTTCCTTAATGATGATCTTTTAAGAAGTAACACTGTAGTTTAATCCACACAGTTTGAATAGCTTTGTGGCCTCTGGACATCTACAGCAAAGGCAGAAAGCTGAAACTGGAGGCTGCAGGGTAAGTTAAGACTTACATGTCCGCATCTCCATCATAGGCTAAGGTCAAAGGTTTCAGCCGGTTGTTTTGCCTTCTTTGGGGTTTCTTTGGCTTCTTGCTGTTAAAAAAATAATTCAATAAAACTGTGAGAAAGAAAATCTTCAATTGTAATTTTTATTGCTTTAAATGAAAAAAATTGAAACACTGATAAACCTAAAAATTGCTTAATTGCCTACACTTTCTAAATTCAACCCCCAAATTTGATTTTCTGGTTTCTGAATTCCTCAGTTTTATGCTCTGAGTAAACATGAACCAGAACCCTTCAAGTATATTATCCTGTAAAAGATAAACTATCTAGATATAATTTCTCTGGTTCTAATAATGGAATAATGTTATAGTATAGTCACTTATATTTGTCCACAAACTTCTATAAATAACACAGCTTATGTTTTAAAAGACAGTTGAATTAGGTATTATCATAATCTCTTCCTCAGTAGTAACTTAATAAAAAATGTACAGTTCACTATAAGTATACAAAGTAATATATGGTGCTTACATAACCAGGGGGAACAATTTGTGAAGATGACCTGGGGCAGTTCTGGCTCATATTCAGAAATTGTTCAGATTCAGTAGTTTTTAGACTATTCATCTATGCTTATTCAGAAACTCAGATGAACCCTAAATAAATGTGGAATACTTATTTGAGACATTAGATTGTTGTTCCTGGTTATGGCCAATTGAAAGTATTTCCTCTGAAATAGATCTCCTTAGATTTTTAAATATTTAAACACTCACCAAGCTAGATAGATCATGGAGACAATGAAGATGAGTAACACAAATGCCCCAGCTGCTACACCGTAAACCCAGGTCTTTAGTCTCCCATCTAAGAAGAATAGATATTGGTCATTAATTTACCTTAGTCTGCTATATATATTACAGTCGTTGACTATGACCAACGACCAGTCACATATGACCAAATTCTTTCAAAACGCAAAATGAATTATTGCTTAGGCAGAGTTAATGATTAATGCAAAGCTGCTATTGTTATGTTAGATGCTCTTTCATTAAAGATAAATTATCAATGAAAACTGAATTGCAAAACGATAAATAATTTTGTGATTCGAGTTCAGATTTCAAGTTAATATGTCTAAATTTCTACTACTTCCTATATGGATTTTACTTTAAACTCAACATGTGTTACACTATATAAATCTTTTCTTCTGATTTTCATTCTATCTTCAGAATGTCAATTGTGAGAAAAGAAGAAAATAATACAATTTCAAGAAATTCCTACAACTTTCTTGATGCTGACAGGTATCTCAATGTAAATTTTGTCATTTAAATATTTTTTCAGATGAATTGAAAGTAAATACATCTAACATTTTTGGAATTAATAATCCTTTATCTAGTTTATACTTTAGAGTGTGCCTTAAAACTAATTTGACAATATCATTTGTAAAAATAACCAAGTTTGATTAACACATGAAAGAATGTCAAAATAACTTTTTTTCTATCTTTTCTATTTATGGAATCAGACAAGACAGGAACTTTTTTTTCTAGTTTTATGACAGGAACTTTTAAAATTTGGTTTTCTGGTCTCATTCTCTTTGAACTTCTGTTTTATATTCTGCATAAACTTCAAATGGGTGATAGTATTAATGATTTTGCCTAACTTGTTCTTCACACCAACATATATTTTCTGTTTTACCCAACTAGCTAAACATTAATTTTAATATTGAAATTATAGATTGGGCAAACTGACCCCACAGAGACTCTGGTTTATCCAACATTTGAAAGACGTCAAAAGCAAATCAGTACTATAATGATGATGATTATTATTTTTGCCTAGAGCTGGATCAACTTAGGAGTTCATTCGTATGCTGGAAATAAACCAAGTTAATATTCTAGATATTCTTTTTTTCAATTCTGAATATTTAAAAAAACTGAGTTCAAAATCAAAAGAACTGTTCTACTGTTAGATTTATCTGTTCTGAAAGAAGTTCAACAAATATTTTTGGGTTTTTCAGAAAACAAGAGCAACGTCTAATTGTATGTTTTTATAATGTATACCTTTTTACTATATTAAAATGTTCATTTTAGGAAAAGTATAAAATGAAAAATGACAATAATAATATGTTATCTTTAAAAAACGGTTTTGATATGAGGAGATCTGCTTGGATTCTTGGTTAAGGTCAAGATTGCAAATGGCCATTTGTTGGTCTGCCATCTTGGACACTGAGGAGAGCCTCCCATGCTTACACAGACAGGTCAGCTTTACAAAATAAATTTTATCTTCAGATCAAAATCTAATAAAGTCAGGGGTGATGTGGTTATATATGAATCACCCAAGCAGTGAAAATACTTTTAAAAAATCCCAATAGTGATTCACCAGTAAGGTAAAGTGTTTTGACTCCATGCATTAAAAATTCAGTTGTGCTAGCTATGCAGATTCTTTCCTTCTTTTGTCAAGTTCCTAATGGAGTTAGGAAGTAGTTTATGCTTTGCTTTGCCTGGCAATTTCCTTTGGTCATGAAGTGGTGATCCCTCTAGGGTATGAGGAGAAGTGGCATGACCTGAGTTACATACAGCTCCCGTGGCACATTTTTAAGCACCAGCTTAGTTCCAGGGATGAGTATATGGCTGAATCAACTGAGGAGACCGAATGTGCAGAATAAGGATAGAATGTGATCAGCCTCCAGGCTTCAAGTCCATTACTAGATACGTTATGAGCTGTCTGTTTAATGCCATGGGTCTGGTCAGTCTCCAAGTTGAGACTGTCCCATTGAGACGGGAAGGCTCCACGCCTGTCCCCATGTATCTGGTCCTAGTACAGATTCTGAGTATTTGAGTGTGCAGCTCCAAGCACTGACAGAAATTGGTCTGGCTGCCAAACATCCCTTGCATTACTGACCTTCCTATTTAGGGTTCAAATATTTAGCACTCTGTGGTCAGATGGAAAATTCTTGAATGTCTTGTCATAGTTTTGATTTGTTCTGGTTCTGCATGACAACACACTTTCCCCCTAATATTTTCACTGTTAGATTGCTTTAATCAATGTGGAAATAATCTTAAATTTATGACTGAAATTTATCAGTCCTAGAATTTTTCTCAGAAGAGAGCAGATTCATATCTCTGAATTCTGAGTATGATTGCCTTTTTCCTAATAATTATAAAAATTATAAGAATATAAGACAGTATCAAAAGAAATGACTTTAGATGACATAATTATCTCTTAAGACAATGCTTGCTCATTATTGGTTAAATATACAGCCAAGGAATCCCGCATCAGCAGGGTCTGGTCACTTCACCTGGCCCAAACGGCTGCAGAAACCAGGTCCTCCCCCGTCCCGCTGGGTTGCTGGAGGGCTGGGTTGGATGCACCGCCCGACTGGTTTTCACGTCTCCTCTTTTATCCTCCACGGTGGGTACCACCATCACGGGGATGAGTGTGCACTGCTCAAGTGTCCCATTGGAAGACATGACTTCAGTGTACCCTTCTTCACAACTGCACACCCTTGTCTGCAGGAGAACAAGACTCACACTGTACATGCAAGGAGATCTTTGTACCACAGCCGACCTGAAGGGCAGGCTTTAAGGGAGTACTGTTCTGGGAATTTACTCCACGTAATTTCTGTCACCACTATGTAAAAAAGAACACACTTTTTTGGTACCTTATATAAATTTATTCTAATGGTAGAAGGAAGTGCATTCAGATTTATTTATACTGATAAAAGAAGAAGTCCCCAAATAGAATTTTTATGCCTCAAGACATTTTTCAGGGTGAGGGGGGGGGATGGATTGTACCAGGAGCAGTGTGGTGACAAATGATGTGGCTGGCTTTTCTACTCTAGTGAATTCACACGTACCTCGCTACAGTGTGAGTGGGGTTGACTACACGGTGGGTTACAAGACCTGTCAGCGTCAGGCTGGCGCACCACCAAGCAGCCCCCTGCAGAACAGAAAATCATATTTTGATAAGTAGCATCTCTTGCAGTGATTTAAAAAAAAAAATACGCCATTGTTGTAGACTGGTCTTTGAATCCTGAACCTCCTTGGGAGTCCCACAGACTTCTGAGGGCAGCTGACTGGAACCCCTGGTTAACCTTGACCACTTTGTTTAGGAGCTTGAGACCCTTCTCATTCAGAGGACACAGCACGGCCACCCCAGCAGGTGCTCAGTAAGTACCTGTTGATTAGATGACTTTACAGCTGATACTTTGAAAACACTAATTGTCTGCAAGTTAACATCACAGTTTTTGAGACCAAGTCCAACATTCAAAAGCAGATTTAATTCTTAAAGGTTAAAATTCTTTCCTTGTTTTGCGAATAAACAGTCTTCAACTTAAGATACCTTTTTGATTTATGTGACAACCTTGTAAATGGATTTTTTATAATACATATTTCTTTTGGATAAAGACACTAATTCAGGCTTTTTTTTTTTTTTTTGGTATATAAGAAAACAAACGCAGCTTCTAGGTGGTATGTCTGCACTGTTGTTTTAACTTGACACTGCAGTTCTCCAGTGACCCCTCTTATTTCCTCCTCCTTCTCCAGTTTAGTACCAGATATGCCACAGTTATTACAATGAAGTTTTCAAGATGAGACTAGATGTCATTAAGAAACAGAACTGGTAGCATGTAAAGAACTCATAGTTTCAAACCATACTTGATCAATTTCACAGAATTTCAGCAAAGCAAAAATTTTCCTTTATTTATGGAACTGATGATCCTCTGGAATCTAATTAAAGGTGTTAATTCCTTGCCTTATCACTTAACATTATAAACAAAATATTCACAGAAAGATTGCTATGGAGAAGCGGTTAGTCATTGCAAGGCAGCTGGAGTGACATGCTGTACTGAAGTTATTAGCATTAAACACATGAAGACAAAGGAAAATATTGTGAGTTTCTTGTAAGGACAACTATTCATAAAATTAGAACAATCGATCAGGGTAGGTAATATACTTTACATGCTTGTCTATTCCCCATAAACAGTCTCATCTCTCCTAAAACATGGGAGAAGAATGCATATAGTTTTATCACAAATTATTTACCAATTTCTTTTTTGCTATAAAACAGCTTTAGATGGGGATAAATACATGGGATACTTTACTATATGGAAAAGAAATGGAAAATATGATTTCTACAGGTAAGTCTTTTAAAATTTGACTTACCTTTATATTGGGGAATAGCCCCAATTTCAGTGTGAAAAGAACTTGTAATGTGTAGAATAAAAGTCAGACAATGATTATTTGCATCCATATTTGGGGGGAAAAAAACACTGAAAACTAACAGGATTCACTGGGAAAGCTGTAAAACTCCCGATTAGTTTAGAGAAGAAGGTAGACATTCATTTTCAACACCTGAGTTGAGTGGTATCCATGCATGCTAATTCACTTCAGTTGTGTCCGACTCTGTGACCCCGTGGACTGTAGCCCGCCAGACTACTCTGTCCATGGGGATTCTCCAGGCAAGAATACTGGAGTGAGTTGGCATGCCCTCCTCCAAGGAATCTTCCTGACCCAGGGATTGAACCTGCATCCCTTACATCTCTTGCATTGGCAGGTGGGTTCTTTGCCACGACTGCCACCTGGGAAGGACGACCTCTCTAATGTCTTCAGGTTCGGAAAGCCTGTGCTCCTCTCCCCAGAGCTCTGTCTCCCCCTGTTACCTCTGAGAGTGGCTTGCTTGGATTTTTTTTTTCCCCAGAAAATGACACTATCAGAGAGCAAAGGGTTTCCTGGTAGGTGTCTTGTCTTTATTATAGATGTGTCCACTGAGAGTTGCTATTATCAAGTGTTTCTTAACTCAGATTGCTCATGTATAAAATCTTATCTTCAACAAGAATAGAGTTTGACATCCTGCTCTAGCTTTCATAGGCTGGAAATGCATAATTAGGTTTCAGTAAATCCAAGTAATTTAAAATTCAATATAAAAATTTATGCTTTCCAAAAAGCATATTGATCCCTGATCCTGTCCTCTTACTGTAGATGTTACAATTAAATTTACAAATGGATATTACTCAGAGGCACCAAAATGCACACTACCTTTTTTTCTGCCAGACTGTCAGAACAATGGCAGCAAGTCAGCAGGTCCTCTGAATAGTTAAAGCGCAACCTCAGGCTACACTACAGAGAGTCCTGTGGACAGATCTCCACAAATACGTTGTTTCAGACACCAGGGACCCATCTCTGGGTCCACAGGCTTGACGCTGAGGTTCTCGTTCTGACCTCAGTTCCTTGATATGGAAATTTTTGCAGGGTGGCTCATTCTATCTCTGGAGTCAGTTTTCTTCCCTCTTCAAAGGTCTTTGGGATCCCTTGCATTTACTGGACTTAGATAAGGAAACTTCTAGTAATTGTAGATTAATTCTATGGGGTCTGTTTGGGTCAAAGGGAATCCAAAAAGAAGCTCCTCATTTGGATGTCTCCTTTCAACGTATAATAAGGTTTGAGTGGGGACAGAGTGGTACAGTGCCTACTCATATCCTCTGAGCTTGAGTTTTACCAATAGATCTTGTATCTTAGTTAATTAAAAAAAACTAGAGGTCACAGATTTCTGAATTTAAGCAAAATATTTGGGTTTGTATAATCATATTCTCTTGGCAATATTTTTGGACTGCATATATTGCCTCTAAGGCACAGAAGCAGATATAGTCAACAAAACACTGACTTTTTTAGCATGTAGTAAGTTATTAATATATGAGATTTTTAAGGAAACATTCTGAGATTTACTTATAATAGTAATTTTTCAGAATTAGACAGTAATCTCTAAAATGGCTGGGTGAGGGGGAATTTAACTGAAACATTTAAAAGTAAAATAATTTATCACTGGTCATCAGGTACAAAGCTCAGGTGTCGTGAATTCAACCACATGTGGAATCCTGAAGGAATATCTGTTTTCTTAATTATTTTCTTTAACCAATTACATGTGTGTTATAGGAAGACTCTCAAAGAACAAAGAGGAATGGAAGGTTTACCTGTTACATTTACCCCATCTGATCTCTGACACCAGACTGTTCGGGAAGAGCCCTTCCAAGCACTGGCCATCCATTTATACTCGTAACACTGGCCATCTGCGGGGCAGAAGACACATTAAGAGGCGTTCTGCAGGCCAGGGGGACAATCATGGAGACAGGTATTAACAAAATATTTATAAACATTTGAAAAGGGATAAGAAGTCCATCCTGAATGATTCAAATGTGAAATCACCATCCTGAAGTTGCCATATAGATGTTACAAAATTCCAGATGCATGCCTAAATGCCAACTAATTTTCCAAGTCGGCTACCATACTATTTGATGTGAACCCAGATTTTCAATTTAAATTTATGTTTTATTTAAAGCATTATATCAGACATACAAATAAGGACAGAGAATAACTGAAAAAATATATTCAACTACCCATCCTTCAATTTGAACAAATATTACCATTTAGTCATATTTGCTTTAGTTTTGTTTGTTGATGAGTAAAAAAAACTAACAAACTTGATGTCCTATTATATTCCTTCCTGATCTCCCACCATGTCTGTCTTGCAATACAGACTGTTTTGAAGTAGATACAAGCATTTTGGTGACAGGCTTTCTATTCTTTGAATACAACTATAATAAAAATATATGTAATCCATAAATGACTTACAGCATTATTTTTAGGCAGTTTTAAAATTTAAAAAGCATTATACTGACACATGATACATCTTTTTGAAACTTAACAATGTTATAGATGAAATATTTCTATGTGATTTTTTAATACAGACACAGTCAATTAATTTTAACTGCTACATAGAATTCCATGATACTAACCACTACAGTTTATTTCCTCTATGGGTGGACTTTTAGGCCGTGTTCAGTTTATGCTATTACAACAGTGCCTCAGTGGTCAGCCCTGTGCAAGCCTCCTAGTGCTTCTTTAAGGTAAATATTTAGAAGGGAAATTTCTGGGTATTACTGTACAGATAGCTGAAACTTTACTAAACACAGCTCATTTTTTTTCTTTAAATGGTGACAGTTTACATACTCCCCAGCAGTGAATAAGAGTTACTATTACTCTAAACCCTCACAAACATTTATAAGTCCCAGATTTAAATTTCTTGTCAGTCTTGCGGGTGTGGAAAGCTATCTTGTCATTTTAACTTGCAGCTATCACCAAAGCTATCAAACAGTAAGGAAAATGTTTGGCAGCATTCAGATTTCCTCTTGTGAACTGCTTATGTATATCTTCTGGTTCTCCCCAACCCTTCTACTGAAATCTATGCCTTTTCGGAGCTGTGGGAATTTTTGATTCTAGAATAACAGCTCTCAGATGATGGTCCAGGGACCAGGGATGCCTCTGGCGTTCCCTCAGAGTATGTGTGTGAGGATTTTCCCCTCTAACTACACACTTGGGTAAGTAAGCCTGGACTTCCTTCACATACAGAAACTAAACTAAGATGGCAATATACTGAATGCAGAGGCAGATAAGAGAATCCAGCTGTCTTCTGTTAAGCCAGGTGTTACTGAGATGTGAAAAAGTATAAAACAAGACCATGCTTGTCATTAAAGGTACTTTCTTTTTGCTTTGGAAAATAGTTATTTTTCGGGAAATGTGATAACATACAATTGATTTGTGATTGTTTTAAACAAGTTATCAAATATTTAAAAACCTAACAGTTGTCATTTTTCAGCGTGCAAAAGTTTGATATGTATACATCAAAGAAAAGCCATTTGGGGTCCTCCACAATTTTGCAACTGTGAAATTGTCTTGGAATGCTGAAAAGTTTTAGGATAGGTGTTCTAGACACTAATTCCTTCAGATTGACTTTAAATATATTTTCTATGTCTGTGGCTTGTCTGGTAACCTTGTTTATGATCTATTTTACCACATGCATGTGCTCAGGCGCGTCTGACTCTTTGCGACCCCCTGGACTGCAGCCCGCCAGGCTCCTCTGTCCATGGGATTCTCCAGGCAAGAATACTGGAGTGGGTTGTCATGCCTTCCTCCTGTTTCACTATGTAGAGGATTTAAATTTTGATTTAAAAGTATTTTTATTGTTTACTATTTTTGTTTGTGATTTTGGTGTTGTACTGGGGAGATTTTTCTCATTTTTTTCCTACCTAACTTTGTTTCATTTCTTAAGATTTCACATACATGGGAGTTGTTTAAATTTTTAGTAAGACTCAAAATTAAAGCCATTAGGTTTTAGTGTGTGTGCATGTGTGAGCCTATCAGATACACTTGGGTTTTAATGTTACAGAATCTATGGTTTGCTTCTCCATTACTCTCAATAAATAACATTCTAAATAGCTGTCAAGTTTTTATATTTATTAGCAAAATGTATTCACAGAAATTATACTTTTTAAACACTATCACTATTATAACTTTGTCCTCTTTTTTTGTTTCATTGAGTTTTCCATGAGTGGTCTACTTTGATCAAAAAACAAGCTATTGGTTTTATTGATTATCTTGGTTATTTTCTATCTCACTGAATTTGTATTTATCTGTATTGCTTATACTTTATCTCCCTTTTCTTTCCTTTTTTTTTAAATTGAGTTGAAAGTCAAGCTTATATTACACTTTTCTCTCTCCTGTATAAGCACGTAAGGCTTTAAATTCCCTTCTAAATACTTTCCTGCTGCACCCTGCATAACATTTGATATCTAATGCTCTAGAAATGTAGCGTTCAGTTTTTAGTTCTGTGGGTGCATGAGAGAATTTCTTTGAAATTGTTGTTGCTGATTCCTAATTATCATTATGGTGTAAACAATTCTCTTTCTTTTCTTGGGAATTAACTCATCTATTGTAACTGCTGTCTTATTTCTCCTTTACTTACCCTGTCACCAGAATATGGTTGGTAAATTTGAGAAAATGTAATCAATAAGGTGGATAATTCAATAATTCTTGGGTTAAGTCATCTAGCTCAGGTGGCTTTTATTCTGAGCATTGTTCTCCAAAATTCTAAGCTTTCCTCAACTTTTCAGTAATATAGATTTTGGCCCTTCTTTACTAATATATGTCACGCTCCTTAATTACTTCAGAACATAAGCAAGAATGAGAAGGTTTTTTGTTGAGCAAGACATTCTCTGCTAGGTAACAATAATGCTTTGTGATTTTTGTAAATGTGATGTATTGCTTCTACTAGATGCATGACTCTGTCTATATACATATACACACAGACACATAAACATATATTTTTATATATTCTGTATGCAAAATTCAGACCAATCCTTACCAATACTTCATCAATTTCTGAGAATATAGTAAAATGTCTCATTTTGCTATTTCTTTGTAATTTTTCTTTTGATTTAAATAAACTGAGGATATTTTTAGATTCACATTGGATCAGGATTGTTACAGGTATGTACAAACAACATGCTCTAAATCTTAGCTTTCTTTAACTCATAAAACTTAGAGATACTTTTAAGTATTTCATACCTAACTTATGAAGGGTGGCAAGACTCTTCTCTGAATCTTTAGAATTCAGAATCATACCCTTAACCTAATTCTCAACTTTGTAAAAGTGAGATCTTAGCAAATTTCCTTATCTAACAGAAAAATTTACACTTTTTCTTTTGCTTATTAACACAACACTAAAATAAATAGGTGTTATGATGGTCACACTCACCATCACATGATTTTGTTTCCAGCTTCTGCTCTGGGCACAGATGTTGGTTCTCTAGTTCTTGTATAATCACCGCTCTGGAACGGACCTGTATTCCACCAAAACCGAGGTCCTCGCCGTTCACACAGGTCAGCTGACACAGGCTCCAGGAAGACCAGTCCTTCAAATAACAGTCCCCTGCAAAGCACAGGTTGGTAGTTTATACCCTTATCTGTAAAGAATAGCCAGCCAGATCATCATTTTATGTTTAAGCCAATAAAGCATTGTTTTTAGGTACGCCAGTCACACATGATATCGGTAAGATGTACATTCAGTTCAGTCACTCAGTCGTGTCTGAGACTTTGCGACCCCATGAATCACAGCATGCCAGGCCTCCCTGTCCATCACCAACTCCCGGAGTTTACCCAGACTCATGTCCATTGAGTTGGTGATTCCAGCCAGCCATCTCATCCTCTGTCGCCCCCTTCTCCTCCTGCCCCCAATCCCTCCCAGCATCAGGGTCTTTTCCAATGAGTCAACTCTTCTCATGAGGTGGCCAAAGGATTGGAGTTTCAGCTTCAGCATCAGTCCTTCCAATGAACACCTAGGACTGATCTCCTTTAGGATGGACTGGTTGGATCCCCTTGCAGTCCAAGGGACTCTCAAGAGTCTGTTTATACATTTGTGCTAATAGTGTTATTTTCTGAGTAGATGTTACTGAGTATAAGCTATGTGTTGCTCAATGATATCAAATGTAAACTATGTTTAAAGCAGCTCATCTGTCATGATTCCCTTTATTTTAAATGACAACAATACTGAATTAACACCAACTACTACAGCTCTTGTCATTATCATCATAAAGAGGTTTACTAAGCACTTGGTACTATTAAAAGAAAATATAAATAGACATAGGTCTTGTTATCTAGGTATTTTGAAGAACTTGAAGTCCAAGGCTTGGTTCCTATTTCTTCCCAAAGTTGTGGAGGTGAGACAGCCGACCAGTCTGCTCTGGTGTGGCAATAACGCACACAATTTCCTCTGACCTGTATCTTCAGTCTACTTCCGCCACTTTCTTCAATTATATACTGAAGAATAATATATATGCAAAATGATGACACAGCAGAAGTGCACAGACAGCTGAATTTTCACAATCGGATTAAATACCCATGTAAGCAACCTTTAAATCAAGCGACAAAGCGTTCTCAGAATCTCAGTAACCCTCCCCATGTTATGCATGGAGTAGAACCACATGCACTTTCTAATGTTTGGTTTCTTTCACTCAATTATGTTTGTGCAATCCATCACAACTTGCTCATTGCTACTGCTGTGCTTTCTGATATAAACATACCACCATTTACATATCCATTCTACTATTGATGGGTGTGCATAGAGTTGTAAATTTTTCTCATTATGAATATTGCTGTTGTGAACATTTTAGAATGAGTCTTTTGGTGAACTTACATATGTATTTTTGGGGGGGTATATAACTAGAAATTAGTTATAGTTCTGTAGGAATTGTTGGGTCACAGTATGTGTTCATCTTCAACCATTTTCAGAACAGGGAAAACTTAATGCAATACACCTTTCCCATACACTAATTCATTCTTTAGGACACTGCTTGATGATACTGTTCAGAGGGTACAGTACCTTTTGATAAATACAGATCCATAAGAAGTTCTTATCACTTTAGTTATTTCTGCCACATCACCTAATTTATATTGCCTTATATTATGCTGAAGATGTCTAACATTAGCACAAAGTTGCCTGGAGATCTGATTAATGAAAAAACTTCTTGTGCCAGGATTAAGAAGTTCTGGAAAGATGTGAATTATTGACAAACAGATACATGTATAATACTAAAGTGGAGTGATTTTTGTAGGTCTTTATTAAAGTGTGTCATTATCACTCTATGTAATGTCATTCTAAAATGAAGGCAATTCTAGTAAATTTTGGAATTGCTCGGGAGAAAGAAACTAGTAAGAATTTTTAAGCGGTCAAAGAAAGTTTTAGAAATATTTATATCCCTTAGCAAATGCTACTTTTGGGTCACTCAGTTTTTAATTATACAGGAGAAACTATTAAAAATGAAATAGAGGAACTCCTGTCAATATGAGTGTAGTATAACTTCATCTCAGAGACTGCAAACTCCATGGAAGTAAAATACACCTTTTTACTACTAGGCTTAAGTTCTCGTCTCATATCACTTGACATAGTGTATTTTGACACAAAACTCAATCTTTTAATGTTAGTCTGTGGATTATACAATTAGCACTCCAAAATAATCTATGTCAAGCTTCCAAGATTTAATAACAATAAAAGAGTGTGAGGCACTGACTTACATAAAATATATTTTTATATTTTGCCACATAAACCACTGTAATAATAAAACTACACTCTGCCAAAGATAATTACAACTGTTTGAAATGCATTTGCTACCTCAGTATTCTACTCTTTAAGCTTATTAGCTCATATGTTGCTAGCTTTTAAAACCCATCATTGGAAAAAATTAGCAAGAGAGGAGTGGAAATGAATAGATTGTAATTTACAACAGGAGCCTCCCACTGGATTTCTAATTTGCTTTAATTAAAATGGTGAATTGCCCTGTTCTATGTTACTATGAGATCTTGAAATTTTTCAAGTTGTTTACAACAGAAATTATATTGGAGTTTAGTTGATTAACAACGAGGTGTTAGCTATAAGTGCACGGCGAAGTGATTCCCTGTCCTGTACAAGTATCCACTAGTTTTCAACTTCTCCCATTAAACTGTTACAGAATACTAAGCCAAGTTCCCTGTGCTGCACAGCGAGCCTTGTCAATTATCTGGAGAAGTGTGCACATGTCAATCCCAAGCTCCCAATCCACTGCCCAACCCCTCCCCCCGGTAACCAACTTTGTGCTCTTGTAGTCTGTGCTTTGTAAATAGTTCCTTTGTATCTTTTTTCTAGATTCTACATGTAAGCACCATCATATGGTATTTCTCCTTCTCTGACTGACTTCACTTCTTATACCAATCTCCAGGTCCATCGCTGTTGCTGCAAATGACATTGCTTCACTCTTATTAATGGCTGTTATATTCCCTTGTATATGTGTAGCACATCGTCTTTGTCCATTCCTCTGTCAATTACATCGACACTTAGATTACATCCAGTGATTGTAAACACCACCACAAAGAACACAGGCGTGCATGAATCTTTTTCGAATTATGCCCAGGAGTGGGATTGCTAGATCATACGGTAGTTCTATTTTTAGTTTTTTAAGCAGCTTCCATAACGCACTCCTAAACGGCTGTACCAACTTATATTTCCACAAACAGTGTGGGAGGGTTCCCATCTCTCCACAGTCTCTACAGCATTTACTGACGGCAACTTTACAGGGTGGCCGGTCTGACAGGTGGCAGGTGATGCCTCCTTGAACTAATTTGCCGTTCTCAAATACTGACAGAAACCTCAGCAGGACAGATTTGAGAGCCTGGGATTTGTCTGGGGTGGGGGGTTGGCTGGTGAAGGGACATGGGCAAGAAGTAACGACACACAAGCCCGTGGGTGTCTGTTCTGGCACATTCCACCCTCATTCAGAACCCAGAGCAGCACTTTCTGTAAGTCTACGGTGCCCCAGTCAGCAGAGTCGGGATGAAGACATGCTGCCTCCTTCTGGCCATTTTGAGTAACAGCAACTTTAAAACATGCACAGGGGCACTTAAAACTCCCAAGGTCTGCCGGACTGGAAGACTCCTTCCTTCAAGAAATGCCCTGGGGCACATAATAGAATAACAATTCAAAACAGGGCAGGCTTTTAAGAAGCCAGTTTCAACAGGTAACTTTACTCACTGTGTAAAAGAAGAAAGGACCTAACACAGATCCTCAACATTGTCCATCATTAGAGGAATGTGAATCAAGTCTATATACTGAGGGATCACCTCTCACCTGTCAGTGAGGCAATCATCAAAAAGTCTAAAAACAGTAAGTGCTGGAGCGGGCCTGGAGAAAGGGAACTCTCCTCACTGCTGCTGAAAACGTAAACTGCTAACAGCCACTGTGGAGAACAGCATGGGGTTTCCTTAAAAACCTAGAGACACAGACACCACATGGTCTGGGATATTTACACAGGGCTATATACACAGAGAAGGACCTGCCAGTGATCATTCTAGGTGAATTATGTCAGACACAGGAAGACAAATATCATACAGTATCGCTTATAGATGGAATCTAAAAAACTGACACCAAAAACTCATTTACAAAGAGACTCACAGTCTTGGAAGAGCCACTCAGGATTACTGAAGGGGAAAGAGCGAAGGCAGGGTTTAATCAGGATGTTGGGATTAATATATACACACTCAAGCATCTTAATAAAGAGCATCACCAAGGGACTACAGTATAGCACAGGGAAACCTCGGTAACCCTTCAGCGTACATGAGAGAGGCAAAGCACCCCCGAAAGACCAGATGTTCATCCCTGTGTACCTCTTCAAGTTGTTGTACCCCAGAACCAACTCAACACTGGAAAGCAACTATACGTCAGTAGAAAGTAAACATTCATGTGATAAATAAAATGAACTGCCCTCAGGGCCCAGTGACCTGGGCTGCTGCCACATCCCTGGAGACTGAGCAGCCTTGGGTTCAAGGATGGACTGTCCTGGGTCTGAGAAGGATATGCCAGCAACTGAGCCCCCGTAGGACCTCTAGTGGGGGCTTTCCTGGTGGCTCAGCTGGTAAAGAATCCACCTGCAATGCAGGAGACCCTGTTGGATTCCTGGGTTTGGACGATGTCCTGGAGAAGGGATAGCCTACCCACTCCAGGATTCCTGGGCTTCCCCGGTGGCTCAGATGCTAAAGAATCTACCTGCAATGAGGAAGACCTGGGTTCAACCCCTGGGTCAGGGAGATCCCCTGGAGGAGGGCATGACAACTCACTCTAGGGTCCTTGCCTGGAGAATCCGCATGGACAGAGGAGCCTGGCGGGCTACAGTCCCTGGGGTCGCAGAGTCCTCCGTGACTGAACGACTAAGCTTTGCACCGCAGCACCTGTAGTGTTTGTCCCCTCTGGATGAAAGCACAATCTCGGGCCCCAGACTGGCCCTCCACAGCCACACCACACCTAAGGTGCCCAGAGGATGGTGAACCCTTGGGCTGGAGGAGCTTTGAAAAGATATCTGGTCTCCAGGGCTCCCGGTGGTGGGGTTCCTACCTCCAGATTCCTTCCTTAGAGGCGTCCAACTTAAAGACAGCACTCTCTGCAGGGAAGAACAGAAGGTTTGGGGTTTTGTCAGGCAGTGGGGGTGAAAAATGATGGGCAAGAAGTAATGAGACAAGCTTGTGGGTGTCTGTTCTGGCACATTCCACACTCACAACTTAAAGAGTCTGGTTCAGCAATAACCGGAGATGGGGAAGTGCTGCCACACTGTGGCTGATTCTGGTAACAGCAGCTTTAGGACCAGTGCAGGGGCACATTAAACTCAAAAGGCCTGCAGGGCTATAAACATCTTCTACCCTGCAGTCATGGCCTGGGGTACATAACCAACTAACACTTAGAAACAGGGCACGCTTTAAAAAAGCCAATTTCAATAGGTAAATGTTAATCACACTCTTTAAAAGGAAAAAAACAAAAAACAAAAAAAAACACGTACAAAGATCCTTACCGGTGCCCACTAAGAGAAGTACAACCGAATCTACACAGAGGCATTACCATCAACTCTGACCCATCAGAATGGCCATCACCAAAAAGGCTACAAAGAGGAAGTGCTAGAGAGGCTCTGGAGAAAAGGCAACCCTCCTGCAATGCTGCTGAAAACAAAAGTGGTAACAGCCTCCCTGGAGAACAGCATGGAGATTCCTTACAACCCAGACACAAGTACAGTACGGTCCGGAAATCCCACTTTTGGGTGTACATTTGGAGCAAAGTATAACTGGCAAAGACAACATGCACCCCAACATTCATTTTGCAGCACTATTTACAACAACCAGGGCATGAAGGCAACTGTAATATCCTTTCAGAGATGAATGGATCAAGAGGATGTGGGGTGTATGTGTGTGTGTGTTTGTGTGTGTGTGTGTGTATAAGAGAATGTTACTCAGCCATTTGAAGGAACACAGAAGGACCTACCAACGATCATTCTAGATGAAGTACATCAGACACAGGAAGACAAAGGTCATAGGGGATCAGTTATAGATGGAATATATAAATTGAAACAAAAGAACTCCTTCACAAAAGATAAAGACACAGTCTTGGAAATACCACTCAGGGTTACTGAAGAGGAAAGATTGGGGGTTGGGTGGGGAGGGTTTAATCAGGACTTTGGGATTAACATATATACACACTCAAATATCTGTAAGAGCATTAACAAGGGCCTATGTTACAGCAGAGGGAAGCCTACTCAACACTCTAATACCCTATAGGGGAAAAACATCCCCCAAAGATGAGATATTCATCTATCTTATCAAGTTGCTGTACACCTACAACAAACTCAACATTGCAAATCAACTATATTTCAAATAAAATTTTTACTTTGACGAATAAAATGAATGTCCTCCTATATTCCTCTCAGGCCTCTGGGAGCCGGGCTGCTGCCACATCCCTGCAGTATGATCAGCCTTGGGTGAAAGGCTGGATGGTCCTTGGATATGCCAACAAGTGAGTGCCCCTAGGACCTGTAGTGTTTGTTCCCTCTGGGTGGAAGCAGAATCTCAGGACCCGGGCCGGCCCTCCACAGCCACACCAAGCTGAGGGCACCCAGAGGAGGTTGGACTTCTGGGCTGGAAGAACTCTGAAAAGTCATCTGGTCCCTAGGGCTCCCAGTGGTGGGGTTCTTACCTCCAGATTCCATCCTTAGAGCTGCCTGACTTAAAGATGACAGCACCTTCGGAAGGGCAGAATTGAAGAGTTTGGGATTTGTCCAGATTGTGGGTGAAGAATGATGCGCAAGAAGCAATAACACACAGGCCCTTGGGTCATTGTTCTGGCACATTCCACTCTGATTTACAACCCAGGACACCAATCTTCTCTGACTCTGGTGCCCCAATAACCAGAGAGCAGGAAAGAAGAGGTGCTGCCGCCTCGTGGCCGTTTCCAGGAACAACAACTTTAAAAACTGGTCAGGGGCTCTTAAAATTCACAAGGCCTCTGGGGCTGTGAATGTCTCCTGCCCTCAAAAAATAATCATGTCACAATTTGAAACAGGGCAGGCATTCAAGAACCCCACTTCAACAGGTAAATTTTACTCACACTCTTAAAGAAAAAAAGCACCGACAAAGATCCTTACCAGTGCCACTGTCAGACAAAGCAAATCATATCTCCACAGAAGTATCACCTCTCATCTGTCAGAATGGCTATCGTCAAAAAGTCTACAAACAGTAAGTGCTGGAAAGGGGCTGCAGAAAAGGGGACCCTTCTGCATTGCTGCTGAAAATAAAAATTGCTAACAGCCACTGTGGAGAACAGCATGGAGCTTCCCTGAAACCCTAAAGACACAGATACATTATGGTCCGGAAATCCCACTCCTGGGTGTGCATCTGGAGAAAAGTATAACTGGAAAGAGCAAACCCCACTGTTTGTTGGGGTTTCAGTATAACTGGAAAAATGTTCCAGGTAACTGGGCAAATCAAACCACCCCAGTGTTCACTGAAGCACTATTTACAATAGCCAAGACATGAAGGCAATCCCATGTCCTTCCAGAGATGAACGGAAAAAGGTACTTATGTACAAGGGAATGTTACTCAGCCATCTCAATGAAGAAACTAATACCGTTTGCAGGAACATAGAAGGACTTACTGATGATCATTCTAGGTGAAGTACATCTAATAGAGGAAGACAAATATCCTACAGTATCACTTTAGATGGAATCTAAAAATGGAGACAAGGGAATTCATTTACAGAAGACAAAGAGTCACAGTCTTAGAAAATGCACCTAGGATTTTGTTGGGGGAAGAGCAGGGGTGGGCTTAAATAAGGACGTTGGGATTAACATGTGGTGGTGGTGATTTAATAGCTAAGTGGTGCCTCAGTCTGGAGACCTCATGTAGCCCATCGGGCTCCTCTGTCCATGGGATTTCCCAGGCAAGAATACTGGAGTGGGTTGTCATTTCCTACTCAGGGATGGAACCTGTGGGTCCTGCACTGGCAGTCGGATTCTTTACCACTGAGCCACCAGGGAAGCTTTGGAGATAACATGTTGTTATCTCGTCGTGTCCAACTCTTTGTGACCCCATGGACTGCAGCACGCCTGGCCTCCCTGTCCCTCACCATCTCCTGAAATTTGCCCAAGTTCATGTCCACTGCACTGGTGATGCCTTCCAGCCATCTCATCTTCCATTAACATATATACACTCAAATATCTCAAAAAAGAGCATCAACAAGGAGCAGTGTATGGTATACCACAGAAAACCCTACTCACCACTCTCATACCCCAGCAGGGCAGAGCATCCTCAAAAGACCAGATACTCATCTATGTGTATCTGCATCTAGTTGCTGTCTACCTACAACAAGCCCCGGGATGCAACTACCTTCCAACAGAAAATAAGTAGTAATTTTACAAGTAAAATGAGTTGTCTCCTATACTCCCCGTAGGGCTTGGTGACCCTGGCTACTGTTACACCCTGGAGCCTGGGCAACCTGGGTCCCCCAACTGGGCTATCCATGGTGCTGAGGGAGGTGACAGCAACGCGCCAGCAAACGAGCCCCTGCTGGACCCGGAATGTTTGTCCCCTTGGGTGAAAGCACAGTGTCCAGGCTAGGGGCCAGCCCCCAACAGGGATACCTATTGCACCCAAAGGATGGTGGGCCCGTGGGGCTGGAAGAGCTTTGAAAAGTTATCAGGTCTCCATAGCTCCTGTTGGTAGGGTTCCTACCTCCAGTTTCCCTCCTTTGAGGTGCCCAACTTAGAGACGACAGCACCACTGGCAGGCAGATGTGAAGGGTTTGGGACTTGTCCAGGCAGGGGTGAAGAACATGGGCAGGAAATAACGAGCCACAACCCTTGAGTCTTTTTTCCGTTACATTCCACTGTCATTCACAACCCAGGAACAGGACTTTCTCTAAGGCTCTGGTGCCCCAATAACCAGAGTTTGGAAAGAATAAATGCTGCCGCCTTGTGGCCATTTCTAGAAAAAGCAAATTGAAATCTTGATGTGCTCAGCGGCACTAAAAACTCAGTAGGACTGTAGGGCTGTAAGTGACTCCTGCTTTAAGACAATGGCCTGGGGTACATAATTGAATAACAATTCAAAACAGGGCAGGCTTTCAAAAAGTCAACTTCAACAGGGAAATTTTACTCATGCTCTTTAAAAGAAAAAAAGCACCTACAAAGGTCCTACCTATAGCCTATTGTTAGAGAAAAGCAAATTAAGGACTTCCCTGGTGGTTCAGAGGTTAAGAGTGTGCCTTGCACAGGTTTGATTCCTGGTCTGGGAAGATCCCACATGCCAGGGAGCAGCTAAGCCCGCGCACCACAACTGGAGCTCATGAGATGCTCAGCTACTGAAGCGTGGGCACCCAGGACCCAAGCTCCACAACAAGAGACGCCACCGCAATGAGAAGCCCGCACACCCCAACTAGAGGAAGCCTGCATGCAGTGACAGAAAACTAGCACAGACAGAAAAAAGAAACCCAGAAACAAACAAATAAACATATATATTTAAAAAAGGCAAATCAAATCTACAATCTACACTGAGGTATCACCTCTCACCTGTCAAAATGACCATCATCAAAAAGTCTACAAAGAGCAAATGCTAGGAAGGGCCTGGGAAAAAAGGGAACCTCCCTACACTGCTGCTGAAAACGTAAATTGCTAACAACCGCGTGGAGAACAGCATGGAGGTTCCTTAAGAACCTAAAGACACAGATACTGTATGGTCTAGAAATCCCACTCCTGGGCCTGTGTCCAGAGAAAAGTATGACTGGAAAAGACACACCCACCCCAAAGTTCACTGCATCACTATTTACAACAGCCAAGACATGGAAGCTAAATGTCCAGGAAGAGAGAATGCACAAAAAACAGGTACATACATACAATGGAATGCTACTCAGCTATAAAAAGGAATGAAATAATGCCATTTGCAGCAACAGGGAAGGACCTGGAGATTATTGTATTAAATGAAGTCAGTCTGACAGAGAAAGACAAATATCACATGCTATCATTGATATGTGGAATCTAAAAAAATAACACAAATGATCTTATTTCTAAAACATGGACTCATAAACTTCAAAAATAAACTTGTGGTTTTCAAAGGAAAAAGGTGAGAGGGAGGGATAAATTAGGAGTTTGAGATTAACATATATACACTACTATCTATAAAATAGGCAGAAAACAAGGACCAATTTCCCTATAACAAAGGGAAATCTACTCATCATTTTCAAATAATCTATATGGGAAAAATATCAAAGTGTATATGTCCATAACTGAATCACTTGGCTTTACACCTGATACTTACACATTATTGTAAATCAATTAAGCTCCAATATAAAATAGCAATTAAATGTAAAAAGATAGACAATTTATACCCAGTCTTGTTCTTTTCTAGCCCACAAATATATTGCTGCCCCTTGATCTTAAGGCCCAAGGTCATGCTTGACAATGCAATTATTTTGACTCTATCTGCCTTTGGGTGCTCTGCATGAACCCAAATTCCTCATCATTAACATATCACTTCCTGCTAGTTATTTCTACACCACTTGATACTTCCACATTTCACTTGCTTGCACTCCTGTGTCCAACGTTGAGCCACAATGATTTCTTTGAAAGTTTTCTCACAAAGCATTATTTTTTCTTACTCTTGAATGATAATTTAGCTGGCAGTAGAATTTTAGGTTGTTGATTACTTTGTATCACACTCTGAATATATTCCATTTTCTCTTGACTTCCATCTAACTAAGACAATATCTGGTTTAATTCTGATTGTCTTCCAGTTGTGGGTAATCTGCTTTTTTCTTTCTGAATGCTTCATAAATTCTCTATTTTCCTACATTTTGTGTTTTCACTACAGTGTATCTAGGTGTGAATTTACTGTACACTATAGCTTTCATTATGACTTAAATCCTTCTCTATGCATTATGTGTATAAACACTGCCTCTCTCTCATTCTCCGTTCTCTCTTTCTGGAAATCCTGAATACATATATGTTCTCCCATTCTTTGCAGATGTTAAAACTCATCTGCAAAGGGGGTGAGTGTCAATAGAGGCTCATGTGGAACTGGACTTCACCCCCAGCTGGCAAGAAGGAGGCAGTGCCCACTTCATCCACACTACAGCCTCTAGCTGTTTGCACAGGTATTACTGAATGAGAAGACTGTTGACATCTCTTACCTTGGACTTACACATGCAACCCCTTCACCGTGGTCCTGGTAAGGAATGGCCAAAAGTATGAATTCTGTTTTGCTGTTGTTACCTGGGCAAGGCTGGGTGCAGGTTTCTTCGAGAACCACTTTTTTATTACCATCTATAGTGGGTTCAATATCAGTGCAGAATTCTTCATCCACCACTTTGCTGAAATCGTCAGCTGACCCATCACTCACTACACAAGAAATATTCCTTGTTCTGGTCCCTTCGCCACACTGCGCATCCTGAAATGGAGGAAGAAGTGACTAATCAGGAAAGAAAATAGTTCATTAGTTAGCTTATCGTTCAACAGTCATCTCTGCACCACTGATTATGATTTATGAGCAGTTTAAGGAGCATCTGAAGCCCTAGGGAAGAAGTCCTGTAGGGCACTAGCTATAAAGCATACCATGAACAATTTATTTGTTTTCTAGCCAAAGACAGGCAAATAAATTTTCATTAAAATGGATCAGTCTCCAAATGGTTTTAAAATACGGGACAGGAAGTGCTTGTTATCAAAACTAATTAAACAGCTATGAAATGGCAAGGTACTAAAATCTCTAACAAGAAACATGCCATCTGTAAGCTCTGAGAGGGATTTCTAAAACCAAGTCTCTGCAGATAAAGAATACACATTTCCATACCACTTCTTGAGACTGATTACCTGCACTTGGCATGCAGACCATGGGCCATACCGCCACTGATAACAGGGCTTCACTGGGCAAGGCTTGGACTGTTCCATCAAGGCAGGGCATGGTCTTCCATCACCCTGAAAGGGCTGGGTCACTGTTCGTCTTCGGATCATTTTTCCTTAAAAGACACAACGCGATGCACTGTTAGTAATATGCTATATTATCAAGCATGTATCTTTCTCAGAGAAGGGGTCAAAGACATTTCTCCTGAGATTTGAGGAACAAGAAAGGTTTAGATGTTTTGGAAAGAAATATACCTTGATTCAACCCTTCTGAAGATTGTCTGATATGACTTAAACTAAGAGGGACGTTTTATTTTGTACTCCTTGACTATTAATCAAATGCCAAATAAGGCATAAACAAACCTGTGAGGCCACACGTTTGAGAACATTCTGACCACGGAGACCAGTCAGCAAGCTGGCAGTTCACAGGACATTCCACCATGCAGGACGTGTTCATCTGCCAGGTCTTCTCCAAGCCAAGCTGAAAGGACAGAGGTAGATCTGTTTGTACTGATGCCGAGGCATGACCATGGTATAGTGTTGATGGAAGGAGGGTAGGAGGAAGGGCAAGACAGGAGTGGGGAGGAGAGGAAGAATAAGCAAGATGCATAATAAAGTAAAAACATGTCTGCAGGACAAAGGCCCAAACTATTGAAAATATAAGTGGTTCACTCCAGGAGAGGTGGGGCAAAAGGAATAGGATGAATGGAGAAGCAAATTTATATAATATACTTATATATTATTGACTTTTTAAAATAAAAAATGAAAAAAAGGAAGATTTAATCTCCATATTGGTTGAATTTCCCTAAAGGAGGAATAAATAGGTGTAAGCACAAATATTTTCTACTAGTTAAACACCAAGACTATCATCAACATACAGACATATAATTGCATTTGGGGGATATTATTTTTACATGTGGATGTCAAACTGAAAAGCAAAGTAGAAAAGTTAAAGACCAGTTGCCACTCAAATCCCAAAATATAATGTACTAACATAATATAAAACAGTTTTGAATAAGCTACCTCTCTCAAAAGGAGGAGTGGACCTTTAGAATTTTTATTACAAATATTTTATATATATTTATTAATTTTTTAACAGATATTTTCTCTTTTAAAACTCAGCGGCCAACGGTGGTGTAATTGTTATTTTGGCATTAGCCTCTTATCACATAATAATGTGTATTTTATTGCATTCAGTTGCACTGCTTAAGTATTCTACCTTTATAATACAGGATGAGATTTTATCCACTGTGTATGTATACATGTTAAAAGTCTAAGGTACAAAGTAGCATTGAGACAGAAAAAATTAAGAGCAGGTTAGGAAAGTGCAATTTTTCAAATTGGTAATCCTTGGGGATTTTTAAGAACTTTTTTATTTCTACATGAAAGATAAGCTTACAGTGTCTAATCTATATAGCAGAAAATGGCAAAAGAAAAATTTTCTGAAATGTTATGTTGCGGTTCAAGTAGTGCTCCCGGCTCCAAGTTATGTACTGGGAGAGGATCAGATCGGTGATTTGTGCACCAGAAGCCTCAGCAGGCACTCCGTTATATTCTCCACCAGTAATACTTGACAAAGCTGAGCATTTGGTATGAAAACTTTTACCATATCACTTAAGTCTCATAAAATCACTTGAAGTAAGTGGAGATTAGAGATGGAAATCTTAAGGTGATATGATAAAAATTATGTTTTGCTTTTGAGGTACATGATGGTTTGTTTCATGGAGAAAGGATTTGAATCACAGAATTCAATTACTATTGGCTTATTTATTTCACTAGGGGATTAAAAAGGATGTCTGTTTACAGACATTTTGGGTATCTAGCAGTAAGATATTTTAACCCTGTACTACTTATTCTCTTAATTTTTTTATTACTTCATTTTTATTGGAGTACAGTTGCTTTATAATATAGTGTTTCTTAAATTTATTGTATCTTCTTTTCTCCTCTGTCACCTATCTAATCTATCATTTATCTAAACGTATGTTCAGGGATCAAAGACTAGGAAAGGAGAAACCAAATTATTAGGTATCAGGTAAATTAACGTCTGAGAAAGATCAAAGACAGAAGTGCTGTAGAAATGCTGGCCGGGTTTAACCCTGATTTTCCCCTCTGTCGGACAGTAGTGCCATCTTTCTTTTTGGCGGTTATGGGAACAGCAAGAGTGAGCGACCGCTGCTGTCCTGAATGAAGGGTTTGCACGTGTATTAGGAGGTAGGCAACCAATCCACCGAGAAAAGACAGCCAGCTTTTCTCAGGGCTGTTATTTAATTCTACTGCTTCCATAGGGTGGATAAAATGGGATATGAGTTGTTTAATCCAATTCCTGCGCGAGGAGCACTGTTCTCCCCGAATACAGTGTGTGCTAAAATTTGAATCCCTAATTGTCATCATAGTATTCAAACATGATAATATTTGTACATAAAAGTAAATTTATCCAGACTTCTGCATAACGAAAACTATTTCTCAGACTTTTACTCACATTTAAGAAATAAAAGGCTTTATTTATATCTTTTTTCTGGAGTCATATGAGATACTTAAAAACTGGTCTTGTGTGATTATGTAAGAGAGTCGGACACGACTTAGTGACAACAACTTCTATGATTCGGGTTAAGCTTTCTGAAAGCTCTCAGAGCTATTCATTGTTGTTTCATTCTGGCCTAGAAGGGCATTTACATATGCATTTGCAAAAACAAAAAAAAGACTCATGTGAGAGGCAGATCACAGGATGCTCTCCAGCCTGTGTGTATAACTATAAAAATAATGCTCACTAATAATGTTATTATTGTATTTTATAGTGGTCACATTACTTCGATGGTATTAGTTTCAAAGCCAAATTGATTCAGGTATGAAATTTCTGATTAAAGCTAAGGCCATAATTGACTGAATTATGTTGTCAGAGAGAGGAATTTATTAACTAAGTTTGTTTTCAGTGCATTTGGGAGCTCTGTTCCTATGGACAGATATATAGAAAGTTAAATTAGGTCTATATGATAATATCAAAGATATCAAATGGATTAAAATATTTCCATCTTGAGTTTTCCCTTAAGATTTGGAATAATTTACCATAGGCTTATAATAACCTCTAGGACAGGCAGACAGAGGTTGTGGTCGCATGTCCACTGAGCCCGACTGAGGTTACAAGTCCCTCCCTGGGTGTTCCAGGTCTATGGAGGCTCCAGCTTGTCTTGGCTCATGTTGAACCCACTGGGCCTTAATTCAGGAGGAATCAAAACCTGTCAGGAAGATGAGTACCCTTTTCATCTGGAAATTAGACAAAATTATTGTAACCTGAAGTACAGCTTCATGAAAACTGTGACTACGTTTCCTCACATTTCATAAGGTCATATTAGAAAAGATAACATTACTTTTGTAAACTGGAGGATTAACAGTTACAGTTCTCTGTACCCAGAAGATACTAAGGGCAGACTCCATGCCTTTGTTTAGATCTCAAGCTCCCTCTTAGCCAGACCTGACTCAGATTCTCACAGCTGGGTATTAGATCCTAATATCAAAATCTGTTACCAAACCACATGCGATCAATGTTTTGTAACAGAGAGAATAAATGATGGCTCTTGGCAGGTGTCCCAGGCAACACAAAACTCACATGAAATTACAAAAGATGATGAGTAGTCTGATTAAGATTTATTGCCTTCATTCACCTTGATTACTTATTGTTACCCAAGCATTTCTTTCGGAATGGGCTAATTAGCATACCTTTGGGCTCCTAGCAGAACAAAATACAGGAAATTATGTGTAGAAATCAGTAGTGCTGGAAAGAGTCTCTTTTCAAGAGGGTGTTTAGCAGAAAACATCTGCTGGCAAAGAGCTGCATAAAGCACCGGTCACTTGGCACAGCATGAATTGAGACTATTTGGGAAGAATTTACTCACAAAGATACAACACAGCCTCCCCTCACCTCTTCGCAGTATTTCAGGTTAACCGACTTGCCGTCACTTCGAACACAATCCAACATCCTTGTTTTAATGCCATTCCCACACACTGCCTTCTCACTAAGCTGGCACGTGCTCCAGTCTGAAAGGGAAGCAGCGCATCAGAACAGAAGGCTGTGTACCGAACAGATTTCCAATGAAACTCGGATGACCTGAATCCCGTATTTAATTCACAACTGCTTCCTAAGCCCCACCATCAATCATCCCACATGCAGAGCATATGGGTCCCAGCTTTGAACGTATCAAGAGTCAAATGGAATTGCTGGGGCTGCACACAGCTACAGGGATTATTCCTGAGGCAGCTGTCTCCTTGACCATCTTGATGGCTAGTCGTTTGGTGATGCTATAAATGGCTGTGGCCTGCAGGTGAAATGTCACTTAGAAACTGTTTATCCTAATGAAAGTAAAAATGTAAATGTCAACATTTTTGTTTTAGCAAAATAATCATAATTTTAATGGCTGGCATTTTGTGTAGTTACATCCAATAAAACTATTTCACTTGCTGTCCATACTTAGAATATTGTAAAATGTATTATTTATTTCAAAACCAGCTTGGCCATATTTATTTCTCTTATCAAATATCTTTTGCAAGGTGATTCTTTTATCTTTCTTCTCAGGGTAATGTAGCCTGCCCCAGAGAACTGTGATTTCATTGTGTCACGAAAGCAAATTGAAGAGAAAAACCAAAAGAAACAAAAAATCAAGCTGACTGCTATGTGTCATAGTACAGTTTCTGGGGTTTATTTCAGCATGAAAATTACATGGGGGAAAATTCCAAAATAATCTTCAGTGTTGCCCCAAGTCATATAAGCCAAAAAAACCTCTTCTTTCCTAGAGTATTTGCCTAGATGACATATGAGACGAGGGTTTGGGGAAAAACAGAATTTATGATAAGCCTTTTTTTCTTCTAAAAAAATCATCTTTTTTTACCTATACCTTTGATAACACTAAAAAGTTATCTTCATACACTATTTGGAAGGTTAAGATTGCAAATGCTTTTTACATCAGACTAATCATGCATATGAACTGCCCCCACACAAAGAATTGCTGTCCCAGTACTTATAATGATTAAACATATTCTGAAGAAGAAAGACATCTTTCAATAAACTGATATCCATGGGAAAGATGTTTATTTCCACCTTCTGAAAGTGGGAGGATGTCTTACATAGGAACCCTTAGACTATTCACAATCTGCCTTAAGAGCTAATGTTTGTGTGATATTTTCATTCTCTATCTTGATGTTTATTAAAAATAAGACAGATAAATATTTATTTCAGTTAATACAGAATTACTTCTGGGGGAGTAAGCAGTGTGTATGGCTTTCCTGGTGATTCAGGCGGTAAAGAATCTGCCTGTAATGCAGGAGATGTGGGTTCGATCCCTGGGTTGGGAAGATCCCCTGGAGAAGGAAATGGCAGCCCACTCCAGTATTCTTGCCTGGAAAATCCCATGGACAGAGGAGCCTGGCAGGCTACAGTCCATGGGGTCACAAGAGTCAGACACAACTTAGTGACTAAATCACCAAGTAGCATGTCCAAAAGACATGTGATGGAGGTGAACCATCCACATTCTGGGAAGGCTGCTAAGCTGACTGACATGGAATTTGGCCTTTATACGGTGAAGGCTACTCACGTACCTGTTACATTATAATCATAATGGAAGCAGTTTTTGTTCAGGTTGCAGGGTTCCTTCTCCACAGCGTCAGGGCAGGCTCTTCCTTCCTCGGCTGGTTGTCTGATGGGATCAGCTGACCTTTGCCGGAAACTGCTTTGATTGCAAGGCTGACAGAGAATAACACAACTCGTCAGAAAGGTGACTATGTGGCCACACAAGAGCTAACGTATTAAGGAACGCACTGGAGCAAGAGTTAGAACCTTTGGGCCACTGGTTAACTTCAATAATCTCATCTCTAAGTCCAGGTGTGGGATGAGTTTCTGATGTGCCATCTGGCTCTAAGATGCTGTGGACAGGGAATGCTGCCTGCCATTCCAGCAGACAGAGAATGCTCCCACTGTCCCTGTTCCACAAGGACCAAACCATCACCACTGAAGCTGCTGCAGGTGATGTGCCCCGAGGCAAACAGGATCGAGAAAAAGAGGCACCGTTCTATGCTTTGGATACTGACCTGAGATGGTTAAGATACATGTCTAAGGAATAATTTCAATGAGCCCAGATTCCTGCATATTCCTACACATAGGAAAGCACTAAAATCATTAAGTAGAGATTTCTGTTTTACTGATTAGCAGTACTCTTTTGATCTTTGACTACATGTTTTTTCCCAGCAAAAAACTCCTGCTTATTCAGGATCCTCCTCTACCTCTTTGGAGCAGTTCCTCAGAGCTACCTAAAAGGCCGTCTCCCAGGCCATTGTCCTCAGTGAGATCCCCAAACAAAACTTAACTGGCAACTCTGAGGTTGTGTCTTTTTCTTCACTTGACAATACTTAAGAGTCTATGTGTCTAACCTGAAAATATATCTGCTCCCCTACGTTTACTGCAGCATTATTTACAATAGCCAAGATACAGAAAAAACCAAAATGTCCATCGATGTATAGATAAGCTGTAGTATAATTATGCAGTGGAATATTATTCAGCCATAAAAAATGAGGATGTCTACAATTGGTGACAATATGGATGGACCTCAACGGCATTATGCTAAGCGAAGTGTCAGAGACAGATACCGTATGCTCTCACTTACACGTGGCATCTAAAACAAAACAAAACTCATAGAAAAAGATCAGACTTGCAGTTAACAGAAGGGGGGGTGGGGGGGAGGGAGAACTGCAGGAAAGTGGCCAAAGGTACACATTTCCAGCTGTAAGACAGTAAGTAGTCGGGATACATCCCCACCACTTGAACTACATCAAGTTCATCACGACGACTGTAGCTAACACTGCTGTACCTTATATAGCAAAGTTGTTAACAGAGTTAATCTTCACAGTTCTCATCACAAGTCGAATATTTTTCTCCCCCTTTATTCTTTTCTTCTTTTTAACATACTTATTTGAGAAGATGGATGCTAGCTGAAACTACTGTGGTAATCATTTCACAACATATGTAAATCAAACCCTCACGCTGTATGCCTTAAACATGTCTATTGATTATCTCTCAGTAAAACTGGGATTAAAAAAAGAGTCTATGTGTCAAATATTAATAGATACATCACATCATCCATACACAAACATATATGCTCATACTAATTACTGTAGGTCACAAACTTTACTATAGGTCATAGAACTTATAATCTATTTTCTCGGACCTGAAAAATTAAGCTTGTGTGTATGTGTGTGTGTTAGTCTATCACTTGTGTTTGACTCTGCGATGCCATGGACTGCAGCCCACCAGGCTCCTCTGTCCATGGATAAACAGCTATTGATATTTTCCTAATGTGCACACATAACATGCACACAAATATAAGGTAGCACTAATTTAAAAAAAACTGGCTGCCATTCTCCTGCTGGTACAGTCTTGTTTTCGAAACATTTGGTTATTAAGAGCAGAAACAGTAACTTCAAACCTGATGCTATGAAATTAGAATACAAAATCATTTGCACGCCCTTGTGAAACAGCTGATTCTTTCCTGCAGTTTATTCTGTATCCAAGTCAAATGCCATCCCTGTTTTGCTCCTGCTCTATCAGTTGGCTGCTAATCAACATCTTAATAATGTTAACACTGGAACAGAAAATTAATTTCTCCTTGAAAACATATATCTGTCCCATATTATATTTCAGCAAATAAATTACACATTAAATATCTTTTCCATGCTTTTGATGCCACATTGAGTGTGCGGCTTTACAAATGTGCCCAGGGTAAGCCAAATTTTCTACATCATCAGCCAGTCCTGTTTCAAGTGACTCTCCTCCCCAGGGCCCATGGAAGTGCCCCATGGGCTGCTGAAATCTAGAAGCTCTGTGCAATTTGAAACTCTAAGCTGGCTTTCCAGGTCCAAAGAGGCTCAGAGTCAGTGCGTGGAAAGAGATTCATTGATGCTCAGCTTTCTTCTTTCTACTCTCTTCCTTACCAGAATCTTTTGAGTTTTAGTGTCAATACTCCTGCTGCCATACCCCCATGGTGTGAAAGATTATTCCTACAATTTAAATAAAATGGACTGGGCAAAAAGCAAGGGATGATAACAACTTGACACTATGAAAGTACTTTTACTAGAGTCTCATTCTTTATCTCTTTACCTGGAGGGAATCATTATCACTACTGCAGTTTTTAACATGCTGTGTATTCATAAATCAATCTAAAGGCATTTCTGTGCTAGGATTAGGAGGATGGTGAAGGAGTATAAGGTTTGCAAGAGGCTAAGCTGTGCCGGGATGAGTCTAAACACTGCTGATTTTAAATGGCACATTCGTAAGAATGAAGTAGCCAACAGCACACCTTGTTTTGGTAACTAATTCAGTAACCAAGTTTTATTTTCTTAGTAGTAGTTTAAAAGCTTTAGTGGTAAGGAATTAAGCAAATTTGACATTAACAAATGGTTAATTGTCTCACCAAAGAGCATCGGGTCCACGGACCCCATTCGGATACCACACAATCCTCAGGACATGGCAGTTTGCACTCTCGAGAGCCCAGAGGCATCTCTTCTGGGTCACAGAGGTAATCCTCTACATGGTCAGAGGGGCCATCCGCTGTGTTCTGCATACATCTAGAAGAAAACATGTCTATCAGTGAAGGAATCTGAACAATCAAACAATGGCCAACCCACAAGGGTCAAGGTTTCTCTTAAGACATCACCATGGAGGCAGGGGATGGGGAGCTTGGCATTTAATGAATACAATTCTCCAAACATAAAGACATAGAAGATCTCTGCCTCCCATAAATAGTTGGAGCCCTTCAGTATGATTTAAAAATCTCTGCTTGCATGTATCATTATCATCTTTTAAATTGTAGCCACTATGTGTATATACTCTGTATATACAAACTCTATGTGTCTTCCTCTGAAAGGAGAGAGTCATTTATTTACACCTAAATATCATGCAGAAACTAAAGCGTTGGCCAAAGATATTCAGAGATGGGTTGCAATTTTGGAATATAATGCATTTTTTCCCTTTCAAGAAAAATAGTGGATTCCACAGAGAAGGTAGATTCACATACGATGGAGGACAAGGCACATTGATATCTCCTAAGGAGAGGTTTCATTAACTGCTTTTGAAAGTAACTGATGATATTTATCAAGTTATTTTGTCATTTAACAGGCAATTTTAGCTTCCCATTTGCTGATAACCTTAAAAGAAAGCCACAAGTGACAGACAATCATTAGAGTAATAGCACGACTTCTCTAAATGGCGTTGCTGGGATCTTCCCATATCTTGACCTTTTTTATTGTTAGCTTTCTTTTAACAGAATAAATCCAAACATTTCATTACATTTCATTCTGTTGTGAGCAGTCATAAAGGGCTCTTTAACTCATCTCTTGGGAATCTAATTAAAGTGGCTACTATTGGACTTTGCTTTTTACCATAGTTAATCTCTCCAGGCACTTTTCTAACAGAAGACAAAAACTTTATCCCTCATTTGTGACTCAGAGAAGGTCAACCAAATTAACAGGTTTGGGAAGAGAACTGCATTGCAGGAGATGAAGAGGAAGGCTTGGGCTCTTAAGCCTCTCAAACCCATTGCAATGTTTTATTTTATTTTTTTCCATTTATTTTTATTAGTTGGAGGCTAATTACTTTACAATATTGTAGTGGTTTTTGTCATAGATTGACATGAATCAGCCATGGATTTACATGTATTCCCCATCTCGATCCCCCCTCCCACCTCCCTCTCCACCCAATCCCTCTGGGTCTTCCCAGTGCACCAGCCCGAGCACTTGTCTCATGCATCCAACCTGGGCTGGTGATCTGTTTCACAATTGATAATATACATGTTTCAATGCTGTTCTCTCTAAACATCCCACCCTCACCTCCTTCCACAGAGTCCAAAAGTCTGTTCTGTACATCTGTGTCTCTATTTCTGTTTTGCATTATATTACCAATTATACCTGGAATCTCAATTTTTCTCAGGGATTTACAATCAGTAGGGAGATTGCATCTTGACAGTTCTACTCTGCAGAATCTCCTTTCCATACAGTGCTGCTGATTTTAAGAGAAATGTGGGTTTCCTGTGGGATACATCAAAAAACTGGAAAACTATGCTGTTGGTTTCATCTTACTTGGGTTTGTAACCTGAAAAAATATCCACAGAGATACCCAACTCTGCATTTTTTTGTATGCTGAATATAAATATAAATAGAAATCACTCGTGTTGATGTTTGGCAGAAACCAACACAATACTGTAAAGCAATTATCCTTCAATTAAAGATAAATTAAAAAATAAAAACTAATCATAAAAAACATGCAAATGCAGACATTTTTGTAATTTAATTGTTGAAGGAAAAAAAATAAATTATACATTTTGGGGGGAGAATTTTAGTGTCCTAGGAAAAAATTTCTAGCTTCACTAGCATTTTAAAAATGCTCTGTTGACAGTAGCTCTGAGAGGACATGGAACAGACAGGACAGTTAAATCTCCAAAGTTGGATTTGCTGCTAAGAAAAGATTGCATTCATGTTAGGCTTTGACATGATGTACAAGGATTAACTTGCAAAATTACCTATTGATCCAGAGTTAGGGACAGATGTTCAATACTCTATTAAGTACTTATGTACATAAAACTTTATTTTCAAAGCCTTTTCTTTTCCTTCAGTTTTTATTATACAAGTAATAAATTCATTTTAGGAAAATCAGAAGAAATAATAAAAAATTCACTACATTATATCAGAGAGAATCACTCTCAGCAGACTACTGTATTTAAACATATATTTTCATTTCATTAAATAGGAATAAACTTTACCTACTATTTGCACCATTTAGGAAAAACATCAATAATATATGATAAACATCTCATTTATTAACTGTTTTTTTAAGACATACTTTTTAATGATTACATTTGAATTTTGCAATTTCAGCATTTAAATGTGCCACAACTGCTAAAACCCCTTCTTGCTGACATTCAGATTATTTGTAAGTTTTATTTATTTGATTTTGTACTAATGATATTTTTATCACTGTAGAATGGTGAGAGTGGTTTAGTCCCACCACCACCATTTAGCACTGCGCAATACAAAAAAACTATTTGGATCAAGTCTTGAGCCCAAAGGAAGGCACTTTGAGTTCATCTGCTTTCTTCAAATGCCTGGACTTTTTCCATTCCATAAGAGAAGGGATTATGCTGTGAGAATATCAAACTGTTTTAGAAAACAGAGCCTAGAACCAAACTGGGGCCAAGGGTGGAGCCAGGCACCCACCACAGTGTGGCAGTAAGGGGGTAGATTGCCTGCAGAGATTGCAAAAGCAACAGAAATAACCAAATCTGACTGGTTCTTATTATCATCGTGTGCTGGACATTTTAGAAAAATGTCAATGAAAAAATATTCTGTCTCACCAGGGCAAATTGCTACTATTCCTCAGTCTCTGCAATGTCTCACCACCTTAGCAGCTCAGCTGGTAAAGAATCGCCTGCAATGCAGGAGACCCCAATTTGATTCCTGGGTCTGAAAGATCTGCTGGAGAAGGGATAGGCTACCCACTCCAGCATTCCTGGGCTTCCCTTGTGGCTCAGCTGGTAAAGAATCTGACTGCAATGCAGGAGACCCCAATTTGATTTCTGGGTCTGAAGGATCCCCTGGAGAAGGGAAATGCTACCCATTCCAGTATTTTGGCCTGGAGAATTCCATGGGCTGTATAGTCCACAGGGTCACAAAGAGTCAGACATGACTGAGTGACTTTCACTTTCACACTTTCTTATCTTATAGATGTATTTGTCCTGAAATGTCACCCAATGGTTGCATCTACCGTGACATTTAACCTTAAGGAACATTATTACATGATAAGAAATTTTCATCAATTCTCCATTTACATTAAAAATGTTTACTGAAAAAATAAGTTGACCTTAAAAGTTACTTTGTTTAAAATGTGTTTGAAAATGTTGACAATAGCCATTTGGAAAGCAAAAAGAAGCAACATATATGAATAGACAGCTAGAGGGAAAGCTGAAAGAAGCTACTGTAATTTTTGTATTAACAAAAAACCAAACTTTATCAAATTTTTAATATAAAGAAAATACTTTTATATTTTAAAGATAAAATTTAAATTTGGCAGAAGAGTGGTAGAAAACAGAATATCTTTTTCTTCTCAGTTTCCCTATTAACTAATTTCCTCCACCCTTCATCTCATCCACTTTTTAATACTCAGAAAAATAACTTGAGAGTTAAGATGAGTGAGGTTTAAAAAAAGAGAGATAGAGATTATTTTTATCAGAGCCAATGTTTTACACAGAGTCCCAAGGTTTTATGATATAAACATTAATTTGCTCTACTTTCCTACTGAAACAGATAAACAAACAGTCATCTTAAATTCATAAAGAGTGACAAAACATTTGAGTTTCAATGCAACTCTGTCACTTTACTCACTGTCTGCTTAGGCACATTAATTACTTAGCACTTCTGAACCTTCTCTTAAAGTGGAGATAATAAAGCCTCATATACTGATTTCCCATGTTTGAGACCCTTAAGAATCATATGCAGATGCTTTAGGTATAATTTAATGAGTTAATTTAATTGTATTACACTTATTACGGGCTTCCCTTGTAGCTCAGTCAGTAAAGAATCTGCCTGCAATGCAGGAGACCCAGGTTCAACTCCTGGGTTGGGAAGATCCCCTGGAGAAGGGAATGGCTACCCGCTCCAGTATTCTTGCCTGGAAAATCTCATGGACAGAGGAGCCTGGTGGGCTACAGTCCACGGGGTCATAAGTGGCAGAGATAACTTAGCAACTAAACCACATTTTTTACAATATTTCAATTGTACTGGGTTTTAGAGAATTTCTATGAGTACGACAGGGTCTCAGTCTGGAGAGAGAGCATCTAATAAAGGGGACAGACATGTAGATGGATCTTTCAAACACTAAAGGGTATGTGGGGCATTAGAGAACAAGGCTGCTCAGTAGTATACAAGGATATCATACTTTCTATGACAATGGAAAAATACTGTGCTGTCTCAAAGAATAGCCACTAGCCCCCTCCCACTATGGAGCACTTAGAATGGGTTTAGTGTGGCTGAGGAGATGCATTTTATTTAATTTTCATTAGTTTAGATTTCAAGTGAAATAGCCACACGTGGTGAGTGGCTACCCTGCTGGCTGCTGGCCACAGATAACACGTGAATGGCGCTAGCCAGCCAGGGGTTTTAGTGAAGGCTTCCCAGGGCAGTGGGAGTATTCAAGAGGTAGGCAGTTTGATGCTAAGGGTAAAGAGTTTATAAAAGATTATCACTGCACTAGGGTTAGAAATACAGTTGACCTTTAAGGAAGAACTGATTGGGGTTGGAAAATCTGCATTTAGTCCAGCTCACATTCACTACACAGCTTTTTCCTGGCAAGAGCACGGTGAAGCAAAACTTCCAAAAATCAGAAGATGGAGGTGACAAACCGCTGCTGGAAGCAGATCCTCTCAGAGCTTTCCATGAACCCAAGACTCCCTAAAAGTAAAGCTGAAGACAATTTCACTCAGGAGACCTGTGGGGCGGGCAAGTTCAGGCTGGCACACGAGAACTCGGGAGGCGGCGGCGCCTTGGCTTCCCTGCTTGGCCTTACCTCACTTTTCGGGTTTGCACACCCTCTCCGCAGTTGTCCCGCGTGTTCACAAAGGTCACCTTGCAGATGCTCCAGGGCTCTGTGACCCATATGTACTGGCTGCAGTCACTGTGGCAAGGGACAACCTCATACACCTGAAACACACACGGGTCTCGGTGACCTCACATTGCAGTAATCGTGATATTTCACTTTTACACCAGCCTCTCACTGTTCATCGTCCTAAAACAGGAACATGGAGGCCCTCGTGAGAGGTCGAGTTGCAGCAGTGAAGGGCAGGCAGGGCTAGCCCTGTTGTGATGTGCTGATCTGCTATCCCACTGTGGCTGGAGATCAGACCTCACGGACCACATCAGACACACTCATACTTTCCGGGACTGACCCTTACCACACGGTATTATAACCTCCTGGGCCATGCCGCCTGTTCAGAGTTTCCTGTGTCTTCAGTACTTAGCCCGGGTGTTCGTATGTGAGGCATTCTATAGAGATTTGTTGAGTAAGATGAATAAATGAATAGAAGAATTATCATTAATTTTTAAGTAATTAAGTAAGCACATAACCACACTTTTGAAACTGTGGTTTGGGAGAAGACTCTTGAGAGTTCCTTGGACCGCAAGGAGATCAAACCAGTCAACCCTAAAGGAAATCAACCCTGAATATTCATTGGAAGGACTGATGCTGAAGCTGAAACTCCAATATTTTGGCCACCTGATGCAAAGAATTGACTCACTGGAAAAGACCCTGATACTGTGGGAAAGACTGAAAGGCAGCAGGAGAAGTGGGCGGCAGAGGATGAGATGGTTAGATGGCATCACTGACTCAACGGGCATGAATGTGAGCAAACTCTGAGACAGTGGAGGACACGGGAGCCTGGCACTGGGCTGTCCAAGGGGTCACAAAGAGTCAGATGCGACTTAGCAACTGAACAACAGTAAGAACACAGCATATAAAAGTAGCTATTTTCAAATAAAAATAATTTGGCCCATTTTCCAAATACGTATGTATACCAGTAAGAATTTTTTCATGTTCCATATGGGAAATTAAAAGATAAATAATATGAAATACCACTATCTTAAATAAAGTTATCTTAAGTCATTTAGGGCTTGGAAGTAAGGTCTGAAACTGGTCTCATATTATACAGCTACAAAGCAGTGAGGGCCACATGGAATAAAGCAAATTGTCGGCGCTCTGGTGCCCACTAAGGCTTGCAGGTCCAGGTTTGCAGTGGTGTCGTTGGTTGGTTTCAGGATTTTTAGCACAATGAACGAACTATAGTCTTTTCTCAGTGAGAATGGAGTAAATCAATGGGGAAAAAAAAAAAAGGACTTTAATCCACTGCAACAGAGCTGACTCAATCATTAAAGAAAAATGCCTCTTAAAATTATTTCAAAATCTATGCTAATTCAACTCTATTTCTTACTTTATACATACCCATCCACACACAATAATAGGTGAATATTTTACATAGTCATTCAATTACAGAAAATACAGATTTAAATAGTCCATTGGAACCATTCTTTGTGCAAATTTTCATTTTACTAAACATCCTTGTAAAGTGAATAAAGTTGACCTACTACACATAGGAAAAAAGCATGCACTGTTGGAGTAAGAATCTGTAATTACTGTCATAAGTGATCACCTTCACGTTGCGTTCTGTATTAAAATAGGATTAAATACTATTTTAGTATTTAGTAAAACATTACCCCACATGTTGTGGAGAAGGGAACGACTGAAAGGGAAAAGCCATCTTTCCTAGTCCTTTGACGGCTTTCATTTTAATCTCCTACGCTGGAGAGAATACAGATCAGTTCAGAGTGGCCTCCCGCAACCACTTGGAGCCCACCTACTCCTCTCCCTCACTTTCTGAGAAGCATGAGACAGGAGATGTCACTGCCTCTCAAGGCGAGTGATTTAAGCTTGTTCTCCCCTATCCCCGTACCTTAGGCCCTGATTTTAAAATGAGAAAACACATGTAACACATTAGGGCAAAAAAAAGGAATAGCTGCAGAAGAAAAGTTTATGAGAAATATGACTTCTTTTGTGTAAAAGATAAAAAGAATACATTCTCTGATGCCAGGAGTAGAATGGAAACCAACAGCACTCTATCATGAACCATGAAGTTTAGCAGTTCTTACCTGGGCCTGCAGCAGGGTTCACCAGGAATGAGGAAAAGGGAGAGAAACAGAGACAAGTTAAAATGTCAGTGTATTTGGCGAGAAGATCTCACGTTCTAAGTTTCAAGTATTAGCCATATAAAAATGGTGGGTTTTATTTTTTTTTGGTATTTTTTTTGGTAAATGACTCGAACATTTATCTTAGACCTTGAAATAGAAAAACCAACTCCTCATTATTGTTTAAAATTAAGATACACAAACGAATTGCAAACAGCACAGCCCAGGAAAGGATTTGATAGGCAGGATGAAGAAATCTTAGAAAACCGAGTAGACCTCAAAATACGTATCATGGGCAATTAATATATGACTGCAAATATCTGGTGGACCAAACTGTGAGTAGACTATTTACAGACTGATTGATCTTAATCAATTCATTCACCCATATTTCTGAGGAAATGAGTATTTGCTTCCTCAAATGGAAAATGGAACCTCAGAAACCATTTTCAAGGCAAACTACCACAGATTGCTTATTGAGGAATGTATGACTGCAGTAAAAATCTATATGACTTATAATTTTCACAAATTTACACCAAAACCCCCCCAATTTTCAGTTATACAAACCTTTGCATATTCTTTACTTTTCTTACATTTTACTAACAAATAAATCCTTAGAAGTTTCTACTTTTAATGTAGAATATTTATGCTCAAAGACTCAGAAATCGATTATTTCCTGTTTCAGTTTCAATTTTTCCATTGTACATGTCTCAATATTCCACCAGTAGACTGGTAACAAATACTCAGATATCATACTCTGCATTAGATTTTATCAGAGTGACAGAGAAGCGGCTTAGGGAACAGTTTTAGTAGCAAAGACAGCTTGGCACAGCCATTTGGAACATTCCTAAATTCACTACATAAAAGACGCTGAGGCAAACAGAACTTACTTTAAATTCTGGCTGGCTGTACACATACACACTAAAGGTAAGAAAATGCGTAGCGGTTATTCAAAACGTGGATAAAAATGATTGAAATTTAAGTTTACTATTGGAAATTCAATATTTCAAAACTTGTAGAAAAATATTCTTTTGTTAACAATAAACATTACATTTCAGTTATTCTGTTTCATCAGGGTCATGCACTTTCTTCTTCAGAAATAGTTACTGGGATAGAGAAAATCAACTCCCAGTAGATGGCAGCAGTGCAGTATATTCTTCACCGTTGGTTGCATTTATTTAAGGGCAAGTTAAGCGATTTTACTTGGGAAAAATCAACATTCTTTTAGAAGACTTCCTGTGCAATTTAATTCTCCACTTTCCTGGCCCTTAATTGCTTTATTCAAAAGTTATTTTTATTTTTCTATAATTTACTTTTATTGTGATGAACAAAGGTTATTTTGGGAAGGCAAACGTGTATGGGTTAGCAGTGTATTTGAAGGTTAAAATTAGACAATCTATGTGTGTATGAAATGTACATACATATTTAAATTTGGTTCATACATATAACTTGGTTCTTTTGAGACTTAAAGTTAAATATACATCTTAATAGTCACACACATATTTCATATCTAGTGTGAAATTCACTATCTGTTAATTCTCATGTAGGCCAAACATGGCAATAACTGTCTGATGAATCTTATGTTACATTAAATGAGTAATCTTATATTCAACAATTCCCCCTATTAGATATTTCACTCTTTATTTCCAGTGGAATACAAGTAATAACTATAAATAGCTGCTAACAAAGTGTGTATTCAAAGTCAAAGAAAGTTCCAAATAACACTGAAAAGGCCAATCACCAAATTGATAGATAACATAGTTACTTTGACACCATCTTCGTATCTCTTTCTTCTTAACATATTTCATATCAAACAGAATATATATTCCCCAATTTTTGACCCACACCATACATACTTTCCTTGATTTTAATTTGTATGGTTGGCAATTGAGATTTTTTTTCTGAGTCTAATGGATTTACCAGATAAGACAATCTTGCTCTCAACACTCAAATTACTGTATAACAACAGATTAAATACCTTGACAGTATTTCAAAGGTAGATTTCATTTATTTCCATTGAATTATATTAATATGCACATATATACACATACAGTATATTAAATCTCTTGCAAATACAGAGATCATCCATCTGACTTGTAATTTTAATAATTTACTCAGGCATGGTAAAGATAAAGTGGGTCAAATATCTTATTCAGGGGTTATTATTTATTCTCTATTTTGGGTAAAAAAAAAAAGAGAGCTCAATGTGCATCTAAGAAGTATTTTACAATATTCCCAAGAGCAGAAAATACCTGGTTGACATGATCCAGTTTGGGGCATGGCCTGCCTCCATTATAGGGTTTTTCACGCAGCCATTTAGACCGAACCTTCACGCCGCTCCCACAGGACTTGCTGCAGCGCGACCAATTGGACCACTCACTGAGCTTGCAGTCTGAGGGGCAGGGGATGATGCAGGCCTCTTCAATGTAACCTGTGCGGACAAAAATGAGACAAGAGCTGTCTCCTCCACATGTCACTCGGCTATTACCACCCACCATTCCAGCCCATTTAGAAGGTCCAAGTTTGACTTGCCAGCAACATGCAAATATAGCGGTGTCTCTGTCATTAGGGACTCAAATTAAATCCTGCAGGAAAACGACCGATAAGACAGCGACTCTGTTAAAATAACAGCTGAGCAGCTGCCATGTGATCTGCTCAGGATTCATGCTCGCCATATTTCAACATTTCTGACTTTCTGACAGCTCGTGTTTAATTGACAGTAACCTGTCTGCTGCCATGTCATTCTCATGCTGCCAGAATAATACATTAAAAAAAAGTATAACAGTTTTCTATAAAATCCTATCTGCTAATGTCACATAAGTTCAAGTGTCTCAGTCCATGCAACATTCTTCCTCAAGAAGAAAGCCAGACCCTCTCAATCAATATTCAAAAGGAACCACTTAACTTAGCACCTTATGTTTCGCTTTCATTGAAAATCAAGTCTGATGAAGAAAAATGAAGGATGTTAAATAAATAATGCCTCATATTATTATAGTGCTGTCAATTTCAGAGCGCCTTCACATACTGTATTCAATTGATTCTCTTGAAAATAGCATACATGTAGTGGGCACGTACTGATGCTTTACTGGACAGATAAGATAAAAATACAGAGAGAGAAATGACAGGGCAAGGTCACGCAGTCAGAGATGAGGCTAGGATCTAGTCTAGTCTAGCACTCATTCCATCAAATCACACAGTCAATTAATTTAAGAGTCTGCAGATTTGTCCTGAGAAATGGGAGCATTTTCCTTAACCACTCCCCCAGTACCAACTTGGCACTTCACAGTTATCAATTTATCCCTATTTTTCTCAAGACAAGTAAATGGAAACAGCAAAATTCCCCTGGTCAAGAGTCAAATGTTATCCTCTGTCACACTCTGCCTGTGAGAACGTTCCAGAAACAAGAGAACACTCTGCTCTTGTCATTTGACATCAATGCCAAAGATTCCATTTTGAAAATGACTACAATGTAAAAAGTTTCTATTAAGAACTCTAGGTAGACTTTTAAAAACTTAATTGAGACATAATTTATATATCATAAAAGTCAGCTCATGTTTTGGTCTTTAATATAGTCTGTGTTATGCAACCATCACCACTATCTGCTTTCAGAAGATTTTCATTACCACTGCTATACCTATTAGCAGCCATTTCCCATTTTCCCCTACCGTACTCTAGCAACCACTAATCTAGACCGTATCTCTTAAGAATTCACCTATTCTGAACATTTTATAAAATGAAATCAAACATTATGCTTTATGATGGGCTTCTTTTACTTAATACAATGTTTTCAGGATTCTTTTATGTTGGGACATTTGTTAGTACCTCATTGCTTTTTATAACTAAACAGTATTCCATTGTATGGACATATATTTTTTAATCCTTTCATCAGTTGATGGACATTTTACTTGTTTCCATGCTTTGTACATTACAAATAATGCTGTGAATATTTGTGTACAAGCTTCTGTACACGTGAGTTTTCAATTCTCTTGGGTATGTATCTAGGAACGGAATTACTTGATCATATGATAACTCTTTAACTTTTTACTGAAATGCCAAACTGTTTTCCAAAGTGACTGTACCATTTTACAATACCACTAGCAGGATATGAGTGTTCCACTTTATACATTTGTCAAAACTCATTTATTATGTCTCTTTTATTTTAGTGTCCTTTGAAGAACAAAAGTGTAAATGGTAATGAAGTCCAGTTTATCTACTTTTATTTTTATTTCTGTGCTTTGATGTCCTATCTGGAAACCATTATCTAATCCAAGGTCATAAAGGTCAAAAACACCCATTTTTTCCCAAGAGTTTTATAGTTTTAGTTCTTATATTTAGGTATATAATTCATTTTGAGTCAAGCAAAAAATGTCTAGTCACTTACAAATCCATGTCATCAGTAACCAAATTATTTAATGTTTATAAAAGACAATTACTTAACAAAAAGCCAACTATTTCCAAGTATTATCAAAACTGCTTTAGTAAAAGAACACTAGTATTTCATACATAATAAATTATTGAAATATTTCTAGAATTGCATTTCCTACCTTGTGTATGTGTGTGTGCTAAGCTGTATCTAACTTTTTGCAACCCTATGAACTGCAGCCTGCCAGGATTCTCTGTCCATGGGATTCTCCAGGCAAGAATACTGGGGTGGGTTGCCATGCCCTCCTCCAGGGGATCATCCTGACCCAGGGATCAAACCCGTGTCTCTTATGTCGTCTGCACTGGCAAGCAGATTCTTTACCACTAGCGCCACCTTTCCTGGCTTGCAAAACATCAAAATAACTGCAAAAACAAACCTCTAACCTTTTGTCATTCAGTAATTATAACTGACAGTAGACTCACATGATTTTTCATGTTACTACTTCAGAGTAACAGATAAATGGAAATTCTTTCCATTTTATCTGCTGAAGTACAATGGCATTGGTGAAATATGTCATGTCTGAATTCAGTTTCATTCACATTGTATTATTAAGTAAGCAGATATAAAATTTTTATGTTTGATCTTCCAAGAGAGTATTCCAGAGAATGTCTCTCCGATAAAACTCAATCTATTAAATTGCTGAAAGATACAAATTAGGCACTGAGATAAAGACACAACTGCAAAAGAGTATAATGCTTAGCATTCCATTTTAATTTTCTAATGTGTAACAACATTCAATAATTGCCTGTCATGTTTATCTCGTACAATTAAAATCCTTAATGCTACTAGTGAACTGCCAGATAAGCATTCCCCTGCCTTCTCCACTAGGATCATTTTTGAGGGCAATTAACGCCAAACGATCATGGGGGATAGAAAGACAGAAACATCTGAAGCGTTTTAAGGCTAAATAAACTGCTGGCATCTTGAAGCAATTTATGGTTCCCGAGAATGCTGGAATAAAATAAATGACTTCACAATGAGGGTGTTAAAACTTGGTAGCTCAAACACAGAATATGACACATGAAAAAATCAAACTCCTGAATTTGATTGTAGTTTTTGTATCTATATCTGTTCTGAAGGCTGCTTTCAGGTTGAAATGAATACAAAATTATCAGGCTTTGAGTGGCAACCAGAGGACCTTTGAGATACACCCTGTCACCTCATTCATTTGAATTATGAATGTGCAGATAAAATAACTTTCAACAACTTTCCCAATTATGATATTGTGCTGTTGAAAGGTGTACTGCTGATAAAGAATTCATTTTGAAAGCACGTGGAACATATTGGTTGGTTCTGATTTACAGCTGTGTGAGTGAGCACGGCTGGCACTCCATTGGAAACATCTGGATTAATCTCAAAAGTGACCCGAAAAATCTATCCTGCTTAAATGTGTGTTATATGCACATGACTGCAATTGCAAATGAGGACATTTAGCTACAATGGTCCTTATGGATTTGAAAATACTGGAAAAAGGTCACTGAAAAGTAGTTTCAAAATGAATAGAATATACTTTTGTAATTATATATTAAGAACTAATAACTTGAAAAGCTGGGGAAACTAAAGTACCATGTATATATCCAAACTCCTATAATCAACTCTTCTACCTATAAAATTCTTATATTCAGTGTTTGAAAGGTTATGAATCAACCCTGGGCAACTAAAATGTTCATGATGAAGTATTCGGGTAAGTTCATATAACTGCAATAAACAGTTATTTTATTTTTATATTTTTGTTTCCTATACATGTGAAGACATATCTCTTCATATCTGCTAGGTACTTATAGACTTTCTCAGAAAATTTCAACATCAGTTTTAATTGCTGTCAGATTTTGTAGCTGTTGCTCTTCCAATACTGATAGCTTACCCAGTGACTAGGAGCATTCAGATTCAGGCAGTGTACCTATGTAGTTCATGATCAAGGCCATTTCTAATAGCAAACTCTAAAACACTGCTGTATAATGAAGACTTTGGCTGTTCTGTTTCTCTGATTCCTGGCAGACAGCTTCTAAGCTCTGAAATTTCCTGAGTGACAGGAGTATCTTTGTTATTCATGGTGGGCCTCTTAGACTACATGTGAGTTTATTAGAAGATGTTTAAGGAAGGGGGATGACTGTACCATGAAGACCAACCATGTATTTAAAAAGCTTGGGACTTTCAGCCTCTTGATATCCTCCCAGCCTATTGGGAGAGGAGATTGAGTTTAACTGTGTGGTCAGTGATTCAACTAATAATGCCTACATAACAACTCCTTCCCCACTAGAAAACTCTGGATACAAAAGCTCAGGCTGGCAAAGGACATCCATGGGCCAAGATGGTGATGTCTCCTGGTTCCATGAGACGACAGCACGGATGCCCCGTGTTTGGGACCCTCCCAGCCTTCATCTATGTATCCCTTCTATTGACTGTTTCTGATTTTCATCCTTTTGCTATAATAAAACTCTAAGTATGATGCTTTCTGAGTTCTCTGAATCATCCCAGCAAATCATTGAACCTGAGCGAGTAGTGGGAACCCCTAAATCTGTGGCCAGTTGGTCAGAAGTGAGGCTCACCCGGGAGCCCTGAACACGCACAGCTCATGTCTGAAGCGAGAGCAGTCTTGTAGAGGACTGAACCCTTAGCCTGTGAAGTTTAGCCCAAGTCCAGGTAGTCAGTGTCAGAAATGAATTCTACTTTCAGATGTATATATTTTATTTAAAAAGGAAATAAACTTATTTATGTAAGAGCCCATATCCAAAGTTTACTTATTCAACCAAAATAAAAACTTTGAGAATAATTAGATACATGAAGGCATTTATGGACTTTTTCTCCTCAAATCTAACATTTACAATTTTAACTAATATTGTATTAAAAATTGGAAAAAATGTTCTAAGAACCCATTTTGGAAATAGGGCTTTGTCAGCAATATAAACATATTTGACAGAGTGTTCAGATTATGAAGTAATAGGAAATAAATTAACTTTGAAACAGCAGAGTGATTTATTTTGAACTGGATCCAAGGCAGGGCACTGTTCTTTTAGTCAATAAGAATCACACAATGACACGAAGTATTTCCAAAGGATGATCTTTAAACACTAGTTTGTTGGATTCTCAGCTTCCCTGGTGGCTCAGACAGTAAAGAATCTGCCTGCAATGTGGGAGACCTGGGTTTGATTCCTGGGTTGGGAAGATCCTAATAAATGTTAACATGATTTTTATAAAATGGTCAAGCAAGTTGGAAAATTGTTGCATTAAACTAGGTTAAACAGGTCTTTTTACCCTGGGCTTTCTCTTTGTTGTGTATTGTATGTTTGCTAACATGAACAGTGAATCTCTAGGAGAATGACTCAGACACTGCATTATATGCTTCTTAACTTTTTCCTACAGCATCTCCCTGGACCAGTGAGAAACAGATCATTCCAATAGGTTGCAATTATAATGCATTAAAACTGGATTCATGTTTTGAGCTGTACAGAGTTTTAATGTTTAATTAGACCTTTTTATGTCCATTTCTAGATAAGGGAAAAATGCAAAAGCTAACAAAAACAAAACCCCTAAACTTAAGAAAATTTCTTCTTAGTTTATACTTTAAAGTTTTAAAGAAGTAAAGGTTAAACATATGGCAAAGAGAGAGGAAACTGTTATGCAGATAAACTTCTTGAATATTTTTTTAATGACTATTTTAAATGACCATTTTGTGTTTATGCAGATTAGCTACAATTTCCTACAGGGATAAGCTGGCTTTCAATGTAACTATGAAAAAATGGCTAAACATTGGAGAGTAAATGCAAGTGAAGGTTTTCCTTTTAAATTTAACTTTAAAATGCCCACAAATATGTTGGCGTGCTCTCAGGTTACTTTTTGAGCCCATCGATATGGTTTATGTCTAATATAAACCATGTGGTTTATGTCTAATTCTTCATGCATTTACAAAAAAAATTCTTATGCATAAGCCTTGCTCACTATATAATCATTTTGATGGTACTTTGAAGTAGAAAAAGACCAGGGATCGAACTTTAGTTTCCTGTATCTCCTGCATTGCAGACGGATTCTTTACCCTCGAGCCATAGGGGGAGTCCTGAAATGAGACCACACTCAACTAAAGGGTATTAGACTATATTCAACTAATGGGTATTACAGTTACTTTGGACTTGCAGGGCATTAATATAACAGGATTCTATATGAGGGTCAGTTAGTATCTCTATGAATTATGAAACCTTATAATACAATAGGCTTCCCTGCTGGCTCAGCGGTAAAGAAGCTGCCTGCAATGCAGGAGACACAGGTTCCATTCCTGGGTCGGGAAGATTCCCTGGAGGAGGAACTGGCAACCCACTCCAGTACTCTTGCCTGGAAAATCCCACAGACAGAGGAGCCTGGAAGGCTATAGTCCCTGGGGTAGCAAAATAGTCGGACAAGACTTAGTGACTAAACAACTACAACAACCTCAAGAACAACATAACACAACAGGAGTAATGAACAACTTTGTGGTTGTATCAATCAAATTATCATCGTTATCAGCACGATTATCACACCTAATCGTTTCACTGAAGTTAGTTATCTTAGGGCTTCCCTTGTGGCTCAGCTGGTAAAGAATCAGCCTGCTCTGCGGGAGACCCGGGTTTGATTCCTGGGCTGGGAAGATCCCCTGGAGAAGGGAAAGGCTACCCACTCCAGTATTCTGGCCTGGAGAATTCCACGGGCTGTATAGACTATGGGGTCGTCGCAAAGAGTCGGACACGACCGAGCGACTTCCACTCACTCGCTCAGTGCTATCTTTCCTCTAAGGCAATGGGGAGGGGGAGGGGTCTGAGCCCAAAAGAAAGGATGTGGAATAAAACATAATAGCAGATATTGTTGATAAAGGCAAAGATAAATAGATTTTTCTCTGCTGCTGCTGCAAATAATGAACTGTCCTTGGTAGTTAAATTTTATTTTAAGCAGTGAAATACTTTGTTCCTAAAATAGTAGAAAGCGCAGTAAGTGTACGGGGTATCCTGGAGGCTATATTTGACAGCCTGGCCTGAGGGGCTCCATGGAGCCCAGTTTAAAAGCTTATAAGTAAGTACTACTAGGCTGAGGTCTCTGTGACGTGGAGCACACAGAACTTAGTGATAACACCAGAAGTATTCCCATCTCATACAGCGTGAATGGTGGCTGCAGGAAAACTGCCAAGGAAAGTCACCCTCAACCTCTATGGTCCTCCTTCAGGGCGCCTGTTAGAAAAGAATGCTGGCATCCACACTTTATTTACAGTCCACCCTAGGTACCTGGTTTCTTTTTGTACCCACATATCCACAGTAGCCCTTTCTTTATTTCCCTGATTCTTGAAACTTGCATCTTCTATCTCAGGAAAAGTCTTTCTCATTCTCTGCCTGTCTTTTTACATTTGAAGGGAAAAAGATCTCAATTGTGAAAGATGACTGTAAAACCAACGCTAGCTTTATCTGTATTATCAAATGAAAGGTTTAAATTCTAAAATGAATTAAGACATCAGAAAAATACTACCAACTGAAAAAGTTTCTTAGAGAAATCAGCACTCCATTTCAGCTCATTTAAAAAACTCTCTATATTGCCTTTTTTCCTGCTTTAATGAAACATGCTCTTTCTCAAATACAGGCATCTACTACAATAAGGAATAATTTCTCACTCCATTTTGTTTCTAATTAACCTTTAACATTAAACATATCATCTTCTATAGAATTTCATTACAAAAAGGAAAACATTCCAGGTATATTATGGTTCAGTAGTCATGTAGGTTATTTCAGAATCTACTTTCTTCATATCCATAATTAATTTTATCAGATGTACTCTGAACTCCACAATGTCTTAAAAGTATATATTCTAGATCTAAAATTTACTTGTAAATTAAGTACTCTCTGAATTTTAAAAAATTTCAGTTGGGCACTTGTACAAGAAATACACTTAGGATGCATTCCTTTTCTAAGTTTTGTTGATGGTCTTTTTTTTGTTCCCATAAATCCTAATAGGAAAAAGACCCCACACTTTGTGGCATGTATACAAGAATTTCTGACTGATAAGGCAGCATCCAGCGTTTACAGTTCCTTACAACATTGAGGGACGATCATTCAAACATGATACCTGTTTTCAAATATTCCACATCATAACTGCGGGCAACTGGTGAAATAAAGATGTAGATCATTTAGGTTATTATGCAATAATATTAAGTGTTGCCATAAGGGTAAGCTATCATTATGAAATGAGAACATCTTACTAAAAAGCTTTTGTTTCACTTGTAAAGTTTGCAGAGCTTTCTTTTTATTAAAATAATTAGTATTGCAGTACAAACCCCCGATGAAGCAACCTGTAAGAATGACTGTGGGTGCCAGAAAGGGTTTTGCAAAATATCAAATTTTAATGGGTATACTTTGGACCCCACTGATGCTTCCAAGACTAACCGCTAAAGCTAAAGCTTCATTACTGTCCAGAAGGTTCTCTGTAATACCATTCATAAACATGCTAGGCAAAGAGAGAAAGCATGAAAGAATCAATACAAATCATAATATTTTAGAATTAATGTTAAAGGGAAATTAATCTTATACTACTGAGGCATTAGACAAACTATGCTGAACAATTCAATAGCGACTGTAGTTAAAAGACTGAAATAATTAAGAGTGTAATGTGACCTGGAACAAGTAGTACAGCATGATGGTCAAAAGGCAGTACAAAGTCCTGGAATTTAGTCACTGGATTGTGACTACTGAGTGCACAAAGTCAAAAGCACACACAACACTTTAATACAATACCGTTCTCTGTTTATGAACAGAGCAGTAAATAAACACACAGCTCTCTCCTATTTCCCTATCTGAGCCAAAAAAGACCTTCCTCTCCCTCAGGGCAACCATTAACTTGCCAATATCCTTTCACAGAAGATCCTACAGAACTCATTCTCTTTTCAAAATCATACCAAAACAGGTATTCACTTTATAAAGATGCATATTTACAAATTTTAAAAACTTCCTAATGTTTGTGCTCCTCCCCACAACTGGTAAGCAAGTGAACTATCACCCATTAGGTGTTGATTATTTTGACACCCTCTGCACACCCCCACCTCCCCACCATCTTGTCAGAATGCAGATTCTGATTCAGCTGCTCTGCAATGTGGGCTGAATTTCCAGTGGCTTTTCTGGAATGTCTATGCTGCTGGTCTGAGTAAGAAAGGTTCAAATCCCAGTTGGCAAATGATAGCCTAGGTTGACAGCCTATGTTTGTAAATGAAGTTTTATTGGAACATAACTGTGCAATTCACTCACATATTGTCTCTGGCTGTTTTCATGCTATAACCGCAGAATTGGCTAGTGGTTACAGATACCTTTTGGCCTGCAGAGCCTGAAATATTTGCTTTTGGCCCTTTAGGAAAACATTTGATAACAAGTAATTTAGCCATGGACAGTGGAGCCTGGTAGGCTACAGTCTATGGGGTCACAAAGAGTCAGACATGAATGAGGCAACTGACTGTGCATGCAACTTAACCTAAAAGCTGATTCTCAAGTTTCCCAGAGTCTGTCCAAGTTGGTAAGTATTTGATAGGTATCAACAGCAATATATAAAATTACTTTTATGTGATAGGAGACCTATGTATACATAATAGTGTGGGCTCAGAAAAGCTAGGCTTTTCTGCTTATTTGACATTAACAGATGATAAAACATCACAAATAAAAATGAGTTCAATTTTAGAATACCTGTTGAGGGTGCACTGTGGCTTAAACTCGATATAAGGAACATCAAAGACAAATATGCTGAGAGTAAAGATTGAAGAGAAGTGTCTGGAAGAAATTACATAATTCAAAGAGCTCAAGACTTGAGCATCTGGCACTTTTTCAATTTATTCCATTCACCTTGAAAGTATTGTTTTGAGATAAATCTAATAGAAATGTTATTCCTTATTTTCTCAAGGGAAGTTGAGTGGACACAAAGAGAATTAAATAAAAATTCAATATTCCCAATTAAAGTTGCAAACACAGGCTGGGAAAAAGCAAGTTGTCACAGTTACTAATATAAACCAAGAGATAAGCTGTTGTCCAAACCTGGTGTTGTACAAATCAGGCAATTCTGAACCTACATACAATTTAGTAGGCAGAGAGAAGCATACATACTTGATGAGTAGCATATAGAAAGTTTGTGGCATGCATATGTTTTATTCCAAAGATCTCAGTTGTTCTCAGTGATCTGTTTGATTATATCCCAGAACTGTGACAGAGGGAAGGACACTATTTGAAAAAAGTGTCCAAGCCTGATTGCGGATCAAACACAGCTACAAAAATTCTCTCCAACTCTTTACTCATTCATTCATTCTACAAATACTTACTGAGCACCTACTGTTCTAGTGCTTGGGATACGTGAGTGAATAGAGTAATCAAAGATAACTTCATCAATCCATGTTTTTGTACAGGAGATACAACATAGATAAAAATATAATAAATAAATTACATGGAATGTTATAGAGTGATACATGTTTTTGAAATACAAAATGTTGAGCAGAAAAAGGGGTTTTGGGCAATCTGGGTAGGGTTGAGGGACAGCATAATAAAATCTGTCACATTTCAACAAAAATCTTGAATACATATACCTTGCATAAGCTAGGTTACCTCTATGATTATTTAAAATATTGAGGTTAAATGATATCATAATTCCAGAAATTCTACCTCCTGTTCTGGCAAATTTTAAGAGTGATTAACTGGAGAAGTACCTAGTACTATGTGCATAGGCAATCAATTTCTAGTAAACCAATCAAGTTCTTTGGAACAGACCCTGATGCTAGGAAATACTGAGGGCAGGAGGAGAAGAAGGCAACAGAGAATGAAATGGTTGGATGGCACCGCTGAATCAATGGACATAAGTTTATGCAAACTCTGGGAGATAGTGAAGGACAGGGAAGCCTGGCGGGCTGCAGTTCATGGGGGCAAAGAGTTGGACACGAGTTAGCGATGAACAACAAGAATAATCAAGGTCTTAGAGGATTCTAGCAGTGAGGAGAAAATGTGTAATTTGGTTTTTGAGTGATTTACAGTTTGTTGCCAATAGTGACGCTGTCCAAGATTTCATAGCAAAAGTAAATATACATAGTTTGTATTATGAGGTTAGGAGAGATAATAGCCAAAAATCTATTCATATATTAACATTTGTGTGGGAACTATATTTAACACCATGTATCAGGAGGGGTGAACATTTATTTGGCTCCCAGGTATACTTTAAGATCTGATTTTTGGAGTATTGGTATTGCTTTTCAGTACAGAGTCTATCACTATGAGAAATTCCAGACAGAATTGTGCCTTGAGTTACAGATGTTTAAAAAAAAATGGTAACCACATGGGAAATGACCTAAAATAATATACTTAAACTGATGACAGTCAAACTGTTTTATCAGTATAATAACTGATAATATGAACCACAGATGGATAACACAGATTAAATAGAAATGCCATAAGGCTACTATTGAACAGGACAGGGGATTACTGTCTTTGCACTGCACACACATGGGGATCAATTTTATGTTTAAACTGAAAGCTGTAAGAGACTTTTCTTGAAAGCCACTTTAAAACCCCATTTGCACCATACATCTGGAAAGCTGATTTGGCTGAGCAAAGGCAGGGGTCATAGAAACTGCAATTTAGAGAACGCCTAGGATAGGGTACCAAAGTGATAGCATTCCACTACCAGGATTGACAGAACATCAGTAGTAATTCCAAAGAAATCAGGCAAGAGTCAATTTCCTCACACTTTGAGTAAAACTGTTAGTAAACGCTAAAATATCCCACTGGATATGCATCATAGATCAGATTTAATGAGAAAGGAGAGATACTGAATGACACAAAGAACTAAATTGGAACAGTTCACTTTATCTTTGGTCCTTTCACAATTTCCATGAAGTTCAGTGTTTCCAGGGACCCACCTTTTTCCTAGATGTGCTTTTCTTTTAAAATACAGTACTGAATTCTTCACGCTTTAAATTGACAGTGCTAAGGCAGGAAGTCTACTGCTTTTGGTCAATTTCAGTTTTTTCTGTAGTTGTACTTTTTTCAAGGGATCAAACATTTTTGTGGAGAAGACTCTTGAGGGTCCCTTGAACTGCAAGGAGGTCAAAGCAGTCAATCCTAAAGGAAGTCAGTCCTGAATATTCATTGGAAGGACTGATGCTGAAGCTGAAACTCCAATACTTTGGCCACCTGATGCGAAGAGCTGACTCATTGGAAAAGACCCTGATGCTGGGAAAGATTGAGGGCAGGAAGAGAAGGGGACAACAGAGGATGGGATGGTTGGATGGCATCACTGACTCCATGAATATGAGTTTGAGCAGGCTCCAGGAGTTGGTGATGGTCAGGGAAGCCTGGCGTGCTGCAGTCCATGGGGTCGCAAAGAGTCGGACACGACTGAGTGACTGAACTGAACTGAAACATTTTCACGAGAGTCACAAGATATTTTTAAAGTTTTTTTTTTTTTCTTTTTTTGTCTAAAAATAAGATTGACTGTTAAGTGGTTGACTGAAGTGCTCATGCATCTAATTAGCAAATCAGGGTAAAAGAGAGAACAGATGAGAGTCATTCTGAAAGTTTACAGGCTATATTAAAAACAAATGATTATCTTGCTGATTCACTACGAGTAACATTTTAAAATGTGAGCAAACACTTACATGCTACAAGTCAGGAGAAACATTTTTAAAGTGACCTTCAATTTTACATTTTAATGACTAACTATGGATCCTCTACATTATCATCATATTACCTCAGAATGGGAAGTGCATTTACATTTTCCCTGCTATTTATAGCACCTATGTTCTTTACCTTCTACGGAGAGTACATCACGTGAAATGCCGGCCTGGATGAAGCACAAGCTGGAATCAAGATTGCCAGGAGAAATATCAACAGTCTCAGATATGCAGATGATACCACTCTAATGGTAGAAAGTGAAAAGGAACTAAAGAGCCTCTTGAGGAGGGTGAAGAGAGGAGAGTGAAAAAGCTGGTTTGGAAACTCAACATTCAAAAAACTAACATCATGGCATCTGGTCCCATCACTCCATGGCAAATAGAAGGGGAAAATGTGGAAGCAGTGATAGATTTTATTTTCTTGGGCTCCAAAATCACTGCAGACAGTGATTGTAGCCATGATATGAAAAGACACATGCTCTTTGGAGGGAAAGCTATAACAAACCTAGACAGCATACTCAAAAGCAGAGACATCACTTTGCCAACAAAGATCTGTATAGTCAAACTATGGTTTTTCTAGTAGTCATGTACAGCTATTAGAGTTGGACCATAAAGAAGGCTGAGTGCCAAAGAATTGACGCTTTGGAACAGTGGTGCTAGAGAAGACTCTTGCGAGTCCCTTGAACAAGATCAAAGCAGTCCATCCTAAAGGAAATCAGTCCTGAATATTCACTGGACGAACTAATGCTGAAGATCCAATACTTTGCCCACGTGATGCAAAGAACTCACTCTTTGGAAAACACCGCGATACTGGAAAAGACTGAAGGCTAAAAGAGAAGAGGGTGGCACAGGATGAGATGGTTAGATAGCATTACTGACTCAATGGACTTGAGCAAAGTCTGGGAGATAGTAGAAGACAGAGGAGCCTGGAGTGCTGCAGTTGATGGGGTCGCAGAGTTGGATACACTGACTTAACAACCGAACAACAAAAATGTTATTTGATACAGAGAATAAAAAAGCAATTACAGAAGTTTTTCAAGGCATACTAAACTTAATATTATTCTAAATGCATATAATAGTCTTAAATTTAGAAATACACATATACTAACCTGCAAAATTCTTATATCCAGAGCTTCAATATAATGGAGTCTTATAATGGGGGCTCCTATCACTAGACTTTGATATAACAGTAATTATGAAATAAGGTAAAAAAAAAAGTCAGGGTTTTTGGAAACTTCATTTTGGTGACAGATTTAAGAGATTCCACAAGTGTGTCACCATGATACCCCATAATGGTTTATATATGTGAGATGATCCTATTAGTTCATGTTGTCTTCTGAACTATGTAATAAAACTGGAGGAGTTCTGTTCCAATAGCAGAAGTTATTTCAGCAAGATTGGTGGGTAACTACCATGTACCTCTCTCCTAGTAGTTTAATTCATCTTTCTCAGGTCACCTCCATGAAGGGAGGAAGACCACTGTCCAATGTTGGCAAATATTGGTACAAAAATATTTTGTGACATCTGTGACATCCTCAAATGACATCTGTGATTCAGGCTGACCCACAGGAAACTGATCTCATTCCATAATAAAATACAGATACATTAAAAGAATGAAGAAATATTGCTTAAAGCTGACTATATTATGACATAGAACCAAAGAGTTCACTACATACTTTGGTCAAAACCACTCTTTACAAATTTTTGGCAACTCATTAACACAGTATCTTAGTTTCCTTTTTTGATATGCTTTTTTTTTTTCTTTAGAAAACAAGTTTCCTAACTCTATGCACCTTTTTCTGGTTTTGTTTGTGTGGGCCAGTCTCAACTTAATGATGAATAAAGAAGAGATGCTTGAGTTTTCATGAATTATGGCTTTCAATCTTTCTCCTCTGCCACTGAATGTACCTTAGGCACATCACGAATCTTGCCAGTTCAGTTCTTAAAAGTCTGTCTAGCTCAAATCTTTATTCTCAAATTATACTTGTATCTTCTGTACTCCTCCCCACTGTCTGTACACAGACTTGCTGGGGATTGTCAAGCCTACTCAGCAGACTCTGCATCAGCCCCAGAGGAGGTCTCTGGCACCGTTTTGTGTACATGTAAGGCTTCCCTGCTGGCTCAGTCAGTAAAGAATCTGCCTGCAATGCAGGAGACCTGGGTTCAATCCCTGGGTTGGCAAGATCCCTTGGAGGAGGGCACGGCAACCCACTCCAGTATTCTCGCCTGGAGAATCTCATGGACAGAGGAGCCTGGCGGGCTGCAGTCCATATGGTCACAAAGAGTTGGACACAACGGAATGACTAAGCACTGCACAGCAAGGCTTCCCCGTCACTTTGGGACTTTGTTGCCAACTTCTGGACAACGAGACAAGTGCCACTGAATGCCCTGTTATATATGAATGATGGGCATACAGCGTGGTGGTGCCCCAGTGTTCCGTGTAGAACTCACTTCGGTAACCTTTCATTTTCCTCCACTCTGAAACATGCGCGTCTCAACCCCAAAGATAACAAGTGTGCGACAGTGAGGAAAAACTACACTACCGTGGCTGTTGCACCTGGACGTCTCCACGAGCCTGCCGTTCTGGTCATAGCACGCCATCGCCTGGTAGCGGTATCCTTGACCACATTCCTTGGTATCTCCTTGGACCTTCACTCCCAGCAACACTTCCGCTTTCCCCTCTGGCAAAATGCAGTCGGACCAGTTTCCCACAGGCTGTGCGTTATACTTGTCACAGGGGCAATACTGCGTCTCAATCAGGGGGTACAGATGAGAATTTTTACATTTTTCCTTCTTCTTACTTTTTCCTGTGGAGAAAATTAAGTTGGAAAACACCGTTATTAATACCAAGCATCCCAAAGTTTTTTTTTTTTTTCCTTTCCTACCTTCCTTTCTTTTTTTTAACTGTATTCAACTGTAGCCTATAAATAAATGCTAGTTTCTCCCTCCGCAGTGCTTTTTATGTAGGTTTTAGTTAGCACTGGGTGCTTTGCATGGTGAAAATTTTCTTTTTTCTTCTCAATTAAAAATAGCCCATTTTGAATAAGGCACTAACTATTGTGCTGAATTTTACACTCCTCGAAAGGATTAAAATCCTCTCAAATGATCACATTCTTTCACTGACTGGAGGTCTGAAGTAACTGCATAAATATCTCCTTTATAATCTGTGCAAAAATATGTCATGAAGAGAGACAGTCACTGCACAGGCCCACACAGTTAACTAACTTTCTGCTAAGTCCAAATAGATGGTATAGTTATATTAGGGGTTATAGTTCAGAAAATCAGAGTTTCGCATTTACTTTTCTGATTGTAATTTCACATCTTTCAATAGCCCTGAAGAACAATCATTTTAACAAACTTGGTGATTAATGTAGGGAATAATGATATTAAAAATGAAAATGTTTACTATCAAATAAAAATACTAGAAATAGTTTATGTGTAAATCTAAATAAATTCTCTTGTAAGATAAAAAACGAGTATAATAGTAATATGTGCCTGAATAAAACCATTATTTTAATTAGATTACATATATTTATGCCATATATATTAATTATATTGCACATAACAAGTTACATATGTCTTACATATATATTTAACTTTCATAAGCTGCCTTATAGTCTTCATTATGACACCTGGTCCATCTTACCACTTCAAATTCTGAATACTCTACTAGCATGAATATTTTTCGGTTTCTTTGGCCACTGACAGTATTTTTGAATGCATCAGAGTTTAGTTCAGCATGATGGCTCCTGTTTCTGCTCGTTATGCTTTTTACCACTGTGACTATCTTTTAAAATAAAGCTTTCAGATACAGAATTAATGTCATATTTCTCTTCTAGATGATGAAGGATAATCTGAGGTTGTGACAAGGAGGACGACTTAAGAAAGTCAAGTCTCAACCTCTCCCTGTGTTCCTAAGAAACTTTTTTTCTAAGCACCTCACAGTCTACTGGTAATTCAACAAAGGTACATGTTTAAACCAAAAAGTAATCTAGCACAGATTGTTTAGGCAGACAGAGTTCAACTTCCAAGGCTACTTTTTCTACTAAAAGTACACAATGCATCTGTCACGGCCACCTTATGTTAAAATCCAGCTCTGAATCCACTGCCATATTAAGTGTTAGGACAGCAAGAATAAGGCATATCCGTGCATTTTCCAAATATATTGTCAGAACTATCTTGTTCTGACTTCTTATTATGTTTTTCTGCCTTGGCAAGGGCTGGTTTTGGTATCCCAATTATTCTTACCAACGATAGTGCGCTTTCTGGTCCTAACTGCGCCGCAGTCTCCATTGCATGAAGAAAATCTGGACCAGCTGGTGAGCTGACAGTCATCCTGGCAAGGCACCTGGCAGGCTTGGGTGAGCGCTGGCACGGGGCCTGCATGCCGGAGGCACTCATGGACGCCAGCCTGCCCTCCATCCTGCTTTCGACAAGTAATGGCTAAAGGAAACGCAAAGGGCTATTTATCATGAATTTGAATGTCTGTAATTACCCTTAGTCAGGAATTAACCTAACATTGTTTTACTTAGTCGGAAAAATCCTCTTTTGATTCTTTATTTGCAGCAGAAATCTGGTAGGAGTGTTTCTAGTAATCACAGTGGTCATTAAATTGATCCTATAGCATTTAAAAAATAACAGATAACCGTCAGACACAACAGAAGCAAACACATGCACACAGCAGTTTTCATTAGATGTTATTAAGGATTTGGGGGCTTCCCTGGTGGTTCAAATGATAAAGAATCTGCCTGCAATGCAGGTGACCTGGGTTCAATCCCTGGGTCAGGAAGATCCCCTGGAGAAGGGCATCCATTCCATGATTCTTGCCTGGAGAATTTCAAGGACAGAGGAACCTGGCTGGCTACAGTCCATGGGACTGCAAAGAGTCAGACATAATTAAGCAACTAATACTCACTTTCAAGGATATTAAGTCATATGTGGAATATTTAGAAATGAATTATTTAAAAGAGATAATAGACAGGCTCTGCTGCCCATGGAAATTTCCAGGCAAGAATACTGGAAGGTATTGCCATTTCCTACTCCATGGGATCTTCTGATCCAGGGATCCAATCCACATCTCCTGATTGGCAGGCAGATTCTTTACCACTGTGCCAGCTGGGAAGCCCATAGAAGGGTCTTAGTGGCAGTCAACTCTTTGGAAGGTTTGGGTGGGGGAGAATGCTTATGAAACTTGTCACAGAGCTCCATTTGCATAAAAGAAGCATGTTTCTTTCTAAAATTACATTGAAAGCTTCTTGTGACGGCTTTGAAGTGATTAACGATTAATGGGAGAGGGCAGTGTCAAAATCCCTCCCTACTTCCCTCTGTGTACAAGTTCTTCGCATGCACAAATAACAACCATGAGTTTAAAATGAAGACAAGGGTGGGACGAACTGAGAGAGTAGCACTGAAATATATATTAGTTAATGGGAAGTTGCTGTATACCACAGGTAGCTCAACCTGGTGCTCTGCGGCAACCGAGAGGGGTGGGATGGGGTGCGAGCGGGGGAGAAGGTTCAAGAGGAAGGGAACATACGTATACTTATGGCTGATTCATGCTGGTGTATGGCAGAAACCAACACAACAGTGTAAAGCAATTATCCTCCAATTAAAAAAATTAAGACAAAACTTTTAGCAATCTTAATCTATCACACCATAGTTGACATTTCCAATAACTACACATGGAGTCTCAAAAAAGGGTCAAATAATTTTGGTTTACATATTTTAGTTTTCCCAAAATATTGTTCGACTGAATTTTTAAAACCAAGTCATTGTTTTATTACCTATTGAACATAGACATAAAATTGCTTTAAGGTAAAAATGTCTTAAAAAGAGCAAGTGATATCTAAGTCCTCTTTCCTCCCGCAGCCATTTCCCCCCTATTGGTTTTAGAAATAATTCATTTTTTATTGAGGAAGCAGAAGAAACATTTAGACCTTGGTCCTAAAGTTAAGTCTTCATTGAACCAGCTTAAATGGCCCAGTCAGACTGATTTACATGGCCCTTTCAGCTTTATGGTCTAGACTGACACTGCAGCTGGTCTCTGCTCTGCTCAGAACTCTATCATCATGAAAAGAAGGTGAAGGAGCCTGCCATTTTGATCCTAAATTACCGTTAGGGCACACAGGGCCCCAGGTTAGATAGGACGGTCTGCATCTGTACGCTAAAACTTAACACCCTGTAGTACAGGAGTGTGTGATGGAGTATGTAAAACGATTTAACAGTTTTATCCAAGGAAGACTTTCTCTGTGTACAGTGAACACAACTTGTTGGTACTGCTCTAGGAAAAATTGCATTAATTGGGCAAATGCAGGTGAAAACACTTATTGCTTAGTTCTAGATCTCTCTTCATTTAATATGCATAACACTAGAAGAGCCAATTTGTATGAAATGAACAGAGGTCCATGAATTTTAAAGGTATAAAAACCTGGTTGAGGGGAGAATGGTAGACTTAAGGAAGTTGATGTGACAGGAAAAAATATTAAGTGCTCCAAGAGACTCTCACCTCTTGGAAGAAGAGTTGTCTGGTGGACTGCAGTCATCAGACCAGTGCTAGGTAGAGGCTCTCACATCAAGCTGCAGATGATCACCACCTGGATAGCTCTGGGAACATGCACATGCCCTTGCTAAACTCCAACATTCTGATTTAACTGGTTGAGGGCAGGGTCCCAGTCATTAATATAATTTTTAAAACTCCCTGGGAAGCAACAGTTAGAACTGGACATGGAACAACAGACTGGTTACAAATAAGAAAAGGAGTATATCAAGGCTGTATATTGTCACCCTGCTTTTTTAACTTATATGCAGAGTACATCATGAGAAACGCTGGGCTGGAGGAAGCACAAGCTGGAATCAAGATTGCCAGGAGAAATATCAATAACCTCAGATATGCAGATGACACCACCCTTATGGCAGAAAGTGAAGAAGAACTAAAGAGCCTTTTGATAAAAGTGAAAGAGGAGAGTGAAAAAGTTGGCTTAAAGCTCAACATTCAGAAAACTAAGATCATGGCATCTGGTCCCATCACTTCATGGCAAATAGATGGGGAAACAGTGGAAACAATGGCTGACTTTATTTTTCTGGGCTCCAAGATCACTGCACATGGTGATTGCAGCCATGAATTTTTTTTTTCTGCTTTTTATTTTTTTTAATTTTTTTTCTTACATGTGTTCCCCATCCTGAATCCCCCTCCCGCCTCCCTCTCCATCCCATTCCTCTGGGTCTTCCCAGTGCACCAGCCCCGAGCACTTGTCTCATGCATCCAACCTGGGCTGGTGATCTGTTTCACCCTTGATAGTATACTTGTTTCAATGCTGTTCTCTCTGAACATCCCACCCTCGCCTTCTCCCATAGAGTCTAAAAGTCTGTTCTGTACATCTGTGTCTCTTTTTCTGTTTTGCATATAGGGTTATCATTACCATCTTTTAAAATTCCATATATATGCATTAGTATACTGTATTGGTCTTTATCTTTCTGGCTTACTTCACTCTGTATAATGGGCTCCGGTTTCATCCATCTCATTAGAACTGATTCAAATGAATTCTTTTTAATGGCTGAGTAATAATCCATAGTGTATATGTACCACTGCTTCCTTATCAACAGCCATGAAATTAAAAGATGCTTACTCCTTGGAAGGAAAGTTATGACCAACCTAGACAGCATATTAAAAAGCAGAGACATTACTTTGTCAACAAAGGTCCATCTAGTCAAGGCTATGGTTTTTCCAGTGGTCATATATGGATGTGAGAGTTGGACTATAAAGAAAGCTGAGCACCGAAGAATTGATGCTTTTGAACTGTGGTGTTGGAGAAGACTCTTGAAAGTCCCTTGGACTGCAAGAAGATCCAACCAGTCTATCCTAAAGGAGATCAGTCCTGAGTGTTCATTAGAAGGACTGATGTTGAAGCTGAAACTCCAATACTTTGGCCACCTAATGCGAAGAGCTGACTCATCTGAAAAGACCCTGATGCTGGGAAAGAATGAGGGCAGGAGGAGAAGGGGATGACAGAGGATGAGATGGTTGGATGGCATCACTGACTCGATGGACATGGGTTTGGGCAGACTCTCTCACATCAAGCTGCAGATGATCATCACCTGGATAACTCTGGGAACATGCGCATGCCCTTGCTAAACTCCAAAATTCTGACTTAACTGGTTGAGGGCAGGGTCCCAGGCATTAACATCATTTTTAAAGGTCCCTGGAGATTCAAACATGCATCAGTGAAATGAGACCAGTGCTCTAGTAGGCAGTGTATTTCCAGAGGCATCAGATACTCCTGGAATGCTATTCAAGTTGAAGCTTTCTGGATTCATTCCAAAGCTCCTGGATGAGATCTCTATGTGTGGGGCCAAGGAATATGCATTTATTTTCAAGTTACTCGGATGGTCCTCATGCCCATTCAAGCTTAAGGCCTACAAGCCTGAGTATTCAAGTCACTAGGATATGTTTGCCTGAGACTTGTTACTAAAACTGAAGGTCCTCTGGTGTCCAATTTCCCAAAGCTTGACAAAGGCTGAGCAGGTGGGAATGAGCTAAGGGGTACAAGGAGTAGACCAAAATGAGTGCCAGGTAGGTGGGAGGACTGTTACCTGTGGATTGGTATAGGAGGAATCCACAAAGTGCAGTATATTAATAAGCTCATGTGATTTTGCAATTCTCTCTACACCTGCTTGAACACTTTATACAATGGAAGCTCTGATGGTTTGCGGCCAAAGTTGCCCCCAAGGATGCATAAGAGGAAGGATTGATAAAGAGGAAAATATTAGATCTTTACTCATCAGGATATGTAGGGACCTCAAAAATGATTATTTTGGAAAATAAGAAATTTAACCATAAGATTTCTAAGCTGTTATTAGAGTCATACTGTTTATAACTAAAAGAAAAAAAAATCTACAAAACTAAATTTATGTTCTTTGAAAAAAGATGAGTTTTATCTAAGCATCCAATTTGGCTCTCTGAAATACAGACTTGACTATAAATCTTTTAAACTAAATGCAATTGCCTTGGGTTCTCCATTAAGGTTTTATAAGGTTCTCTCTTATAAATTTTTTTTTCACAATTGTTCCAACCATCATCACATTAAGGGACATGAAAAACCAAAATAAAGTAAAACTACTATCAACACGATTCTAGAAACTAATTTCTTCTGTGCAAATCTATATCATTTACATAAATCTAAAGCCTATATTCCTGTAGTATGCAAACTCTCAAAAAGTATTTCAAGTAGTTCAAAAGAAAAAAATGTGTAAAATTCCCATATTTGTTCTCAGAAACCCCCTCAGCACTCCACTCCCTTTATCTGAGAGTTTAGGCAGTGTATTTTGAATGAATTACTTACGCAATGTTATCCAAACAAGCAGCAACAGTACCATTTGTACAATATATTGAAACTTATACATCTCAACTTGTGTCTATTCTGACTTGGAGGAAATACAACAATTCAAACAGGAATGTAATCTGAAGTGAACTTCCTGCTACTAGGGTGAAGAAAATATAAATGTTTGGAAAGGAAACCATCTGAGTTCTCAACTTTATAAATCTTAGAAATCATCTTAAAGCATAAGACACTGAAAATAGGGTGGTTTTAACTGTAGAAAAGATGCATCATCCTAAGATTGGTTGCCTAGCACATGAGAAAGCTACATATACACAGAGAATTGTGAATCTTGTGAATAATGATTATGCAAGTTTTCCTTTGGGCTGAGGGCTTATTAGGAAGATGGCCCAAACCCATGCTGCCCAATGGATAAATTACCGTGGAAATGAGCATGAAAGCTTCTTAGTGAGGTCAGCATATGTAAAAACAATTATTTTAATGCAAAATTCCTTGTTTAACTCTATGCTGATTATATCAATCTGTTTTATTTATAATGATATCTTATTTATATGAAGCACAGAAGTTATTTAAGTGTCATGGATGGGCAGCTTCTAGCAGGCTGAAAGCCTAGAAGATATCCATGTGACTACCTTGGGGGTTACTTGTAAATTAAGCAAGGCAAGCTCAGCCCAACAATACTGAGGAAATGTTGGAAAGATAAGTAGGAAAGCCAGTTTCTTCAACAAGTAAATGCTCTGAAGAAAGGAGAACAAATTGTTATATTAAAGGTGACTGAAGAAATATTCTAACCACATGCAATGTGGAGACATTCATGAATCCAAATTGGAACAAACTGCTTGTAAACAGACAATTTTGAGACAGTGAGGGACAGTTAAATGTGGTATGAATATTAGATGTGGTAAGAATTACACTTAATTTTGTTTAGTGTTATAATAATACTTTCGTTATGTTTAAAAAATTAGATGTGTATCTTAACTAGGTGTTGTTTTAAAATACTCCAGCAAAATCTCTTCACCTGTGTGAGGAGCAGCTGATGACCAAGAGTGACAACATGTTACAATCTGTTCAAGTTAAGTCAGTGATGACTACACTGCTACTATTCATGACATCAGTCTCTCTACTTTTGTGTATCTTTGAAACATCCCATAAATTTAAATAAAAAGATTAATAAGTAGAATAAGTAGAGCCAATCCCAGAGTGTTTCCACGTAAGTTGAATTTTGAGTTACGTTTTAAAGAGGAGAATAATAAAGGTTTCTGAAATGAAAGGGAATAGATAACATTGGTTTGAGCTAAAAGGACATGGGTATCTGGGTTATGCATATATGAGTATGTAAATGGAAGGCTACTGATGCAGCTCTGAAGTAAATCTAATAGAATTCAGAATGGAGTTGCTCATCTTCATTTTTTTGAAGAGGAATGAAATGCCCTTACTATTCAAGATGCACCAAAAGAAGGTATTCTATTGGTCTGTGGATTACCCTTCAGCATGTAAGGCCAAGTTGTCATTTTGTCTGAATAATCAGAGTGAAATAAACGACTAGATTGAAAATTCGTACACAGAAGTTCATTACAGGAAACAGAATAAGATCAATGCCCGAGTGGAGTGAAAGCTGTTAGATTCTGTGTAACGAAGAGTTCAAGGAGCTCTGAGGCCTTATTTATTAAATTGAGCCATATTAACATGGCTTTTCCCTCAGCGACCATGTCTGGGTAGCGCTGCAGACAGAATATGATCAGCTGACTGAGCAATTAGAGGAGTAATTTTTTTTTTCCTATGGTATTACGAAAGAAAAAAAAAAGGACAATAGTGAAAATGGATCATGTAGAAATAAAAGAGAAAAAGCTTAATGTGAGTGGGAGCTAGTTACCAAGAGACCTAATTGTGCTTAGAAATAAGACCAAACCTATAAATAATGCAAGAGGGCTCCAGTTCTTTACTACGTGGATTTAATGATCTTGGTCTTTCTCTGTGTGAAAGAGATTTTCACGGACAAGTCTGCCAAATTACACTTCCTAATTACAATTTGTGAATGTAACTCTGGCCGAATGGAAAGAAATGCACCTTTTTTTTTGTTGTTGTTGATCTTAAATAGTTACCAGTGATCTCTTGTCTCACTGATACTCTTAATACATGCAAAAGTCCTTGTGTAGAGACTTACTAGGAAATAATAATCAGCTCCCCGTGGAGCAGCACAGACCAAGGTCAGTTAGATCCTTGACTGGGAGCTGGGAAGGGTTAACTGACTGCATCACAACGAACAGGGCACTGAGGAACCATCACAAAGACATCCCGTGTCAAGCGTATTCTATCAGCTATTTAAAAAACAGCAAATGCTACTCATTATTTTATGACAGGGCTCTCAGAGATCTAAAACAAAACCAAAGTCCCCAAATCAACTAGAATGCTGATATTCATAGAAAACTAGAAAAAGTAATTTAAAAGCAGAAATAATTCTAGAAGTTTTAAATAACAACTTACATCAATGAAGAATATGAAGATGTTGTATAGTAATCAGTAAGCATTAATAGCATATATATATTATTAATATAGTTAATATTAATATCATGGGCTTCCCTAGTAGCTCAGACGGTAAAGCTTCTGCCTGCAATGCAGGAGACCCAGGTTCAATCACTGGGTCAGGAAGATCCCCTGGAGAAGGAAATGGCAACCCACTCCAGTATTCTTGCCTGGAGGATACAGGTGCCTGGCAGGCTACAGTCCATGGAGTCGCAAAGAGTTGGACACGACTGAGCAACTAACGCATACACACATGCAATATTATATATTAGCCCAAAGAAGAGTTTAAAAATCATGTCTGCACAAATTTCTTTACAGCAAACTCCTTGGCTCTTTTCTACCTAGTTCTCTTTCTATGCCATTATTTTCATTCCTATTATAAAACAATCTCTGAAAATTAATAGATTAATGTGAGTTTCTCAGATAAATTGGACCAGATCTTCTGGGCCTAACCCCAATAATGCCTCTAAGGTATAATCTTTTAGAAATTAACTGAGAGAGAGATACCAAGGGTGCCAATACTGTTTAAGCCACTATTTGCTCACAAAAAATAACAGCATCAATTATAGTTAAATACTTATATCTCACCCTCCACAAATTCATTTAGATTTAATTTTGTTGGGAGGAAAATCAGAACCTTCCTTTTTATTCCTAGACTTTCCTTTTATAACCTTTTTAACCAACATGTGATATAGGGTAAGGACTCCCAGGGCCTGGAGCGTCCCTTCCCTGCATACAATTGAAGTTTTTTTCTTTTCCGTGGTCTGGACTTGAGAACACACCTGAATCAGGCTGGCTTCCATGTAAAGACTGATGTCGGATCTTAGTGATGGATCAACATCATAGTGGACATTCCCTGGCTCGCAAGGATACAGAGTGTGTGGGAGATCAGGCAGGGTTGACCCCGGGGACTATTAACTCTAGTTCCATCTAAATTACAGAAAATACACCTGGCAGGAGGTAGCATCAAGATCAACACAGAGACTGAGAAAGAATGAATTTGACTTTATGAAATCCAAGGATCTAATCTATGATATTTTTGGATCATATTCCTGATATAAATATGCCATAAGGTAATAAACACTGTTAAAATATATATATATTAGTAGTGATTGACATTACCCCCTTAGGACAGTTATAGAGAAAAAAATAAATAAAATGTCCAAAACTGTCATTAATATGAGCCACCTCTTTTATTTTGAATGCAAATGTAATGACGACTCTAGCTATAGCTGTAGGGCTATGTTTCAATGACATAGTCACTGACCAATCAATAATTTAGCCCTCTAAATGCCACCTAAACTGTAGAAATGTGAGCAGAGAAAAGAGACAGTAGAGGTTACAATTCTATTAAAAGTTTATACCAAGTGACTTGAATAGCACAAAGCAAATATAACCTGTATACACTTAAAAATTAAATAGACTGCAGATATAATTTTGTTATTTGCATTTTTTATTGACAATATTATAGGAAATATGCCTATTTCAAAAGCCTTCTAAAATTTCCCTGTGAGATTTAAGAATGATTTAAAGTTGCAAAACCCTGTTAATTCCTTCTTTAAAATTCTTTTTCTCTTCTCTCTTTTCAGTGCTTATACCACTAGATGAGGGATTCCCTGGTGGCTCAGCAGTGGAGAATCTGTCTGTAATGCGGGAGACAGAGGTTTGATCCCTGGGTCAGGAAGATCCCCTAGAGGAGGAAATGGCAACCCACTCCAGTAACCTTGCCTGGGAAATCCCATGGACAGAGGAGCCTGGTGGGTTACAGTCCATGGGGTCACGAAAGAGTCGGATGTGATTTAGCGACTAAACAACCACCACCACTGCTAGATGAAATTTTCTGGAAGCACCATTCTCAATATCCAAAGCCTTGATAAAGTTCCTTATTACTTCTAACTCCCTATTGTGTTCTAATGTAAAGCATTTCCATAGAGAGTACTTTCATATAGGTTTGAAATACACAGGATGTAGACCTGGTCATGACTGCATCTACCTGATGGATGTAGTCCATCTTCTGGAGTAGAATCTTCTGATCTTCTTACACCTGTGTTATCCTAACTCGTTTGTGGGGAAGGCTGATTTTCATTGATTTGCTTCACAAGGAGTGCCAGCACTGGGATGATAAGCAGCTACTGTTAGTGACTCATTAAAGAGACTCTGGGAGCATAACTGCTTTCCAGCTCCCTTGCAACGCATCACCGTAGCTGATAGTTCCTACAGCTGGAGCTATGCTAATAATAGAATTAAGAGTCAAGCTGAACATCTGTCTATACTGGCTGAGCTGTGCTAAGTCCCCTTAGTCATGTCTAACTCTTTGCAAATGCTACGGACCATAGTCTGCCAGGCTCCTCTATCCACGGGATTCTCCAGGCAAGAATGCTGGAGTGGGTTGCCATTTCCTTCTCCAGGGGATGTTCCCCACGTAGGGATCAAACCCGCATCTCTTAAGGCTCCTGCACTGGCTATTTTTGTTGTTGCTGTTAGCAAGCGGCTAACAGTAGGTACAGGTGACTCCACACGAGGACGATGAGGGCAGCTTGCTAGAAGCTGGTAAAAGAACTAAGAGTTATAGTTTTTTCTACTAATAGGAAAGGCTCAAGTCATTTTGGAAAAAATGAATGGTGACTTTCTAAGTGTTCTTCTGAGTGATGATGTGCAGTATATGAGACACATACATTATTTCCTTTCTATTCATACTTAGCAAATTAATTCTTCTTTTGGTTCATACAACATTTTTATTTACTGAAGAAATCTAAATTAGCACTTCAAAACGTAGTTCACATCAGAATGAAGGCCAGAATAAATCCTGTTCTTCTTTTTGAGGCTTGAAATGCAGTGTTTTACAATTAGTTTAGATAAAAATCTAAATTTGAGCTGAGATTTCATAAGATTTTTAGTTATAAGAGAAGATTCACACAGAGTATTTAACTCTCTTTAAAAAATAATCCTCTATGCCATACACACTGAAAATATTAGAGTTAAAATCTATATGATCGTCTATGACTTACTTAGGTCCATCTCTGCTGCTACTGTCTGCTACTATGTCCTAAAGTTATTTTCTTCTACCACATGTTGAAAATCCATTTATTTTTACCCATTTTGACTACAGTGGTTCCAGTCTGAGTTCTTCAACCTTGCATTGCTACAACAATGCCCTGGCTGGCATCCAGAGCTATGTGTCTTTATCTTTCTAACTTACTCTGTACACGCTGACAGATAAAACACTGCTTTCATCAGGTCCTTGCTTGCACCCCTTATCGAACAAGGTCTAAAATACTGATTCTGACATTTATGGCCCTCTACAAAATTACCCCGGGCTCCAGCTCACATCTTCAGAGCTTCAATCTATCCACTTTTCTGTGAACACATTTAATTTTTTTTTTGTTTTCCTTACCTCCGATGCTTAACTAACAGACTTGCTCTCATTTTCTGTTCTTTTCTCCTTTCTATTTAATCTAATATTATGGTACAAGTCAGGTCCCAGCTCATCCTTTAGCTCTTTCTTAAGCTCTTTATGTTCAAATGACTACTTTTGCAATGGATTGGTTTCTGTCTTTATCTCCTCCTTGTTAGGCGATGTTACCAGTGATCTCATTTCCCTAAACAAATTAAGTTCCCTGGGCTGAACATCTTCATCCCTTCTCAACACTCATGACTCTTTCTGCACAGTCTTCTGAATGCAATCAGAGTCACAAGGGTGACTGGAATTAGAAAGTCTGAAGTATTAGAAGGGGGAATAGCTTCTCCATAGTCTTTGCTCCAGAGAAGGCAATGGCACCCCACTCCAGTACTCTTGCCCGGAAAATCCCATGGATGGAGGAGCCTGGTAGGCTGAGGTCCATGGGGTCGCTAAGAGTCGGACACGACTGAAGTGACTTAGCAGCAGCAGCAGCAATCTGCTCACTGATGATAATTTTTAATACATCATCTTACAATTTAGTAAGATACTAATTTCTTACATTCTTATTTTAATTATTTAAAAGAGCACAATTCGGCATTTTTAAAAGTCTCAGGATAAGGGCAAAGATGGAAATAAAACAAGAGTCTGACAGGTCAATTGTGCAGAGGGCTGAAAACAGCCATGACCATCAACAAAAGAATTCTTTGCCTTTCTACCATTAATACAAGATATTTTTACACTCTTAACTCTCTCCATTTCATACTTCTATAGGAATATAGGCTCTGAGGAAAAAGAAAATCTTTATCAAGGCAACAAAGAAAAAGATTATCTTCATACAGAATTTAAAGGGGTTCTTCTAAGTATATTTATGCAGACATTACTTGTTATAATGAATAGTCAACTACGAAGAGGAATAAGCAGAGGTTTTCAGATTTGGAAATGAAAAGATCACTGGTAATCACCAAAAGAAATGTTTTATATAGACTGTGTCAATAAAAAACTAAGGACCCATGTTAATACTGTTGCTTTTATGCCTACAGTGATCTATGCACACATTCATTAGACCATGATCTAACAGGAAGGGGGAAGGAGTTAGCATTTAATGAAGATTTACTCAGATGGTAAAGAATCTGCCTGCAATGTGGGAGATCTGGGTTGGATCCCTGGGATGGGGAGATCCCCTGGAGAAGGGAAAGGCTACCCAGTCCAGCATTCTGGCCTGGAGAATTCCAAGGACTGTATAGTCCATGGGGTTGCAAAGAGTCGGACACGACTGAGCGACTTTCACTATGTGCAAAGCACTGTAAGGATCATTACTTTCTCAGCCTCAGAGAGAGGAAATGAATAAACCAAGGTTGTGCAGTCAAGTAAAAGAGTTCAAAACTAAAGCTGTTTCCAACCTGTACAGTTTTCACATCTTAGAATTCCCTCAGTGCCTACAAAAATATAGTTTTCAACTGTTTTACCTAAATTCATGTCACACTTTGATGGCAGGATATTATCTGTGTATAGATTGTAGGATATGAAAAAATCATAACAGATCATTTGGTCCAGCCCTCTTTTCTCTTTTTTTCCCCATCTAAATAAACTGAGACCTAGAAAGGTAAAGGGATGAATAAAATCCACATTGTGTGAGTGAAAGAACTGGGACTAAATTTTAGGTTTCTTGATTCCTAAACGCATGCCTGTTTTCATTATTAACTCTATGCAGGGTCCAGACTGTATGCAAATGTATGCTTGATTCAAGGGGAATCAGCAGGGCATGACAAGAAAGCCTTATATCACTCAATTTCTCGTGAATGGTTTGAAATGGGGAGAAAGACTTTCAACTCTAAATACCTAAGTCTCTGAAACTGTGAAGGGAGAGAGTTAGTTTTTAGCCGATGCTGATGGTAGAGGATACATAATGAAAAATAAGCATTAAAACAAAATCCTGAAAATCACTAACTAGTTAACGTTAATTGTAAACTAAATGTTTCCAATGAAGATTTCTAAAATGACTTTCAAAATAGAAGATTTTTACCGAAAATGATGCTATTTTTTTTCAAATTTAAAAAAAAGCAACCTTTACTCTGTAAAGAAAAGGGGTCCCAGATGAAATCAGCAAAAACTGTAATCCAATTCTGTATGTTCACACTTTTGCAATATTATCAAATATGTAACTACAAATGAGGGTGCAAAACATGTTTTTATGAATTAAAGAGAGGTGGTTATGTATTCAATTACGCATTCAAAGTATATTTTAAATATGTATCTGGAATTAAATGCTATAAGCAACACGAGTGAAAAGAATCATGTACTCTTTACAGAATGAATTTGCTACATGTATAAAGAACACTTTTCAAAGCTTGGAATGAAAGTATTATCCATAATATCTAGTAAATAATCATGGAAAGCTGGAAATATTTCCATATTTCATTTCTGCAAGATACCATGTTATCTAGCAGTGTCGACAGATTGCAGTCCACATATGGCAGGTTTTGAGTACATAAGTTTGCCATTTAAAAATCAGTACTAAATATGAACTGAATTGGGGGTAGCCATGACAATGACAAGAAAGTCATTGCTGAGAATTTCTGGGAAAGTTAACCAATTATATTACATTATATGCATGCACATACATAATGCATACGGGCGAAGATGTAAGAATCTTATTGACTGTTAAGCTGACAAGCAAAGTATTATGGAATACCATGAGCCAAAAACTAATTACAAGAACAACAACAAAACAAGCTGCACTGTACATTCTGATCATCTTTCAGATAAGCATGAATGGAAGTACAACAGAGGAGCTATGTTCGATCCCTGGGTTGGGAAGATCCCCTGGAGAAGAGAATGGCAACTCACTCCAGTATTCCTGCCTGGAGAATCCCATGGACAGAGGAACCTGGTGGGCTACAGCCCATGGAGTCACAAAGAGTCGGACACAACTGAACAACTAAAACAAGAACAATGACAAATGAACTACTAATGTCAAAGAACAAAAGACACAACTTAAAAAGACAGGTCTCCGTGTTCTGGTTTGTGGTAGAATGCATAGTAGCAGATTTTTATGTGCTCTGCTTGCCTAGTGTGGCATCAGAGGAACAAACTCTACAGGAAAGCTAGTGGTTAAATTAGTGATGCTGGAGAAATGTGAAGCAAATCAACTGTGGAATGGGGCCGCCCACCTCTTGCCTGCCGTCCGGGCCCACAGCCCTCCTGCGCTCCAGGGCTGTCCTGTTGCACGCTCCAAGGGACAAGCTGGCACCTGCGCCATTTGTGAGTCTTCCACCTACATGGAAAGAACAGAAGCTGCATAGAGACAGAAGCAAAGATGCCGGGGAAATTATAGTGATACAATGCCAAGGAGCCATGACTCTGACCACTACAGAAAGGGATTTGACAATGCTTCAGTCCTATCCAAATTCAATTTAAACTTCATCAAGGAATTATAAAAAGCAGCACTAAATATAAAAGTAGTCTCTATGGCAGTGGAGACAAGGGTCCATCACCGTCAATTCCTACAGGAATGAACTCTACTGATAGCATTTAGCCTTTAAAAATTTCAAATTATTAAAAAAAATTTTTTTAAGCTACATCATGAAGAATGTGGGATCTTAGTTTCCCAACCAGGGATCAAACCTGTGATCCCGCTCAGTGGAAGCAGAGCCTTAACCACTGGACCACCAGAGAAGTGCCACATTTAGCCTTTTTAATGGTTAGGATTGCCAGCAAATGTAGCAGATAGTACCAGAAGTGATGTGTTTCATTTTAAAAAGGTATATTTTATTTTATAATCAAGTTGTACAACTGCATTCAAGACATGAGGCTTTTGTATAATGCTCTTTTGATTGTCATCATAGGGGTAACTCAGAAGGTACAATTTATAATACACTTCACAAAAACAAATCCCCCAAATAAATAAGTTTGGGCTAATAGTTAAAGTCCATCATGTAACCATACAATTACATTGTCTGTCATCTAAGAATTAAATACTGATAAACTAAGATGACAAATTTGCCATCAATTTCATCTTAAATTATTTTGTGATCACACATTCCATCAATTGATGCCATAATATTTCATTTGTTGGCACTGCAAGTTTTGTCAGGACTGCAAGTTTTCACTACATCAAGCTTCAATTAGGTACGTCTTAAAAATAGTTATGGAAAAAAAAATCTCTAATAATTATCATGATGATGATATATATAGCTTCAATAGCTTTAATTTCCTTGAGGTGACCAGAAATAAAGAGAACAGACATCTTATTAATATCACTGATATAAAGATGTCATTTCCTGAGCCAGAATGCCAGCATTCATGAAGAACATGTGCTCTCTGGAGCTCAGGGGGGAAGGACTGCTTTGGCTATTTTTGAAAGCACATGTTTCATAATTATTAATCACTTTTCTGCATTTCCTATAGTTTATATCAACAAAAGAATTTTCCTCAAGCTCCCGAAGCTAAAAATAGAGCTTCGAAGTTTGCACAAGTATCTGTGTCCCTGGAGATGATTCTGGCAGCAAAGCAGCTCTTTAAAAAAGGCAAGAGATGGTGCCCACAGTCATAAACATCCTCAGCTCCACTGAGTCTGCGCATACTGTTCGCTTCCTTTTTTAACATCGGAAAGCGTAGGACCGGAAGTGTTTCTCTCAGTGCGTTGCTCACAGGCTTTTCTTTCACCCCGTTACCTGTAGCTTTGGCAGACTTGAGGGGCCTCGCAGGCCTTCTCTTCATAGAGTGGATCCGTGCAGTCCTTGCCTCCGTTGGCTGGCAGCTGAATGATGACCCGGTGCCGAGTCTGTTTCTTGATTCCGGAGTCCCCTGGAATGAAGCAGCTTTTTAACCTTTGTTCTCTGCACTGATAAAGAAATCTCCAAATACCAGCCTGTGTGAAGAAATTACATTGCCTCCAGCTACACTTGCTTTGACATCCCTGAATGAGAGGCCTCATCGAGTCATTTCCTCAATTCTCCCAAAGACTGCTTATATTGGAAGCCCAAGCAATTTATATTAAAAATGTGAAGAATGGAGAAAATAGTTCCATAGTCAGCTAGCCTTCCTAAGGCTCAGTTACAAAGGGACTGCTCTGTCGTATGTTTCTTTCCCCTTGAGAAATATGACAGATCTAATTAATTTATTTTTCTCTCCCTTAAGTTTATTTTCATGCCATTTCATATATAGCCCTGTTTACCACATGGGACTCATACACATCTAATGAACCTTTCTTACGAGAATATATTCAGTGTTTTATGTGAAATTCTATTTCTTGGCTATTCACTTAATTTGAAATGTATAACTCATAAATTATTCTGGTCATTCATTATTCATGTTAAACAATTTAAGATCTTTAATTCAGGTCACATCCTAAATATCTGAGCTGTAATTTCCTAGAGGCAGAATTTTTAGAGAAGCATTCAAAATAGTAATAATTATTGTAAGTAAATTACTCCAAATTACGTTAAAAGACAATGTATCTAATTAAGATTTACCTTAGATGAAGATATCAACTTAACAGTGTTACTGATATAAAGTTGTTCAGAATTTTTTAGTATGAGAAACAGGTGACATATATGACTGACAGCTTTGATAAAATATATCTCAACTTACAATATATACATTTTAAGGATGAGTAGTCATGTGTCATTTAATAGAGTTCCCCTGAAGCATTTACATTTTTTCATAAGACAATTAAATATTTGAGATGTAGACTACAAAAAGATATTTAGAAGGGTTAGTAGCCCTTAACACAATGAAAGTTTAATCAGAAATGAAATGCTGCTGCTGCTGCTAAGTTACTTCAGTCACGTCCAATTCTTCAAGACTCCAGGGACTGTAGCCTACCAGGCTCCTCCCTCCATGGGATTTTCCAGGCAAGAATACTGGAGTGGGTTGCCATTTCCTTTTCCAGAAATGAAATGAAATATCCTTAAAGTCATTGTAGAAAAATATGATTTGATGATTAGAAGTTTCCAATAAACGGAACATCATTTTACATGGAGTCAGGGTTACCCCTCAACATGGTCTGGCCACTGATTCCCAGAAATGTGAATTGGAGATGCCTGTATTAGATAGGAGAATGGGTCAGATTAGGGAATCCTAAATGTCTGACGATGCAGGATAATTTCTTTGAAAAAAAAAAAAAAAAAACTAAAAACATTTCTCGGCATGTACCTAGAACTAATAAATGAGAATTTTTGGGATCTGGATGTTGCGAAACTGTGGATGTGGGAATCTGATTTTGACAAAGCTTGCTGGGAAATGGTGATAAACAGCTGAGTTTGAGATCTATTAGAAAAATTGACCCTGTATGTCCCAATTTAAGATTCTAGGGTTTGCATGTAGCTTTTTAGGATTTTTCCTATAGTGGGGGAAACTTGTACTATTAATGACTGTTTTAACTATTTTAGTGAACAACTGGAACACTATAGGTAATGACATAGGGAAATACGAGGTGGAGGTAGTGGGTAGTAGAGTGTTAACACATTTGAAAATATTATCATAGGCTTTTAAAAATTGTAGCAATCATAGTCTGAATGTCAACTGCAACTTTTACATATTAAGTATAATTTATCTAAGAAAGATCTAAGGAGTGCCAATAGGACTCTTAATAAAATTGGCAATGCTATCTTCATCCATTATATCGTTCACTGCCCATTATTTTTAGACCCAGGTGATAAATTCCTCTAATAATTTAGAGCTAGGAAAAATATTGTTTCCCTTCAAAATCTGTTAAGAACCCACTGTGCTTCAATTTCTTGCTTTATTCACCAGAATCTCAGAGTTAAATTTCTCAAGTACAGAAGCTTACCTTAACTTTGATTTTACATTATAAATTCTCTTCTCCCTTCCCTCTACCCTATTTACTACCTGACTCCATGCTTTTTTTTTTTTTTTACACTATTATCTATTACTTTCCTTATGTTTTATATTTATGATCTGTCTTTAATCTTTTTTAAAAGACTGAATGAGCATTCGTATCATTTGTTTAGCATTGAGGGAAGGAGGAAGACATTTGTTTGTTTTTTAACAGGGAAAAAGAGGGAAAGAGTACAGAGGGGTCTTTGTTTCCCGGGTGGTTGAAATTGTTGAGTCAGTAACTTTTTTTAACCGGCTGATAAAAGACACAGAATTTAGGTCAAGGGATCTGGAGACTGGAGGGGAGAATGAGGTTAGCATCAGTGGTACCATATAGATTACCTAGATATCACTTGGTATATACCCAGGGTGTTCAGATAGGAAGCAGCAATCAAATGTTAGTATTTCAATTCTAGTTTGTTTACTGACTTGAAAGCAAAAAGCCTCCTAATATAAAACTCTGAAACATTCTAGTGCCTTATCACCATCTCCACAAGCTTGTACTAGGTATATATAAGACTATGATAACTCTTTTTCACTTCCATAATTGATTCCACAATGGGAATCCATTTATTCTTATAAAAAGTTCAAATACCTTAAACTTGTGCAGGCCACAGGGTAGGAATTGTGACCTGATTAAAATGGAACATTCCAAAGCCATAACACATAGACAGGAAGTTTAATGGAGCTACACAGAAAGTGTTACGACATCCACGTTCCTATGAACTAGGAGATTCATTTCTTCTCAGCTCTCAGTTAATGAATTACTTATACACGCAACGAAACAGCACGGTAGAGCTCAGGCCAGCTACAGAGCCCTCAGATCAGAGTGCAAGGGGAGAGCTACAGCACATGTTCAAAAAAGTTTAATAAATAAAATGGAAGCTTCCCTACCAATTACTTGAGTTAGTACATGTGGAACTTGAAAAGTTCATAGTTCAGTTCAGTTCATTGCATTTATACCACTTATTGCATGTGATGGGGATACATACACAGTTTCCATTTATCTTTGTATTTCAGCAAGGAGAGCAATGATCACACAGAGTAAAGTCTTAATAAATGTTTGCTGAATGAGCAAACACATTCATTTCACTTCTTTTCAACCGGATTATAAATTAACATCTTCTGTTCTTTTTTATCCATTTCCTTATAGAATTATTCATCTGGGTACTAAGTCTGTTCTTTAGTTTTAATTAAAAAAAAACAAGGTATCACTTTCATTGGAAATAATGAGCATGGGAAAAATAAAGGAATATTCCTGTAGTGTTTATACTTGAAAATACCTGCCTAGGATAGGTAGAGAAAAAAGGGATAACCTAGTTATGTGGTAATGGGTCACAGAGACTCAGAGGATATATAATCTCTCACTCGGCTACACACTTTTCAGTTATCTTAAGACATTCAAGGTAAATTTCACTGGAGAAGTTTCTTGATAGAAGGATTTAAAGGGCAGGCAAAACCAAGCTGGGTTAAGCTGGAAGTGAGGTAGATGACAGGTGGGGCAGTACAGGGATAAGAAATTGAAAGGGAAACATTTCATGCAAAAAGTAAAATGTAAAAGCAGTTTTGAGCCCATCGGGGGTAATTCTAGAAGAATACAGCCTGAGAGCATCAAACTAGAAAAGGCGACTCAGCAATATCCCTTCCAGCCCTCAAGTCAATAAATGTAGTAAGAAAAAAAGAAAAGAAGCAAACAGATTGTGAGCAGTCAAGTGTATTATTTGATCAAAAGTATTGATTTTTTAAGATGAGTTACAAACAATTTATATGCATAAATGTTTTCCATCTTTAATAAGCCTCTTTGTAAAGAAAATTTGGAAAAGTTAACAAGTACACTGGTTTGAGGATTAAACTACTCTCTACTCAATACTGATGTTTATCAACATTGATTTTTCAAGACGTTATCATTAGAGAGGGGCTTCCTTGGTGGTTCAGGTGGTAAAGAATCTGCCTGCAATGCGGAAGACTTGGGTTCGATCTCTGGGTTGGGAAGATCCCCCAGGGAAGGGAACCCATTCTAGTGTTCTTGCCAGAAGAATTCCATGGACAGAGGCCATGGGGTCACAAAGAATCAGATACTACTGAGTGATTAACACACACCCACATACCCACACACATTTCAAACTACTCTGTTCTTTCTGGAACCCTAAGCTACTCTGCTGTTTCTTTCTGCAATACTATACTATAATGTTACTTATCTAAAATGATTTAAAAAGGAGGCTAGAGCCCCATTTTCATAAGTTCAAGACTCTTATAAAATGTAAATTTTACCTATAGAATTACATTTCAAAGAAAAACCCCATTCCTGAATTACTTTTCTTTTGCTATTATCTATCTTTGAACATTCAACTTTTTAAACATTTATAAATTGTATGTGGAAGTCAGAGTAATCTCAATGGAGCTTGCGTCATTCCTATTTCATATCAAATAATGAAAAGCTAACGACATGTCATTGCTTTATTTTCCCTGCAACAAAAGACAAGTTTTCTATAAAACCATTGTATCTTCATTCTCAGTTACAGCAGTCTACAGGCAAAACAGAAAAGGCTTCTCCCAGCGCACAAAGCATCTTGGCACTGGTGTTCAATAGCAACCTCCTCTGCCACCCCCTCGTCTTTCATTTTTCCCTCAATACACAATGATAGTTATTCTTTTTAAGTCTGAGTGTCTAGGTTTAGATTTCTGAAAGGCTTTTGTTCTTGGAGACTCAACAGAGAGCTGCCAAAGAGAAGAGGCAGAGCTCACCTGCTGGTGGTGAGATGGTCTGAGCTTGGCCAAACACAGTCCCACCTCTCGGAACCTCTTGCTCACAGGAGAGCAGATTCCTGAACTGGCATTCTTGTACTCCTTGGCCACTCACCTCGGAGCTCCAGAGGAGACCAGTATTCTAGTGGCTCCACGCATTTTACTTTACAGCAGTCAGTACCTTCTGCTGAGACACCATCCCAAATAAACATCTCACATCACTCGCCCTGACAAACTAGCAGTTCCAATTCCCCCTGCATGTCTTCCATCATCACCTGGATCACAGCATAATGCTGTGCACAACCTAATTCAATTTTTCAGTCTTTTCTATCCTCTAATCTTTCCACCATTGTACCCAAAGGTGAGAACAGGACATGGAACAAGGCTATATATTGTCACCTGCTTATTTAACGTATATGCAGAGTACATCATGCAAAATGCCAGACTGGATGAGGCACAAGCTGGAATCAAGATTTCTGGGAGAAACATCAATAATCTCAGATATGCAGATGATACCACCCTAATAGCAAAAAGTGAAGAGGAACTAAAGAGCCTCTTGATGAGGGTGAAAGAGGAGAGTGAAAAGGCTGGCTTAAAACTCAACATTCAAAAAATGAAGATTATGGCATCTGGTCCCATCACTTCATGGCAAATAGATGGGGAAACAATGGAAACAGTGACAGACCTGATTTTCTTGGGCTCCAAAATCACTGCAGATGGTGACTGCAGCCATGAAATTATAAGACACTTGCTCCTTGGAAGAAAAGCTATGACCAACCTAGACAGCATCTCAAATAAAAAGCAGAGACATTACTTTGCTGACAAAGGTCCATATAGTCAAAATTATGTTTTTTCCAGTAGTCATATATGGATCTAACAGCTGGACAATAAAAATGGCTGATCACTGAAAATTGATTCCTTCAAACTGGGGTGCTGGAGAAGACTCTTGAGAGTCTGCTGAACTACAAGGAGATCCAACCAGTCATTCCTTTGAAGGACTGATGCGGAAGCTGAAGCTCCAATACTTTGGCCACCTGATTTGAAGAGCTGACTCATTGGAAAAGACCCTGATGCTAGGAAAGATTGAAGGCAGGAGGAGAAGGAGACGACAGAGGATGAAATGGTTGGATGGCATCATCAACTCAATAGACAGGAGTTTGAACAAACTCTGGGAAATAGTGGAGGACAGGAAAGCCTGGCATGCTGCAGTCCATGGGGTTGCAAAGAGTTGGACATGACTGAGCTAATGAAAACAACAACCCAAAGCGGCACACTGTCTATCAGCTTGTCTTTTCTTAGAAATTTCCCTTCACATTCTTTGTCAGTGGAGGTGGGCTCTACCTAGCCATTTCTGTCTTATCTCCTCGTTTTAACGCTGTTGTAGTTCAGTTGCTAAGTCATGTCCAACTCTTTGTGATCCCATGGACTGTAGCACACCAGGCTCCTTTGTCCAACCCTGTCTCCCGGCGTTTGGTCACATTCAGGTCCATTAAGTGGGTGATACTAACTAATTCAATAATATCTAACTCCTCTGAAGCTCCTGTCATCAGTTTTACCATCATCTATCTACTCTGTAGCAGTCATCAACTAACATTTCATTACTTAATGGTTTTAGAATATCCCTCACTGTAATCCTTTCTCTTCCTACCCCTGCCACCACTCTGCTGGTTTGGGCATCCACACAGTTATTCTATTCAAGGTACTGGAGGCTCTGAATTGCTGTACCTCCTCACCTCCAATGACTTTTTTTTTGTGCATCTTACATTTATTACTAGCTCTTCTGTCATCCCCTGATGATATCTTCCATCAATATTTGTACATTCTCATCTTTAAACACCTTAATTTATGGCCATTCCACCTAACCTTCCACTTTACCTACTATACTAAAGGTTAAAGTTAATTTTAGTAAAATTCTTTAAACTTCTAAAGGTTGCCAATCCACTCTCCCAATCTTACTTTTTTCACTATACCATCCTCTTCATGACCTTACTTCCATCCCAACCCACCTTAGATTCCATACTCCATTATTATTAAAAGTACTCCATTGAAAACACTCTTGACTTTCTGTTCCACTCTCCCTTTCTTGTGCTCTTCTAGAAGAGCCCTGACCTTAATCAATGCTAATTATTTTCCTACACCTTCCCTTCATTCAGGCAGCTAAACATGGCTGAAGAAACAGTGGCAACTGTGTTGAGCAACTCCTTTTAAAATGAACGACTACATGGCTATTCCATGTTGCCTATTACAAGTTCTAGTACATGTTACTTAACTTGGCCATTTTTCCATTCTCCAAAATGATCTCACATCTTACCTAACCTCACATCTTACCTACCCTGCATCCTTCACTTGATCCTTCACAAGCATCAAGACCTTAGAACAATCATTAAATGCCTTTTCTGTCTCATACTACCAGAAAATAAGCTTCCTGATATCAGGAAAATTGGTTTCCCTGTTTACTGATGCATACAACACACACACATATACACACACATCATGAAACTCACTACTCATTTTTACGTTCAATCAAAAACTAGAAATTGTATCCTGCTATGCATGCAGGTTCAGTTGCTTCAGTAATGTCTATCTCTTTGCAACCCTATAGACTCTAGCCCACCAGGCTTCTCTGTCCATGGGGATTCCCAGGCAAGCATACTGGAGTGGGTTGTGATTTCCTTCTTCAGGGGATCTTCCCGACCCAAGGATGGAACTGGCATCTCTTACATCTCCTGCATTGGCAGGAAGGTTCTTTACCACTAGCGCCACCTAAGTCTAATTCAATCTTCTACAACCTGCCTCAATTTTCCAACTTCACATTCTGACTTTTCCCCCAGACCTTCCAAGTTCCAGTGGGTTGGATCCCACTTTCTTTTGAACAGTCCATCTTTTTCATGGTCACTGACACTTTTCCTGATGCTTTTGATCACCTGGGGTTCTTTTATGCATTCTCTCTTTCAAAAAGGTCTCTTCTCCCTTCTTTTCAGCAAGATTTCCCCTGATATTTGCTCCCACAACAGATTTTCCCTGTTTCTTCCCTAGAGCTCTTTCTGCTTTACCACTAAATCTTGTTACTGAGTCATCCAAGTCTTACATTATCTGATCTATGTAGAATAGTTCTATATTTTAAATGAGATCAAAAGCTTCTTTGATGCTCTTCTCTGTAGGGCCATCAAAGTGTTAGTTAAATACAGTAATCAATAAATTAGAAATGCAATACGTATTTATACATATATTACAGATGAGTATTAATTTAATTAACACATGCAGAGCATTTACAATTTATTTGTTCCCTCATCTGTAAAAATTTTTTTAAGTGCCTTATATAAGTTATTACAGTTTGTCATATAAAATTTTTTGTATTTTATAAATGGTCAGAGAAGAGTAAAACAGCTTTAGTGCTATAAAAAGCATCAGCAGAGACCAAATTAAAAATCATGTTATTTAATTTCCAATTATAGGTTTTTAATAAGTTATATCCATTTTCTTCCTTTTCCAGACACAGATAATGCATAATAAGATAACAAATTCATAGGCTACTAAACTATTACCTAATTCTTGGACACATTTCAATATCCCAAATTAGTTTCAAATGAAGGTATAATGAAATGAGAGATATTTACCTGATTCCTTATTTTTAGGAGGGCTATTCTAGAATCAGTTTAATGGAATATTTATGGCTAATTTCTTAAAATTTTTAAAAATATAATCACACCAGGCTTTTTTTTTTTTTTAGCCACACTATGCAGCATGTAGGATCTTAGTTCCCTGACCAGTGATTGAATCTGTGCCCTCTGCAGTGGAAACCCAGTCTTAACCACTACCATCAGGGAAGTCCCTACTTTATTTCTTTAAAATACTTAAGACCAAGAGAACTGTTATTTTGAAATATTTTACTCAAAATGAAAAAATGTCCAATATAAAGAAGAGGCAAAATTTTTTTCTACTTTCAAAAATTGTACTTACAAATGTTAAAGTTCTGTGATATCATATGCTATTTAGTTTTTAAGAAAGTAAGGAGACAGATTCAGTTGTAATGAGGTGGATGAGCACAGAGCCTATTACACAGAGTGAAGTAAGTCAGAAAAACAATTATCATATACTAATGCATATATATGGATTCTAGAAAGCTGGTAGTGATGAACCTGTTTCAAAAGCAGCAGTGGAGGCCCAGACACCGAGAATGGACTTATGGACGAGGTTGGGCAGGGAGAAGAGGGTGAGAGGTATGGAGAAAGTAACATGGAAACATACGTTACCATGTGTAAAATAGATAGCAGATGGGAATTTGCTGATGACTCAGGGGAAAACACCCTATGGGGAGGGAGGGGGGAGGGATGTGTAAGTGGGAGGGGACATGGGTAAATCTACGGCTGATTCATGGTGACGTTTGGTAGAAACCAATGCCATAATGTAAGCAATTATCCTTCAATCAAAACTAAATAAATTAAAAAAAAAGTAAGGGAAGATAAAAGAAGAAAATCTGGATAAAAATGACAGACAAAGACATGACTATATCAATAAGATTAAAGTCATTAACATTTTTGAAGAGTTAATGCTCTTTTTGTCCCAAAGCTTTTAAAATGCCTTAAAAGACTTTTGATCCAGTGGTTAAGAATCCAGAGGAATTGAGAGTCGCAGGGAAACTTGTACATTACCGTATGTAAAACAGATAGCCAGTGGGAATTTGCTATATGACACGGGGAGCTCGAACTGGTGCTCTGTGACTACCTAAGGGGGTGGAATGGGGTGGGAGGTGGGAGGGAGGCTCCAGAGGGAGGGGGTATATGTATACTGATGGTGGATACATGTTGACGTATGGCAGAAATCAAGACAATATTGCAAAGTGATTATCCTCCAATTTAAAAAAAAAAAAATGAATCTGCCTGCCAAAGCATTGGACATGGGTTTGATCCCTGGTTCAGGAGGATCCCACATGCCGTAGAGCAACTGAGCCTGAATGTCACAACTATTGAAACCTGTGCTCCACAAGAAGAGAAGACATCTCAATGAGAAGTCCCACCATGGAAAGAAAAGGAGCCCTTGTTTGCAGCAACTACAGAAAGCCCGTGTGCAGCAATGAAGAGTCAGCTCAGCCAAAAAGAAATAAATAGGTGAATAAATAAGATGTTAAAGAATGAAATAACAGAGGAAAGTATTTCTATTCTTGCTCACTTTGTGATTTATTTTATATATCAATGTATTTAAAATAGAAAAAGCATAAAAAGGAACCCGTATTTGAATGGTATAAAATAATCACAGAGCATAAACAATCAATTATGAAGTTTATAACCTTATGTAATATCTTCAGGATTAAAAAAAAAATCCAGTAATTTAAAGCAGTTGTTAAACCAGAAGTTGATTCTTACATTAATCCCTATGGTAAGAGTCAAGAAGCACAAGTAGAAGCATAAAAGAAACTTAAGATAAACTATCTCTATTTGTCAGGAGAGTAAAATAAAAAGTAGGAGACAATGTCATTTGTGACACTGAGAGAAAAGGTGTTCACTTTCTGTACAAGTCACCTGGAGGGTGAGGGCGTCTTTCTCAGCGGCAGTAAGAAAGGGCCTCAAGCGTGTGGCACAAGCCCTCTTGGAGGAGGTCGCCATTAGCCCCACTATAGGGCCGCCACGCAGATGACCCACACACTGCAGAACAATCATACCAAGAAAAGACCAAACCAAACTGGGAACAAATCCTCATCTTATAAAGGCCTCATGGCATGTTAACTATTGGCAGAGGTACACTTTGATCGTTTCCCTCTTTCCTTTATTCCCATCCTTTGGGTCACATAATTGAATCTGTAGTGAATCAGGTCCCATGGCTATTTCTTGCACCTAAGTAGATTGAAAACCATGAGTACTCAGAAAATCATTGTGTATTCTTTTTGAAATACACAAGGCCACTACACATTCTTGTAGAATCAATGTTAAAGGAAACATGAATATAATAAAATCTAGAATATTTTCACTTAGGTCTATATCACACCATTATTTAAGTCAGTTTTGGCATAAAACTCATCTGACTTATTTGTTTGGTACTCTACAACCTGTATTATTTTCTAGGAGGAAATCCAAATTTCATGGCATTTGTCCCAATCCAGGATCACAGAGCCAGCCCCATATAAGAATCAAAACATTGCTCAGCCAGAGGAACTTGGAGGCCTAGAGAGAGGGTTCCTGGGTGAACTGCCTTCAGAACTCTTCAGGGCATACCTTCTTTACATGAGGAAGGGCAAGATGTCCAGTCACTATACGGTGTCACAATACAGTCCTTCCTACAAGGGAGCAGACAGGGTCGCACTGTTTCAGGTCGAAGGCTTTCAGGACACCTAGGAAAAGCAAAGGGAAATCACTAGACCTCTGTACTAATCCAGAACCAGGTAATTTCTATCTTGAGAATTTTTACTTCTAAAATTGCTAAACAGTCATCCATCTGTAGTATTCAACCTCCACGATTCTTTCTACTTTTTGACAAGAAGTATACAACTAAAATAATTCTTCTGAACTGAACCTCAATAAAGCTTCTCAAGGCAGGAAGTTAAAATTTAATTATAGTAATTGCACTATGTAGGAGAAAATATAATAATTATTCTCTATCCATTTTTAACAGTCTATTACTAAATCTGCATTTTCTAACATGCCTTATAAGAAATTTATGAAAGTTCAAATTACTAATTTAAGGAACCAATTCTACACCTTTGTATAACTAAATAGGCTTACTGTCAATCATAATTTTCCAGGCTACCCTGTATTTTATTTTTACAAAATATGTTTAGCAAAAAAAAAACTTAAAATGGCATAGTCTATCGATAGTACATGCTCAAAAACCAATATTGTATTTATAGCTATGAATGTCATAAAAATAAGTAATAAAATAATAAAGTATATAGCTAATTAAGATAAGCAATTTTTGTTCTGTTCTTGGTTTCATTCACTGTATTTCTTATTTTTTCTTCCATTTTCTTCCAAGTTTTAATCTACTGGATTTTAAATATTTTAGATATTTTTATAAATTATAATATTTTTAGAACAAAAAAAGTGAATGGATATAAATAAAAAGAGTCAATAAGTAATTTAAAGAAAAACAAAACATTGTGTTCTTGACATAAATTATAGTAAAATTAGCTTAATCATAATTTTTCAAAAACACCAAAATATAAAATATATTATTAGGGACATGAAGAAAAATAATGACAAAACACTGAAATGCCTTATGCTTTATAAGGTTTTCACTTCCTAGAAGAATTTTAGGAAGCTGATGTTTGAGTTTTAAATATACTTTTTTGTTTATTGTGTACTTGTTACATGATTTTTACATTTCCTAATTCTTTTCTGCATCTTCACAATCTGAGTCTACTACCATTAGCAATCAAATGTTATTAATACTAGAAGATGCATCTAAGGACAACAAAACATAAAACATAATTCATGTAACTAAAAGTAATGTTCTGATTCCTAAGAAATTTTCTTTTGAGGTGATATCATACATCTCTGACAAGTAAGTTAAGAGGCAGTGAAGAAATGAATCAACCAGTATAACTGTTGCTGGAATAACTTGGCAAATTAGTGAAAAATGGAATTTAAAAATACTCCCCATAGGAGAAGTCAAATTTCTTGTAGGTCAAGATAAATTGTCTTCCAACAAGTAAGTTAATCAGGTTTTCAGAACTGAACTATGAGTGAATAAATCAACATCACTACTCTCCTTCCCGTAATTTCTATATAGCACTTTGCTGACACTTCATTTTTTATATATCTGTAAGTTTTTATTTATGCTCCTATTTTATCCATAAGTATTATATTCTATTCAACTATACAGATAGATTTTTTTTTTTTTTTGCTCACTCAGTAACACCAGGCTTTATCTGAAAGTGGATTTTAAAAATTCATTGGATTCAACATTTCAAAATGAAATATTCTCTCTGGTTTATGTTGAATATACGCTTGGATTTTCCTAATTGCTATGCCTACTCAAAGTCGTGAACAGAAAAGAAATTTAGATAAGAATCATTAGAAGTTAATGTTTTGTTACAACTGAGATTATAAATCACTAGAATTATAAGTTAACCTACATTCTTAACCAGGAAACATTATATGGAAAAACCTCACATATAATCATCCTGTTAATTCTTGTCGAAACTATGGAATTATTGATTAGTAAGTATTATTGGAGGCATTCCTTCTCAATGAGGCAATTTTAGAACTTTAACAATGGAAGAGCATTACTCAATTACATGCTTTTCAAATTTTAACTCTGAATAAATCAATGGAATTTACAATGCTATCATTGACAACCTCAAAAATTCTATTTTAGTTTAGAAATTTCCTCAGCAAGATATTTGGTTAACTGTGGAGAACAAAATTACCAACAACAAAGCTGTTACATGAACAGACCAATATAAATTATACAGCCTAGATCACATCCAATGAAATGAATTCAGACTTCCTTTGGTGAGGCAATTGGTTCAGTCAACATGCTTCTTTTCTCCTTTGTGCTGTTTGTATTTAGTGTTTGTGGTTTAAATCAAGGAATTGATTTTCCCCCAAATCTTATTCAAGGTCAAATTAAACAGATGTGATAGGAGTTGAAGTTTGTTACTCAGAGGATAGATAAGATCAATAACATTGATTTTACCATTGCACAGTAATCTGTTTTATTAAGAGGAGTTTAAAACAAGGTTTCTATTTGCATTTTTGTTTCAAATGCCTAGTACGGAAAAGCAGTCACTGAATTTAACCTAGCATATTTAGGCATAAGGGTAGTAATATTTTCTTTTGAATTCACAGCATTTGCTTTATTTTTTAGAACTTTAAGGGCAAAGGAAACTCATTTGATTTAACAAATCTATACTGTATCCAGGTCATTGAATAAAGGCGGCAAGGGTAAAGCGCATTTTTAATGGATTATTGTGGTGCTCTGACATTGGGGCTTCAGGATATCCTTTCTATTGAATGATTTAATGACATTAATCCACCAGGCTTTACCACACATAGGCTTGCGTGTATGTACATCCACTGCTGAGGAAAAAACTCTGTAGTTTGCATAAGGAAGGAACATATAACAGTAACATCTAAAAGGTAAATGAAACTGCAAAAGAGGAACAGAGTGAGCTTACCCATAGAAGCTCAGAACAATAACCCTCCAATCTGAACCATGACAAGTTGGTCAGGTGATAACCCCCTGCAGCAAATATTTCTGCCCCTTTGCTTGTCCCTGCAAGTCCCACAATCCTCAAAACTTGGGACTTCCACTTTTGCTGTTACTGTTATTGACTTTTAATATACTGCACATTAATATCCTTTGTTACATTCATGACAAATTTAGCATCATTTTTACTGAAATATTGGTTTGGGGCTGCCTATGAAGCATATGGAATAGTTTCTCAATTTATTCAAATCTTTTGGCATGTATTTTCTAACTACATACTTGTTTGCTAGAGAACCCAGAGTTGACATATTGTATGTGCCTTGTGAGAAACAAACAAAAAAACATATCAGCATAACTGGGCTAATCATTTGTTGGAGAAAACTAATAAATCAGTTATAAAAGTATATGCAAAGAGGAAGAAAACTCTATCATTGAGGATTTAGGTAGCATCCATCTTTTAAAGTTCATATCATCTTAGCCATGTGGAACATGAAAAGTAAAACCCATCAGTTTTGCATGTTTCTTAATTTCTAACTAAATGATGAGGCAAAATATTACTAAAGTCCAGAACCCTGGGCATTAGAAAAAAACAAGTCATCATGAGATTTTTACTTATCCCCTGGAGTTTGTCATATATCAGTTACATTATTATCATTTCTCTGAAACACTAAGAAGTATCTTGAATTTTCCAAGAGAAAATAATTTCTAAGATTTATTGAGTGCTTACATTACTACTCTTTGTTTTCATTAAATTTCTGCAAATATTTTTGAAAATTGAAGCCAGAATCTGTTAAGTAGTATGTTTAAGACCACACATGAAACTTGAGTACTTGACCAAGTTTTCAGAAATTATGAGGCCATTTTTATACCAGTGCAAAACTGATGGGTTTAACTTTTCATGTTTTTCATGGCTAAGGTGATATGAGCTTTAAAAGACGGATGGTAACAGAAAAAGAGACACAGAAGTACAGAACAGACTTTTGAACTCTGTGGGAGAAGGTGAGGGTGGGATATTTCAAAAGAACAGCATGTATATTATCTATGGTGAAACAGATCACCAGCCCAGGTGGGATGCATGAGACAAGTGCTCGGGCCTGGTGCACTGGGAAGACCCAGAGGGATCGGGTGGAGAGGGAGGTGGGAGGGGGGATCGGGATGGGGAATACGTGTAACTTTATGGCTGATTCATATCAATGTATGGCAAAACCCACTGAAATGTTGTGAAGTAATTAGCCTCCAACTAATAAAAAAAAAAAAAAAAAGACGGATGCTGTCTAAATCGCAAATGATAGAGTTTTCTTCCTCGTAGTATATTTTTATAGCTGATTTATTAATTTTCTCCAAGAAATGATTAGCCCAGTTTATGCTGATTTTTTTTTTTTTTTTTTACTTTCTCACAAGGCACATACAATATGTCAACTCTCGGGTTCTCTAGCAAACTGTTTGTCATGTTATCACACTACTTGTTAACTACAGTGAGACACTGGTGCTTTTTCTGCTTATTCTAACCCTCATCCTATCCTAAGGCTCTCTCTTGGGAGTAAATGGTTTATTCATTTAACCATTAAAAGATGTAGCAAGTTTGGCCTCAGTATTTTTGATACAGTACCTTCTAAGGGAAATGAAAGGCAGGTCATAGAAGGCTATTGCCCAATTAAACTAGACGGGCAGCCTCCACAGCCTACGGGTACACAGGTCATGGATGACCTCCACTGCTAGGACTTTGGATACTGTCACTATTGATCAGCCAGGCCTAGGGTGAGCACTTCTTTCACTGCCTCACTAGCTCAATAAAAGCAGAAAGTGCTACTATAACACTGAAAGCAGGTACCACATGGAGAGATTTCTACAGAATTTATGGATCCCAGGTACAAGCTGTTATAACTTTATCAGTGGCTGCCTTCGAAACAGAGAAGTCTTACTTTTGAGATCAGGTATGATAAGCACCAAACATTTCATTTCATGAAGCAAGTGAAGCCTGGGCCCATCCCTAGATGGCTGGCCACAGGAGTTAACTATTGTTGTTTTCAAGTCCTTACTTTTTGGGTCCCACTTGGCCAACATTGACCCGCACACAGATGACTTTTCTTGTCTGCATGCCAACGGAGCAAGAGGCCTCCCCGTTCCAAGTTGCAGTTGTGTTGAAGGACGAAACTGAAGTGTCCTCGATACACTGGCCCCAGGGACCGGTTTGCCAGTGGTACACAGTACAGGGATGCTCGTTACAGCTGCGTACCTCTTGCAAAGCACTGCTGTTTGGGCACTGAACTCCACCTACAAAAACAGACGGTATGAGCAGATTAGATATGGTGCCAACAGAAACCTTATCATTCTCTGTTCCTTGGAATTAACAATAAGAATGATACCGGCCACTTACTAGCACATGTGGCCACCACACTGCTAGGAGGGCAAATCACGTGAATGGCACTGTCTGGCTTAAAACTTAAAACTTTTTGGTATATTTGATAATCGGCTTGGGGGACTCAGGAGGACCTCAAAGACAGGCCATTATTCTCTAGAGAAGATGAAAATGAGGAACAAACAAAGCCTATGTATTCCTAACCAGAGGAAACATGGACATTGAGAATCTATAGATGGGGGAAACCCAGTATGTTCACAAATGATATCCATCAAACTGAAAGTCTTAATTCTAGGTTTCAAAGTGCTGCTTTATTTCAGTGAATTAGGATTTAGGATGATTTTAAATCAATAGATGCTTTCTGACCCTCCATGGCATCACTGAAGAATACATTATACATGTATTAAGGATAATACACCATATTTCTTCAAATCTAAAATGTGTGAATGACTGTGAGATAGACCATCATTTTATGTGTCCCAGAGAGAGTAAAATGGCTGCAAATTAAACTACAATGCTTTTTTTATCAACTCTAATTTTTACTGTATGCTCACCCAAATAGCTTTGTATGACTTATTTAAATACTTTTAAAAAAATGTACCACTTTTACATCCATTAAAAGGGAAGGTATTTCTAAAACTTCTTTATATTTAGAATCCAAATCTTTCAAGTAGCTTATTAGTTGACACTCATCAAAGTTTGTGTTCTCCTACATATAACATCTCTGTGGCATCACATGCATTGGTTATCCAGGACTTCTTAAAGAGTGTTCCCTGTTGTCTCCAGGGTTTTTTTCCAGGATACTGGTACCCATTTCTAAGTTCTAATGTGGCTCTATTTTAATTGTACCAGAAGATGTTTGCCAATGAAAAGTTTAAGCGAGCAACCAAGGGAAGGTTTATTTTCCTTCCTCAAATGGCCCTTAGCTGTTTTTATTTCTTTGTTTCTGGTAGAAATAGTATGGGGTTGCTATTGCTCTCAGGAATAACAATGAAACTCCCAAGTACTAGCAATGACGACTATATTATAACTGCTGTTTGGCCACTGTGATTTTAAAATGAACCTAATATAAGATGCAGTAATTTCAGAGATGAAAAAGAGTAAAACACATGTGTCCTTTAATCAATAGAATGTGGTTGTAGAGTTGTCAATATGGAAATCTTTTTTAACATGCTGGCCCCATTATAAGTACTTTATAGGTGGGATCTCATTTTAAATCCACAGCTGCTGAACAAGTTAAAAATTATGAAGGGGATGAGTCCAGACAGCTTAAACGATGCAGTCACAGAAGCAGTTAGGAATTTGCGTAGTCCGGTGTTTTTTTGTTTTTACCTAAATGCTATTTGTAATGCCGCGTTGAAAATAAAAAGCTTTATCCTATTAAAAACAGAGTATTGGGAGGAACTTATTGTTTACGTTGTTGACAATTTGTTCTAGTCACACTTACGTAGTCTCTGGATTTCATTTTAAGAATAGAAAATAACTGGTTGTTCACATGGAATGGTGGATCCCTGGGTGTTCATCACACATATTTGTGACAGTAAATGGAGGAATACTGAACATAATAGGAGGTGGGTTTTGGATATTAGGAAAGCAAGTTTTTAAAAAGTTTAAAAACATTAAGAAAAGTGATTCAACAGCTAGTGACCTTAATATGGCAGAAGACCTGGGTTCGATCCCTGGGTTGGAAAGATCTCCTGGAAAAGGGAATGGCAACCCACTCCAGTATTCTTGCCTAGAGAATCCCATGGACAGAGGAGCCTGGCGGGCTACAGTCCACGGGGTCGCAGAGTCAGACACAACTGAGCTACTAACATTAACAAGGAGGATGGCTCCTAAAGTTTGAGATCTGGGTAAAAGTAATAAGCAAAATCACACCCTGAGCTGATCTTCAGGTATCATTTCATTTGTGACTAAGGACATCCCTCTATTCAGCATATAAATCAGTAGGCAATTTATGTGATAATTTAACTGCAATTTAGTCACTTATGCAGTGTTGAACATGGGATCAACATCAGAATAACCTGTATTAAACAACATTTCCTTACTGTCCCCTGCTTCATGAAGGTGAAAACATCTGTCACAGCTCATATCCTATCTTCCATCACACAGCTCAGCAGTCCTGGGAGCAAGAAGTTTAGTATTTGAATAGGGACAACTCCTAAACCTGGTAATTGGACTGGGGCACTCTTATTACCCACTTCCCTGAGGCTCTAGATTTATCCAATGGTATTTCTCAGGAAAACACATTCTAACTGTAGAAAAATGTGTTCATTTTACATAACCATTTAAAACTATATCTTCTTATTTAATAGTGAAATTACCCCTCCTCAATTGAATAATGTGTTTTTACTTACCCCATTTTTACTTTGAATATATGTATGCCATGTAAGTTATGATTTTAAAACTCTGAATTGTTTTTGACATTGGAATTGGCTGGTTGGTTTTGAAAAAAATAATAAGAAAAGAGCTTCTACAACATCAGCATAACTGCAAGATAACTGTTAAGTTTACAAACATAAAGACTATTTATTTTCTTGCCCCAATCCACATTAAAGCCACATCAGCATTTTCGGTGTATGTCAAGATATTTGCACAGATAAGTCCCAGTGTGGTCTTAATTATAACAACGATGTGGCAATTTGGAAAGTATGGCTTGGATAATCAGTCACTGCAGCATTGTCATGTTGTTCAGGGAATACTTTTATGGTTGAAAAATTGATAGATATGATACTGAATTTATTTATTATTTATGGGAAGATTTAATTCCAGACATCTGGGAATATTCCCATTCCTGTAGTACGAGATTATAAAATGTCATCTGTGACAAAATTAGTGATAAGCGTATTTTTTTAAAAAACCCTCTTATACATAAAAATATACGCTTCATATTAATGTGACTATTTAGGCTTTCTATCATTTCACCAAAAGGAAAGACTTTATAATACTCTGATAATGAAATTCTGTTATATAAGTAAACTTTCATGTTCATACAAAAATGCCAATTATAATATGCAAAACTTCTCTCAGAAACTACAAATGACTTTTCCTCCCTACCATCAAGCCCAAAAGACTTTGGTTAAGAGACATTTAACAGAGCTATGTTGTTTTTGAGTGTGGCATTGAAGTCCTTACAATTTAGATGACAGATTGGAGAGGAAAAAAAAAGAATCTTTTCAGGGACTTCCCTTGTGGTCCAGTGGCTAAGACTCTGAGCTTCCAATGGAGGAGGCTCGTGTTCGATCCCTGGTCAGGGAACTAGTCCCACATGCTGCAACTAAACATCCTGTATACCACAACTAAGACCCTGGCACAGCTAAAGAAATAAATAAAATAAACAAATGGTTTTTTAAAATAGAACCTTTTCAAAACATTAATTGAATACCTACGTACTGACTGCAATATGCAATGGTTACCTATGCTTCAGGGGATAGTCTAGAGGGGTTAGAAACAGACATAATTCTTGCTACTCTCAAGGATCTTACAATGCAGTGGAGAGAAGTATAGGGGTGATAATATAAACAAAGAATTGAGTACAATTCTAGGTGAATGCAATAATATAATGATAAAGAATATGACAATTACGTTAAAAGAGGAATTTAGTATAATTGGGATTCAAAAGTTTAAAATTACATTAGTTTGGGGGATACTAAAAATGACTAAGGTTGTTGAGATGAGGCATTGAGATGACTTTTGGAGAAACAGGAGTTCGATAAGCAGAGTTCTGGGAAGGGAGACAAGGAAGAGAAAATTTAATTTAAGCAGAAGAGAAACTAAATAAAAGCTAAGGCACTCAGGCAGGTATGACCCTGGGAATTAGCAATATTGATGCAGTCAACTGGAGTGCAGAGTTCACACAGGGAAGTAACTGACCATAAGGATAAAAAAGTGGACTAGGCTCAGGGTAAGAAGAGGCTATTACAGTGTACTGTGAATTACAATTTTAAGATACTTGTAACTTTGCCTGCTATTGCAGCCGTAATACCTTTGACAGCAGACTACTGGTGGGTGAAAGGCAATGGCATGATTTCAGGGAATTTAACTGGAAGTGCGTTAATCATAGAGAACCTCAAGAGACACTGGGGCAGCCACCATCCCCTCCGTTTTTTTCCCCTTGTAGTAAGGGACTAAAGACATCCCACAGTAAAGTCTGTATAAGTCCTGCAGGACTGTAGGAACAGACTGAAGTGGTGGTCATGTAGGAACAGACTGAAGCAGAACTGCTTTTTCAAAGTCAGTAGCAGGAAGGTGCGGAAGTGGCAGTATTTACTTAGAAGTCAGAGTTATGTGAGTATGTGCACATAAAATAGATCCTGATCTCTTCAAATTCCTCTAGAGGAAATAGAAGTACTTCCTGGTTCTCAGAACTAAAATCATTTCACTGTAAAAATGAAACAAGGTAAAACAGAAATATTCATCCCCTCAATGTTTTATACTGCAAAGTAAAACTTCTGAGGACTACTAATTATGTGAAGAAAAATTGGCATAATTTTATTTCAATTTGCATCTATTTTCTGCAAGTACAAAGAAGGTGTAAAGACACACTAACACTTAGCTGAAGTTATACTATCAGGTCACTCTGAACTCTGCAAAAATAAATATTCTCTTATATCTTGCTTTGTAAAGATAATTGACTGTAATGAGAACTAACAGAAGTTGTTGTTATACTTAGTGGAAAACACTTTGAAAAGCATTTTTCCTTTTAAACAAAGTTTGTTAGGAACCTGCAACATGAGTTAAAAAATGGAGAAGGTCATAAATATAACATCAATTTTTAAAAAAATTCAATATACTACTATTTATATCAAAAATATGTCAAACTTAAGTGTTAAAGGATTGAATTCTTTTAGAATTCCTGAAATAATTCTAAAGTAGCTCTTGGGACCCATTCTGTATTTTCACAAGATACAAAGAAGATTTTTACATCAAAGTGTCAAACAAATCTAAAAGCAAATTATTAATCTTATTTAACCAAAAGTCAAGGCTTTTGAAGTAAGATACATACACAGAATTTTATTTTCAAGTTGAAAAGAAATATTTTTATATTAACTATCTTCACTTATGCCATTTGTGATTTGGTTTCCAAATTTTAGTAGACAATATTTTAGTAAAAGTCATTTTATGACATTTTTGTGTACTGCCAATACACAAAATAATAGGTTACATAATGCTGCTGCTGCTGCTGCTAAGTCGCTTCAGTCGTGTCTGACTCTGTGCGACCCCATAGACGGCAGCCCACCAGGCTCCTCCGTCCATGGGATTCTCCAGGCAAGAGTACTGGAGTGGGGTGCCATTGCCTTATCCATAAAGTTACTCAAAGATTATATGAAAAGCAATTGTATTCAAATTATTTTTATTCTATTATTTTTAACTTTGAACTAACCCCAAAACTATAGGGATATTTAGAATGTTACCAATAATTTTTCCCCTCAATCATACGGAAGAAGTTATTGAAATGATGCCCCATTACCCGAAATACTTCAGTATGTATTTCCTGCAATCAAGGGCATTTTTCTATATATAAGCATATTCAATATTAGGCAACTAATACTTATGCATTATTTCCATCCAATCCTCAGACCCATTTAAACTTGCCAATTATCTCAAAACATTTTTTATAATAAAAGGACCTGTTTCAGAATCAACTGTTGCATTTAGAGCTTATGTCCAGCTAGTTTCCTTCAATCTTTCTCAGTCTTTCCTTAATTTTCATAACTTAAACACTTTTGAAGATTAGGGGCCAGTTATTTTGTAGAATATCTTCCAGGTAGGGTTTGTCAGATGTTCCCTCATGATCAGATTCTATAATATGCATCTTTGACAGGGATGGTACAGACATGACATCATGCTCTCTTCGTACCACACCAGGTACACATCCTTTGTATTTGCCCCATTACTGATGATGTAAATTTTGATTATTGAATTAACATAGTGTCTGTCAAACTTCTTCATTAGAAGGATACTTAATACTGTAAATATAATGCTCTTCATCAAACTTTCAATTAATTTATTTATATCAAGTATGGATTCATGGTTTCCTATCTTAATGTATATAAATAGTTATTATTGTTAATTTGCATTCACATTTCTCCTGTATGTGGCCAGTGGGAGACTCTTCAAGCTAGCGTCCCTGACCTTTTTTTAATTTCACTTTTATTTTTATATTGGAGTAGAGTTGGTTTACAATGTTGTGTTAGCTTCAGGTAAAAAGCAAAGTGATTCAGTTATATATATATGTGTGTGTGTGTGTGTGTATCCACTTTTTTTCAGATTCTTTTCACATATAGGTTATTACAGAATATTGAGTAGAGTTCTCTATGCTATACGGTAGGTCCTTATTAGTTATCTGTTTTATATATACAATAGTGTGACCTTTTGAAATATTTTCCTCTTCTTTTCTTTCTGGCACAAGATCCTCCAGGCACATCTTGTACTTTTGCTATCCCAGCCCTAGAATCAGCTATTTCTCCAAGAAGCCCTGGCTCCTTTCATGGGAGGATGGTAATAGACATCAAGGTCTCATGTCATTTCAGTACAGAGCTAACACATGTATATGTCTATAACATGAATATATATCATACTTATATTTGAATTTTATGTATTTCTATGTCTAGGACTTCCCTGATAGCTCTGTTGGTAAAGAACTTGCCTGCAATGTAGGAGACCCCGCTTCAATTTCTGGGTTGGGAAGATCCCCTGGAGAAGGCTACCCTCTCCAGCATTCTTGGGTTTCCCTGGGGCTCAGATGGTAAATAATCCGCCTGCAAGGCGGGAGACCTGGGTTTGATCCCTGGGTTGGGAAGATCTCCTGGAGAAGGGAAAGGCTACCCACTCCAGTATTCTGGCCTGGAGAATTCCATGGGCTGTATAGTCCACAGGGTTGCAAAGAGCTGGACACGACTGAATGACTACACTTTCACTTTTATGTCTAGATTTACAAATTGAACACCAGGAATTCACACTGATAACTTCAAATTCCAATATAATACAACAAGGTTTACTCTAGTTTTCTTTCTTAACATATTCAAAACTCCCTTCTTTAGCGATAAGAAACCCAACTATTATGTTTAATACATGTACCTATTTGGTCAACCAACCCCCGTCACCAATCTCCCACTGCTCTACCCACGGGCCATCGTCATCACCCTGCTCATACTCTGACACCTGCATTCAACCACTCCACATTATTGAAACCCTCCTCCACCCTGCTTGGCTCCGACACCCCGCACTGGGCTGGTCTCCTCAATGCTGAGATTCCCTCTGCATCCTGCTTTTGCCCTGGCATCCTGTGTTGGGTTGCTGCTTTTACTCTTGTGCAATCCATGTGTCCCTCCCTTTAGACTTCTCAGTGTCTCAGACACTTCACGTCAGGCCGCCCTTTTCTCACTGGGATGCCCACCTCACTCAGGCTGGGCTCTGACAACTCACCCTGGATCACTACAGACCCCTCTCCTGCCCACCTGCTGGCACAGATGCTCAACTGTTTGGCCCCACTTAATAACTTTGCAGATAAAACTGTTAACAAAGGGAGCTAAAGAGACTAGAAAGGACAGGAAGGAAGGGGAAAAGAAAGTATAGCATGAGGTAAAGAAAAGTGCTACTCTATTATTTTACCATTCTTTTAACAGGAATAAGGAAATAATGAGTCATAACATTTTAACAGTGGAGAGTGTGTCTAGTTCATTGGGGTCATATGGAATACTCCTCTATCTCACACACTTATATATACACACATGGATATAGATACATACAGACATAGAGGTAGATACACAGATACATACACAAAAGAAGACTGATAAACCAGGGGTAAGATCAGTAGCCAGCATTCCTTTCTCTCCAGCACACAGTAGAAATGTATTTCCCCTGCCCCTGATGAAATTAGGTTCAAATCCAAGTCATGATTATATGACCTGCTTTGATAATGAAATGTCAACTGAAATGATATAAATCACTCTGGATGAAAGAATTTAATTGCTGACTCTCTTAAAACAGGTAAGAGTCCCCAGCTGTTTTCTTCCTCTGGCATGAAGATTGTGAGGTAGGCTTTCATACCGAGGTGTAATGCTGAGACATTTCATGGAGGACAGACTGTCATGGAGAGTTACCTGTCGCTGCAGCAAAATTCCCAAGAGGGAAAAACAATTATTCTATTTAGTTACTGAATTTATGGGCTTACTGCAGTACAACTTTGACTTCATCAATACAGAGGTTATATAATCTCCAGTATAATGTATAATGGTGACATTTTACTGAGATAAAGTACAAATGAATAGGTTACAGCATTTATTTTGTAAATCCAGATAAATGCTTTGCACATGGACTTGTCCTGTAAGTTATTTCACCAGAAAATCATTTAATTTCATGTCTAAACAATCAATATATAATTTTATTAATGTGATCTTTACCCTTAAGGTTTATCACAGTAATATTCTGATCCACAGATAATTAAGAAGATCAGGCTTCCCAGATAGCACTAGCAGTAGAGAACCCATCTGCTAATGATGGAGACGTTCGATTCTTGGTCGGGAACATCTCTTGGAGGCGGGTATGGCAACCCACTGCAGCATTCTTGATCTTTACCCTTAAGGTTATTACAATAATATTCTGATCCACAGATAATTAAGAAGATCAGGCTTCCCAGATAGCACTAGCGGTAAAGAACCCATCTGCTAATGATGGAGATGTTCAATTCTCGGGTTGGGAAGATCTCTTGGAGGCGGGTATGGCAACCCACTGCAGTATTCTTGCCTGGTGGTCTATGGTCCACAGTGTTGCAGAGTCAGAAACAACTGAAACGTCTTACATATATGCGCACATGACACGTACAAGTATTAATTTGGGGGGAATAATAGAAAAAATTGCTTTTGTGCTGAATTATAAAAATGTTATCTAATTGGCAGGGAAATGTATTTTAAAACTTCCTGCAAATTAGTTTCTAAATCATTTAAAAATATTTTCAGAATTAGAAAAGACTTATTTTGAAGGAAAGAAAATGTGTTTTAGTGTCAAGCAAATAACAGGTATTAAATTGTCTTTAAAAGACAAATCCTTTATTAAATATTTCACATAATGATACCAGTTTCTGTAGCTGTTATTAACAGAGACAAATAACAGCAGATTCCCCATTGACTGAATATCCTCTACAGTTTCCACTTAAAATGATGTTTTGAGTTCATGGGCTTCCCTTGTGGCTCAGCTGGTAAAGAATTCACCTGCAATGTGGGAGACCTGGGTTGGATCCCTGGGTTGGGGAGATGCCCTGGAGAAGAGAAAGGCTACCTCTCCAGTATTCCAGCCTGGAGAATTTCATGGACTATATAGTCCATGGGGTCTCAAGGAGTCGGACACAACTGAGCGACTTTCACCTCACCTTTATGATTAACTATTTACACATTTATAATTCTCCAGCACGTGTTTCTTATGATGCAGCTGTTAGCCTTCATTAAAAATTATCCAAGTCCCATCCTTTCAAACTAAGCAGATGATACATACCAAAGAGCAATCATAAATTCCTGCCTTTAAAGCATTTCATGACCTTTCAGTGTGAAGCATCATGTCTACGGAAATAATGATCTGGTGAGTTCTGCAAGCATGGCAGAATCTCAGCCATGTGACTCCTGGGGCGAAAAGTCAGTCATTACTAGTCACACAGCAAGTGTCTGCAGAGTATAATGGATTTACAGGAAGCAGGGTGACCACAGATTTAATTTTAATGAAGCCCAAGACATAATTCGAGCTGATAGAGTGTGAAGTCTGAATATGATCTATACAAGGTTAGAGTTATTGTTTGACAACATAAGGAATATAATTTTTTCTTGGAAAGGTTCTATTTTTTCTATTAGGTTCCACAGATACATTCTTATTTTGGTAGCAAAAAATTACATTTATATTGAGGTGACAAGAAAAAAGTGTTTGGACACAAAAAATTCTAAATTTTCTCATAGGTTGACTATTTTAAATATGTTAAATTTTCTCCTATGCTTTAAGGCCAACATATTTTTGGCCTTATATTTTTGCACAGAATCACATACAAAGAAAGCAAATTTGATTAAAGAAAGAACACTAGCAGATTTCTATCACTAAAATGTTTCATAAACAGAAAAATGAAATAGGCAATGTGAAAACTCTTCTAAAATTGATTAACTGGGGGTATACATAAAGAAACATGTGCTTACTACAAATAGAAATCATTAACTAGTGTTAAATGTGAATGAAAAGAGTCATTCAGCCTGATAATATTTAAATAACGTATGCCTATATTCTTGAGACAGAACATGCGACATGTGACAGAACTTGACTTATTTCTGTGTTTTCCTTACCCCTGTGTTATTTTCCAGAATGACAAGATTAAGTATGACATTATATCACCCAGTCACACAGAGGCCAAATTAGCATTCAGATACAAACTTGAGAGACAATTACCAAGAGCCTTGTATTTCCTGACAATGGGGCTTGCATGGTATGAATATATGAAAAGCTTGTGCTTTATTCACCCAATAGCATGAAGTGATTTAGGAGCAACATATTTTAAAAGTGAACACAATCTACATATGAGACTCAGGGCCTATGTTCAGAAACCCAAACGGTAGAAAATCCATGTCATTTTCAGTCAAGCAATAGTCACGGTGGTGATTATTTTAAATAAAGTTTAGTATTTATGAGAAGGTAGAACAGGATTTCACTGGGGAAAACTGACTACTGAAATAGAGAGAAAACAATGAAACCTGACATTTGGAATTTCAGGAGTCATTTTCAGATTTCTCCACAAGTGTGACACTTTGAAGTAGAAAGAACCTGAGTTATGAAGAAGGAGGAAAGGAAAAGTGAATTCACTTTTCAAAGTCTTTTCTCTTTTACTAAAGATCTATGTTCAAGGTTAATTTAAGGAACAGGAGCAAGCTGCCTAATATGTCACCAGATATTAAATCTCCACGGTTTGCTGGGTTTCAGGAAGCTGATTTTTGTGGAACTACCACTGTATCTGGGCTGTACACACAATGAAAGGCACAGCAGCTCCTGGAAGAGGTCTGCGTCCCTTCTGGAGCTGGTAACCTCACCTTCCTCCCCTGCGTAGGCCAGGACGGACCGGGCTCGTATCTGTCTTCCTTCTGTGGTTTTGCCTGAGCAGGTGTGAGAGCAGGAGGACCACGCGGACCACATGCTGAGCACGCAGTCCTTGGGACAGGGCACATCGCAGGCAACAGGGATGGGGAAGATGGCGTCTCTGCACAGCTGTCTGTCAACTTCTTCTCCTGGGAAAGACATCATCACCAACAGTCCATCATTTTCAAATAATGTAAAATGAGCAACTGAAACCAGATGGGCACCAGAATAAATTAGCTTACTTTCCTTTTGTTCTCTGTTAAAAGCCAAAAAACGAACAAACAAACAAAAAGAGTCACTGCCTATTACAGCCAGATGTTAAAAGAATACCAGGAATGAATAAACAGATAGATCCCCAAATGAGGCTTTTTTATTATCAGTGCTTAGGTGTGTAGATCAAACACATTGCTTCAAGTATTTTATGCTGTAATACCTGCCTAGGAAATGATGTTTATAGATATTAATCTCTGCAATAAAGGACATTAGTGAAATATGTCTACCCCCTTTATTTAATTGTTGGAGATGAGCTATCATTCACAAATAATGATTCTATCCATAGCATGCACCATTTGTTTTCATGAAACCAACTCATCGTCACTATTTGTAAACTCTTGTGTCTCCCAGGGAATTTATTTTTGTACACCTGGCAACCTTTTTCTTTCATTTAAAGATGACTTTGTTACCTGGAAATAGACAGGAAGCATAAATAGTAGGACAGTATTATAAAACCACTGGCTATAGCGATCCCATTTGGTAAGGGGGAAGAAAAAAACAAGGTGTGCAAATAGCAGAAGTAAGATGTTGCCACGCCAGTGCTTAAAACTCTTCAGTAGTTTCCTTTTGCTCTTAAGATAAAGGCTAGATTTTTCAAAAGTTTACAAGACTTCAAACCACGTGGCTCTTGCTTCCTTTTCTAGCTTCATCTCACTTCACTCTTCCTGTTACCCCAAAGCCCTAGAGTCTGGCACTTATTTGGTGTTTTTTTGAGTGAGTGAAGTGAGATATACAAAAGGCCAATGAGAAAGAAAATATTGTTGCTGTTAATAAATGCCAAAGAAATCTAGAATAATTACAAATAAATGGTCAAAATACAGTATGAAAAAAGTCTGAACTCTGTTGCATAGCTGGTAAGCGTAGGAGCTAATGAGGTCATTCAAACAGGGGAAAATAATATACACACAAGCAAAATTAATCTGCTATTGTTCCACAGAATATATCCATAATTCTGGATGAGTATATCAGAAATGTATGCTTTAAGGCATTATGCATTCAGATGAGAAAAGGTGACTAATCTTGCCTTTGTTCATTATTACAAGCAAACAACTCAGCTTTGTCACTGATGGAGGATTAGGAGGATCATTTTAATGGACAGTCGTTTATTCATGTATTTGAAAAACAAGACAAAAAATCAGAAGTCAATTGGAAATGCTCTAAGTGCTCAGGGCTGGTGCACTGGGAAGACCCAGAGGGATGGGATGGAGAGGGAGGTGGGAGGGGGGATCAGGATGGGGAACACATGTAAATCCATGGCTGATTCACGTCAATGTATGGCAAAAACCACTACAATATTGTAAAGTAATTAGCCTCCAACTAATAAAAATAAATGGAAAGAAAAAAATGTTTAAAAAAAATAACATATTCATCAGGCAAAATCAAAAGTCAATTATAATGCACTTACATGTTAACAATCACTAGTTTGCAAGGTTTTAAATTATTAGACTTGCCCACTAGTAAGACTCACTAAAATGAAGCTGAGTCATCTTTACATCATTCATTCTCCTTTAGTTACTCTGACCTGTGAGATCTCTTTTGAGTTAGGCTTATATCCCAATAAAGAACATGATAGATTATATGATAGAGTGAGAAAATTGTTATAGTACAAGGCATGTAATATTTTATAATTTAAATAACAGTGATGACTCTTGTGTTTACTAGACTTTTTTTGTTAGTGCAAAGAGTGACTTGCATATGTTTTAGTTCCTTTGTTGCTATCTTTTATTGTTTCATCTACTCTCATCCACTTTTGTTTCTAATAGTCTCTAAAATGTAAGGCAAGTTTGGGGCTACCGTATTGTTTTCTATAATAGTTACCTAATCATTTCTACTCAGAAAATTGAATTCATTCTGTAGCATTTGAGGAGAGACTGCTACCTGTGTGTTATTACATTAATTTGGATGACATAAGTAATATATTTCTGTTGCATAAGCATAAATCTGAGTTCCCTGGTGGCTCAAGCAGTAAAGAATTTGCATACAATGCAGGAGACCCAGGTTTGATCTCTGGGTTGGGAAGATCCCCTGGAGGAGGAAATGGCAACCCACTCCAGTACTCTTGCCTGGGAAATCCCATGGACAGAGGAGCCTGGTGGGCTACAGACTATGGGGTCGCAAAGAATTGGACACAACTGAGTAACTAACACTTTGACTTCACTTTCTTTCATAGTATAAACCTAAGAGATATACAATTTTAACCTTTTTTGCTTTTTGAATGCTTTTTTTTCAACTTGTGTCCCACATCTTATGTTGGCTCTTTTTCACTCATCATTTTTGGTTTAGTTATATATTAATATATTTTCCTGTAGTTACGTTCCTTCTAGAGTCTCCTTAACCCTCTGTGGAGCTCTAAAGATCCACTTTGGAGCTGACCGCCAAGATTTTAGCATTTAGTTTACTCCTCCCTAGCCCCCCGAGCTTTGTCAAGTGTGACCTTGCCTGTTTGCCCCCAATGGCTCCTGACTGCCCATCTCGGTCTTGCATCCAAATACCAGTATTATGTCCTAGCCACAGTGGCTTTTTTCCTCTTTCTCCTACAGGCCAATCTCATTGTTGCCTCATTTTTGTTCTTCGCTTTTCATGAATCTTTCATATCTCCACACAGTAGACTGCTTCTCACCATGCAGGTTTCAGTTCAGTTGTCTCCTTGCGAGGGGAGCCTTGAAAGTGAAAGTCGTTCAGTCGTGTCTGACTCTTTGCGACCCCATGGAATACAGTCCATGGAATTCTCCAGGCCAGAATACTGAAGTGGGTAGCCTTTCCCTTCTCCAGGGGATCTTCCCAACCCAGGAATTGAACCGAGGTCTCCTGCATTGCAGGAGGATTCTTTACCAACTGAGCTATCAGGGACTGACCAGATACAATTTCATAGTAGCTTCATTTTATTTTCATTTTAGTGAGTCTTACTCACTAGTGAGCAAGTCTAATAATTTAAAGCCTCATTTTCTAGTTTCACTAGAAACTATTGTAATGAATTGTTTACATGTCTAGTATCTGATCCTGCTTCTAGAGTACGAGCTTGACAAGGGCATGATTCTTAGCTGCCTTGCTCATTATATTATACTTAGAACCCGAAGAGCACCAGGCACCTAGTAGACATGAAATAATCTTCTGCTACGTAAACAGATAAATTAACTAACCTGAAGTTACTGTTCTAGTTAACTGAAGGTTGGACTAGACGAATATGGGCCTAAGTACAGTATTTCTTCAATGGCCATGTACTCCACTGCTCAAGGACTGTGCTAAGGTGTATTCAGCGGACAGCCGGTGGCATATGCACAATCTGGAGTTTGCTAGAAATGCAGTCTCTCAGTTCCCACCCATAAATTGTGACTTGCATTTTAAAATGACCCCTGGGTGATCTGTATGCAGGTAAAATTTGAAAAGGATTGCTTTAAGATTTTTCTGCCCTTATTCTCTTGAGGTTTGATTAGAACCAAACCGCCTTATGAAAGAGAAGCATATAAAACAAATTCATCTAGATTTCATACCTAACGTCATTCACTTCTCTGTGGGACACCCCTTTAAGCCTCTCTTTATACCTGGGTGAAAACATTCATTTGATGAATAGTTACTGATTGTCCATCCTTGGTCAGGCACTGTGCCATGAATATTACACACATCATCCCAGTTAATTATGACAACAATCTTTTTTTTTTTTAGGTATAATTAACATATAACACTACATTAATTTTAGATATATACAGTCACCATAATAAGTCCAATTAACATTTCCATATGATCATATATACATAAACATTATTTTAAGGAGGTAAGAACAGTTTTACATGACACTATTAGAGAAAATATAGTAGTAAACTAAACACAAACATATAAAATATCAGGTTAATTTATAATCTTTCCATAGAGAGAAATGGAAATGCCATTTTTCCATATCAACCCTCCTCTTATTAGGACATTTTCAACCACCATATGTCTCCATTATAGAACCATTTGAGACTCTGATTATCTGAATGTGCATCCCCATAAATCCAGGCAGGCACATCTGATTACCATTATGGTGAATAACATAGTTCTACAACTCATTCAGGCACAGAACATAACCTGTTTCTTTTTTTTTGGTCTTTAACTTTTCTGAAGTTGAAGTGAAGTGCTCCTCACTCAGTCGTGTCCTGACTTTTTGCAACCCCATGGACTATAGCCTGCTAGGCTCCTCTGTCCACAGGATTCTCCAGGCAAGAATACTGGAGTGGGTTGCCATTCCCCTCTCCAGGGGATCTTCCTGACCCAGGGATCGAACCTGGGTCTCCAGCATTGCAGGCAAATTCTTTTGTCTGAGCCACCAGGGAAGCCTTTTCTGAGGTTAATTTCTTGTTATTCTGAATGTGATGCCAACATTTAGAATCCTCCTTATGCTTGCCTTTCTGTATTAAATATTCTATATTTTTTGGCATTTGCAACATGAAAAATTTGGAAGGACTGCTTTGCTTTTAGATAACATACTCATCCCCTCAGTCCACATCAAGCTCTAGACATTTTAACCAAATCCTAAAAATATGCATATTTTACATGAAATACATAACACAGAAATAAATGAATGAATCATTGTCCACATGTTACAATTTAGTCTTGCTCTGATGCCTTAACTGAAAAATATTTTGTTCAACCTTGGTTGTGAAACCCAATAACAAGAAATTGAGAAATAAGATGAAAATGCCTGAGTTTATTTTTATGAGCTCAAAAACATATTTAAATATTTAAGTTGGTGACTCCCATTTAACATTTTTCTTCACAAATATAATCTCAAGAATATTTTTTAATAATTTGCCATTTCAATCAATTTAAACATGTATTTTGCATCTTTAAAGTAACTCCCAAATGTCCCCTTGTTTAATCTATTTTCATAGATACCACCAAAATCTAACTCTTCTAAAGTATCTCCTTTCATTCTGCTGTTTCCTACCATAGAATAAGAGAACTGAACATCTGCTTGAAGTAATTAAACTAAAAATTCATGAAGATTTCCAGAGAAATAAAACAAGATGAGAACTGAGGTCAGAAGCTAAGACTTTTTCTTTGCTTGGAAAAAGTATATACTAAAAGTTTATTGCACTCATTGTGGTGAAGCTTAAATGTAATATAAAAGACAAACCTTGGTTTATGAAGGTCTTTATAGAGTCAAGGTTTTTATAGTTTAGGGGCTCAGTCACTAAGAACACAACACTAATACATTAAATACATTTTTAATGTACATAATACATTAAAATACAATGGACTATATTTTAATCTAAGGCATATATATATACATATATATATATATATATATATAGTCCTATTCCATAAATGTCACTTGCATCATCCTGATTATTTTTTAATCACAGAAATGTGGAGATTGTTATTGTTGATTTTTAACAGTCCCAGTAGTATTGTGTGCAATACACCTCCAGAAGGCATTGTAAAATCAGAATTCATCAGTGTAATGAAAGTGAGATGAGGGTAAGCAGAAAGGAGAAATCAAAGTAGAGGAAAAACAGATATACAGTTAATATTTTTTTTTAATCACACTAGTTAGAAAGTCTCTAATATTGTAACTTTGGGATCAGATTCCTCTTGCCAGACATGTACAAACTCCAGAGCCACCATAACAATTATTATTGAGTTGTTGATGTCTTACGTCTTCAGAAATTGTCTTAAAAATTCACATGGACTTTTGAAAGTGAAAGCTATTATTTATGTACTTACTTATATATTGATAACTGATATGAATGCAATAAAGAATTGAGACGGGAATTGAGATGGGAAAAGAATGGAGGATCCTATTTGCCTAGATCTCCTAGAAGACATTTTAAAATAACCATCTTATCTGAACTTTAAAACAACTGTAAGATATGTAGGTTCAGAATCACTCTCTACCTATTGAAGTAAAAGACCCATAACTTATGTAACTCTTTCTTCATTCCCCTTCTTGAAGAGATGCTACACATCTCTTCCACTTCAAAGGGAAGTTTCTAAATCAATTTTAATCTCTGCACTCCCTCTGTAATCACATCAGTAGCAGGTCTGATTTATTCAATGTACTCAGTATTGCCTGACCCCATGTTCTCTTCCAGATCACTGCCCACTTTCCTCTGGTCTCCTGCTGCATGCCATTCCCATCACAGTATCCTGACCATCACCCATCCTGACCTCAAGGGTGTATTTCTAAAATGCAGATATGAGCATCGCAGTCTTCCCAATACCTATCAGCTGAAGGCCAAATTCTTACTAGGGCAGAAAACAAAACGTCCTCATTTTCCATCACTGCCTCACGGTTTCCCTGAATTCTCGCCACTGAGAGCCATTTGCTTTTCCAGGAACTGACACGCTGCTTTCTTGCTCCTGTGTTATTTCATGTACGTGGTTCTCCACGCCTCATTGCCCCACATCTTGCTAAGTCATCCTTTAGGACTGGATCTCCTTCCTCTACAAACCTCCTCTGACTTTCTTAAACTGCCCAGGTGGAGTTACGCTCTATCCTCTCTGTTTGCACAGTTTTGTAGACTTAACACTGTTTAAGACTGTTTACAATTATCTGTTTACTTGCCTTTACCCCCACTAGCCTATGAGAACCTTCTGACCAGAGATTTCATCTTATTCAACATCTTTATATCTGGATCCCTTAAAAGAGTTTTGCAGTAAATATTTAATGGATAAGGGAAAAAAATGAATTGGAAAGCCCAGAACATTTGTTGTTTTCTTGAAAAAGCCACTGGTATTGTATTTCCAATTGTCAGGTTACTATTAATAGAATGTAACCAAGACAGCCTTAACATTACCCTTGGCTTGATTAAATTTTAGACTGATTTCTTCCTGACTCTGGGCCTCTGACCTCCCTTCTCTTAGATAATTTATTTTAGAAAACTTGAAGTTGTAAATTTTCTTTCTGCCCCTTTGAAATCTGTGTAAAACTTCTAGCCTCTTGTCAGTGTTTTACAACCCAGGAAATGTCTTTCTCAAGAGTTGGGAACCATCTCTGTCATGGAAACATCAAAGATAGTGTCCTGATTTCCCAGTCTCTGTAGGTTGGTGGGTGCCTATTTTCTTCATTGGGCACCAAGTAGCAAACACAGACGGTCTAATCACACAAACACAAAAACATCTGCAGACTCAGGAGTAACTCTATGTGCTCAAAACATCCCAAGGATCAATCTCTAATATCCTCCAGTGTTTTCCCACTAGCTCACCCCAGTGCTTAGAAATGCCTCGTGTTTCTGTATAGTTGATTTTAGCTTCTCTCCAGTGTAACAGTCTAAAATAAAGACTGACTTACTGTGTACCTTTGGTGCAGTTTTTATTTTGACCAATTTATATGTAACTCATAAGAATGTTATCTTTAGCTTCTTCTACTCTTCAGTTCAGTTCAGTCGCTCAGTCGTGTCTGACTCTTTGTGACCCCATGAATCACAGCACGCTAGGCCTCCCTGTCCATCACCAACTCCCGGAGTCTACCCAAACTCATGTCCATCGAGTCTGTGATGCCATCCAACCATCTCATCCTCTGTTGTCCCCTTCTCCTCCTGCCCCCAATCCCTCCCAGCATCAGGGTCTTTTCCAGTGAGTCAACTCTTCGCATGAGGTGGCCAAAGTATTGGAGTTTCAGCTTCAGCATCATTCCTTCCAATGAACACCCAGAACTGATCACCTACTCTTACTACATATATATTACCTACTGACTTTTAAATATTTTTAAACAAATTAGGGTCTTCATGCTATATATTTTTTTCAGGATTTTCCTCCATTTTCATCATCTTTTTCAAACTCTTTCCATCCTTAAGCTTATCTTTTATGTCCACACTCTCTTCTTTTCGTTGCCACCTTTGTTTTGTTATCTCCAGCCTGTTTTCATATTCCAGGCAAAACTGAAACAAGTGACCCTGAGATAAAAAAAAGTCTTCCTTCCCTGACAGCAGCCATATTGCAAATCTAGGCTCTGATGTAGTTAAAGCCTCTGATACAGGCTTTAACCAGAAAATTACTATGGCTTATCAATGAATTCGGTAAAATTGTAGGATACAAAATCAATACATAGAAATTTGTTGCATTTTTATACACTATCAACAAAAGCTCATAAAGAGAAATTAAGGAAACATCCTATTTACCTCTGAATCAAAAGTAATAAACTTATCTGAGACAAAAACTTGTACCCTAAAAACTACAATATGCTGATAAAAGAAATCATCAAATAGATGACACACACAGATGGAAAGATATATCATGTTTTCAGATGGAAAGAATCAATACTGTCAAAATACTACCCTAGGAAATCTACAGATTCAATGCAACTCCAATTGAATTACCAACAACATTTTTAATAGAAATAGAACAAACTGCTTTTTTTAAGTTTGTATGGAGATGTAAAAAACCCAGAATTGACAAGACAATCTTGACAGAGAAAAACAAAAGATGGAGGAACTGGCTTTCTGACTTCAAATGATATTACAACACTACAGTTATCAAAATAGTATTGTAACAGCACAAAAAGGGAAACACAATAGAATAGGTTAGAAAGCCTGGAAATAAACCCATGCACCTATGGTCAATTAATCTAAGACAAAGGAAACAAGAATATACAATGGAGAAAAGGCAGTCTCTTCAATAATTTGTGCTGGAAAAACGGTACAGCTATAAGTAAAAATAAAGAAATTAGAACACTAACATCATATACAAAAATAAACTCAATGGATTAAAGACCTAAATGTAAGACCTGATACTATAACACTCTTAGAACACTCTTTGACACAAATTGCAGCAATATCTTTTTGGATCCAATTTGTAGATGAAAAACAAAAATAAATAAGCTGGACCTCATTAAACTCAAAAACTTTTGTACAGCAAAGCAAACCATAGCAAAACAAAGATAGCCTGTAGAGTGGGAGAAAGTAGTTGCAAAGGAAGCCACTGACAACAGATTAATCTCCAAAATATACAAAGAGCTCATGAAACAATATATTAAAAAAAAAACCCAATTAAAAAATGGGTGGAAGATCTAAATATACATTTCTCCAAAGAAGATGTACAGATGGCTAAAAAGCACAAGATGCTCAACATCACTTATTAGAGAAACGCAAATCAAAAAAACAGGTCACACTGATCGGGATGGCCATTGTCAAAACGTCCACAAACAATAAATGCTAGAGAAGGTGTGGAGAGATGAGAACCCTCCTACACTGTTGGAGGGAATGTAAACTGGTACAACCACGACGGAGAATAGTGTGGGGGTTTCTTAAAAAACTAAAAATAGAATTACCATATGACCCACCGATCCCACTTCTCGGCATATACCTGGAGAAAATAATAACTTGAAAAGATATATGCAACTCAATGTTCATTGCAGTACTGTTTACAATAGTCAAGACACGAAAGCAACCTTAATGTCCGTCAACAAAGGAATGGATAAAGAAAATGTTGTATATATATATAGTGGAATATTATTCAGCTGTCAAAATAATGAAATACTGCCATTTACAGCAACACGGATGGACCTAGAGATTATCATACTAACTGAAGTCAGACACACAGAGGCAAATATATATTATCATTTATATGTGGAATCTAAAAAAGTGATACAAATAAACTTTTTTTTATAAAAATAGACTCACAGACTTTAAAAACAAACTAGCAATTACCAAAAGGGAAAGGCAGAGGGAAGGAAAAATTAGGAGTTTGGTATTAACATACACACACCACTATATAAAAAACAGATAATCAACAGAGACCTACTGTATAACATAGGAAATTTCTCAATATTCTACAATAGTCTACATGGGAAAAGGACAGATATATGTATGTGCTGTGCTATGCTTAGTAGCTCAGTCATGTCTGACTCTTTGCAAACCCATGGACTGTAGCCTGCCAGGCTCCTCTGTCCATGGGGATTCTCTAGGCAGGAATACTGGAGTGGGTTGCCATGTCCTCCTCCAGGGGATCTTCCTAACCCAGGGATCGAACCCGGATCTCCCACATTGCAGGCAGATTCCTTACCACCTGAGCTACCAGGGAAGCCCAAGAATACTGGAATGGGTACCTTATTATCCTCCAGGGGATCTTCCCGACCCAGGAATCAAACCAGGGGGTCCTGCATTACAGGTGGATTCTTTACCAGCTGAGCTACCAGGGAAGTCCATATATATATGTACATATATATATGTGTGTGTGTGTGTGTATAATTGAATCACTTTGCTATACACTTGAAACTAACACATTGTAAATCAACTATAAAATAAAATAAAAAATAATACAAGCTTCAGTTTCATTTTTGAGAAGAAACCTATTCTAACAAGGTGTAGTAAAATGATTTGTTATAAATAAATGATGAAATTTTAGTACTAAATATAACCATAACCTTGCATTTCTTGCTTCATTGACCTTAGGGCATTTGTAGTGCAAATTGCCCACTTGGTGAATAGGGTGTTAGGCAAACAACTCTTTGTTACTACATCAATGACATCCTTTCCTAATAACTCTAGTTAAGGATTTCACTTGGGGTTAGGCAGAAAAATAAGTAAACAGTAAAGACGGTTATCAGGTCCATGGCTTCTGCCTCTGTTTAACATCAACTATCATGTTGAATTTTTAAACTCATATTCTCTACATGTAAAATATGCTACTGGTAAAACTGAAGGTACATGTGTTTTGCAATAAAGGTGTGACATGTATTTCTTAACTGAAACTAATACTTCATTTTATGCTCTCTCCAATTATACTTTTGTTCACCTGTCTGAACAAAACCATGCTTTGCTTATTTTTAGTAAGTAAAAGGTGAACTGACTCATGTTTATAAAAACACTATGGAAATTCTCTGAAGCCTTTGTGGCTCAGATAATAAAGCCTCTGCCTGCAATGCAAGAGACTCGGGTTCAAGCTCTGGGTCAGGAAGATTGCCTGAAGAAGGGAATGGCTATCTACTCCAGTAATCTTACCTGGAGAGTCCCCATGGACAGAGGAGCCTGGCAGGCTACAGTCCATAGGGTTGCAAAGAGTCGGACATGACTGAACAACTAACATTTCACTTCATCGAAACTCTAGACAAATCAAACAATGATTTTACCTTTGGCATTATTCAAGATTAAAGAAAGCTTAATTCATTCTTAGTTCCTCAGATTGTTTTAATTTCATATTTTCATTCTTCATTTGCTCTTTCTTATGACTTCAGTCTCCTTGTTTTTGAGTTTGAAATTATCTATAATGTTAACATCGTCTCTTCCAAATTTACATCTTTAGTTAACTAGAAGTGAAACAGCCCTGATGCAAATACTGGCTCTACCACTTAACTATTATGTGTTCTTGGGCAAATTATTTAATTGCTGTGGGATTCAGTTTCCTAATCTGCAAAGTGGAAGTTAAATACTTACAGTGGTGGTGGTTTACTCATTAAGTTGTATCTGACTCTTGTGACCCCATTGACTGTAGCCTGCCAGGCTTCTGTCCATGGGATTTTCCAGGCAAGAATAGTGGAGTGGGTTGCCATTTCCTTCTCCAAATCTTCCCAACCCAGGGGTTGGACCCGGGTCTTCTGCATTGCAGGCAGATTCTTTGCTGACTGAGCCACCGGGAAGGCCAAAATATTTATGGTACTGGTATGCATATTAAATGAGAAACTTGTTTCTGGTGCTGGTGTGCATACTAAACAAGAAAAATGTTTTAATTGTGCCTAGCTCAATGTCTGGTGCACAGATAAAAAAAGTTACATATTATAACAATATCACGCCTACTTTCATCTCCTCCTGTCAGTGGAGGAGTTGAACATCCCTCCCTGCACCCTTGTGGAAGTGGATCTACTCCATTCAAAACACCATGTTTTTCAATACACTTGCATTAACATGCTTAATCATCTCCTCCCTAATTCTGGTTATAAGTGGGCTTACAGAAAGGTATTAGCAAATATCATTGCACTAGACTCACATCATAAACTTCACCATTCAGTAATTTTGTATTTTTCTTTTTCTAAAATGCTAAAGTTGTGGAAAAATACAGAAACCCTTGGAAAAGCCAATTTATGTAATTATGACCATTAGATGTTAAATTTCATATTCTGAAAATTATTTAGAGTTGTGTTATAAATGTCTTTTGGGCCTCAATCAAAAATTTAAAAATCTAAGGTTATATTAGAGAATATTTAGACCACAGTGATAAGCAGAAGTACCAAGACGTGTGGCATCCTATAATCTTCCTTCAGTCCCTCCTCTATGCACTAAATGATTTACATCAACTTCTAAAAACTGTATGTTAAATAGCGGCACACAGCTACTTTCAGTCATTAAGCCTCACAGGCATCTTCTAGACAAGGGAAATAAAAAAAGCTTCTTTGGAGGTGCAGTGATGCAGTTACACTGAACTGTTTTACAGTACTAAATGAGAGAAATTATGTTACTAAATGAAAGCAATTATACCTTAGGGTCATTTTGAAGCGTTATCAATACCATCAACAGAAGAGTCCCATTTATTATCATCTATTGGTTTAATTAACTTTAAAAGCTTATGTAAATACACAGTTCCATATCAAGCATTTCCATAGAATCCCATGTACTTGGAAATGAAATACAACTCCTGTGTTGATCTCTCCAGACTCATCCTCTGTCCCCCTAAGGCACTGGACAGGCTGTATCCCAGTTAGTCCCTCTTACAACTCTGCAAGGCTCTTTGAGGATGAGGGCGTTGGGAGTGGCTTTCCCTTTTGTTCTGTTCTTTTCAAACTTCTGTTTATCCTTTTTTCAGGTCTTGGTGTTACCTCTCATTCTTTCTCTGAGAAAGTTTCATATCTCCAATCTGTCCTGCAAATTATCCACCAAATAGTCAGCCAGCCACATTGCTGTGATTGTATTACACCCTCTAATGACTCCCTGTAGTTTTCCAGATCAAGCGTGCGTTCCTGTCTGTTGTGTTTTAAGACATTCTGCCATCTGTCTCTACTTGACATACCTTGTCCAACAAATCCATTTCCAATGCTCTGGGTATGGCTGCAACAAGATTAGGCTCAGGAGACCACACTGCTCGGAAAAGGATGACTCCAAGCCTTTATAAACTCTGGATGTGCCGTGCTCAGGTGCTTCTGTCATGTCTGACATTTTTGTGACCCCAGGGACTGTAGCCTACCAAGCTCCTCTGTCCATGGGATTTTCCTGGCAAGATCACTGGATGCATGCCTACAAAGGATGCATGCCCTTCTCCAGTGGATCTTCCCGACCCAGGGATCAAACCTGCATCTCCTGTATTGCAGGTGGATTCTCTACCAGCTGAGTCATCAGGGAAGCCATTTAGGACTACATTAAAAAACAAAGTCAATTTGTAAATTTTCTTGTTTTACCAACTTTTGGCACTCTTATATTTTGGGATCACTTTTATATTCTCAAAAATAAAAAGTATAGTTACTCTACAAGTAACTATTATAAGATCACAATGCACAAACAAGTCTATGGAGTAATGGAAAAATTACAAAAAAATATTAAGTAGACCTATATTTGACTTTGAAATCTTGCCAGGATTAAGAAGACCACATGATTTAGAGATACTATATTTATCACATAAAAATGTTCATCAATAAACAAGATGAAAAGATAACCCATAGAGTGGGAGAAAATATTTGCCAATGAAGTGACTGACAGGGATTAGCCTCCAAAATATACAAACAGCTCACACAGCTCAATATCAAAAAGCAAACAACCCAATTCAAAAAAAAGTGGAAGAACTAGACATATCTCCATAGAAGATATACAGATGGCCAACAACCATAAGAAAAGATGCTCAACATTACTAATCATTAGAGAAATGCTAATCAAAACTACGAAGAGGTATCACCTCACACCTGTCAGAATGGTGACTATCAAAAACTCTACAAACAATAAATGCTGTAGAGGGTGTGGAGAAAAGAGAACCTTCTTGCACTACTGGTGGGAATGTAAATTGATACAGCCACTATGGAGGACAGTATGGAGGTTTCTTAAAAAAAAAAAAAAATCTACAAACAGAAGTACCATGATGTGAAGTGGTAGTCACTCAATCGTGCCCGACTCTTTGTGACCCCATGGACTATAACCCACTAGGCTCCTCTGTCCATGGAATTCTCCAGGCAAGAATATTGGAGTGGGTTGTCATTCCCTTCTCCAGGGGATCTTCAACCCAGGGATTGAACCAGGGTCTCCCATATTGTGGGCATATTATTGTCTGAACCAACAGGGAAGTCCTTTGAACTACCATATGACCCAGCAATCCCACTACTGGGCATATACTCAGAGAAAATAATTTCAAAAGACACATGTAACCCAGTCTTCACTGCAGCACTAGTTACAAAAGTTAGGACATGGAAGCAACCTAAATGTCAATCAACAGATGAATGGATAAAGAGTATGAGGCATACATATATATAATGGAATATTAATCAGCAATAAAAAGGAACAAAACCATGCTAATTGCAGAGATGTGGATGGACCTAGAGACTGTCATACAAAGTGAAGTAAGTCAGAAACAGAAAATAAATATCACACATTAACACATATATGTGGAATCTAGAAAAATGGTAGAGATGATCTTATTTGCAAAGCAGAAATGGAGACACAGACATAGAGAATAAATGTATGGACACCAAGGGGGGATGGGTGAAAGTGAAAGTCACTCATTCGTGTTTGACTCTTTGTGACCCCATGGACTATTTCCCCATGGACTAATTCCCCATGGATTGGAATTCTCCAGGCTAGAATACTGGAGAGGGTAGCCTTTCCCTTCTCCAGGGGATCTTCCCAACACAGGCATCGAATCCAGGTCTCCCACACTGCAGACGGATTATTTACCAGCTGAGCCACCAGGGAAGCTCTAGAATACTGGAGTGGGTAACCCTTCTCCCGCGATCTTCCTGACCCAGGAATCGAATGGGGTCTCCTGCATTGCAGGTGGATTCTTTATCAACTGAGCTATCAGGGGGATGAGTGGGTGGGATGAATTGGGAAATTGAGATTGACATATATACAGTATTGATACTGTGTATAACATAGACAACTAATGAGAATCTATTGCATAGTGCAGGGAACTCAGTGCTCTGTGGTGACCTAAAAGAAAGGATACATGTATACATTTTATTTATACACTTTGCTGCACAGGAGAAACTAACACAACATTATAAAGTAACTATACACCAATAAAAGTAATAAAAATAAATAAGAAATAAATATAGTGTAAAATTTGGCTCACTGATAGAATTGATGGGTGATCAGAGATCACACAGTTTTTAAAGGGAGACATTCTGAAATTTGAACACAGTTTTGAGGGAATGAAAGCTAAGTGATTGGAAACCAGGAAGAGAGAACAGTAAAATATAGGAGACTGTTCTATACGGAAGGCTCTGAAGTAGAAATTAAATCAAATAACTAACCATCACCATTAAATTTTTCCAAGTTCTTCCATTTTGCCGGCTGACGACCCCGATGTGGAAACAGAGTTTGAACCGTGAAAACTCTGTGGGCTCAGAGTTACAGCTGAGTAAGTCACAGTCTGTCTCTTTACCATGGATGACTCTAGTGGAGTATCTGCTAGTAAATCACAGAAAAGAATCTTAGGGAAAATAAAGCTTCACTGATGGAAGGAATGGCTTTTGAACTGTGGTGTTGGAGAAGACTCTTGTGAGTCTCTTGGACTGCAAGGAGATCCAACCAGTCAAACCTAAAGGAAATCAGCCCTGAATATTCATTGGAAGGACTGATGCTGAAGCTGAAACTCCAATACTTTGGCCACCTGATGCAGAGAACTGACTCATTTGAAAAGACCCTGATGCTGGGAAAGACTGAAGGCGGGAGGAGAAGGGGACGATAGAGGATGAGATGGTTGGATGGCATCACTGACTCTATGGACATGAGTTTGAGTAAACTCCAGGAGTTGGTGATGGGCAGAGAGGCCTGGCGTGCTGCAGTCCATGGGGTTGCAGAGTTGGACATGACTAAGCGACTGAACTGAACTGAATTGATGAGAGAAATGTGATCCTATTCATTGATCCAAAAGCTGTTCACTTCCACACTGAAAATCACAGATTGTTAGGAACTACCAGCCCATTTCCTCAAGAGTAAACATTTATAAAAAGTTGCTCAGGACCATCTCAGACCTAAAAACAATCACAAGTTTGTAACAACAAAAAAATAAAAAAGTATAGCTACAGTTGGTAGAAAAAGAGTTCAACAATTGAAACAGAAAGCCTCTGTTAAGATCAAACAAAGCCAAACCGTGATTAATGAATATTTGTAGGAAGTAAATCTGAGAGTGCTATAAAACATTAACATCTGCACTGATAAAGAAAGAGTGGGTTGGTTAAAGATGAGCCAGAACGGAACTCAGGGACCAGTCAGCATAAGTCAAAATTAAAGGCCAACGAGAACAAGAATCTGAGAAAACATAGAAAAATTATTCTAGCTTACAGTTTTCTGAACCTGGAGGAAAGTGGGGAGCGGTGACAGATCTAAATATTCTCATCTTCAGGGCCCATTACACAGCCACTCAGTTGGATCTACACAGCAAGATCTTAGACGTGCGTTTATTTTAAGAAGATCCCTGACACCACCATCACATCACAACATGATCATTTCTTCTTTTTTTTTTTAGGATTTAGATTTAGGATCTACTCTCTTAGCAGTTTTCACATATATGACGTAGTGTTATCATTTATAATCACAACATGGTGCCTTAGATCCCCAGAACTCATGCATCTTCTAACTTGAACTGTGCACTTTTTGTCTAATGTCTCCTCATTACTGCTTACCCAAGCCCTTGGAAATTACAGCTTTTTCAGATTCTACATATAAGTGAGATCATATTGTATTTGTCTTTCTCTGACATTTCACACTAAGATGGTAATCATACTGCAGTATATCAGTTCAGTTCAGTTCAGTCGCTCAGTCGTGTCCAACTCTTTGTGACCCCATGAATCGCAGCACGGCAGGCCTCCCTGTCCATCACCAACTCCTGGAGTTTACTCAAACTGCAGTATATAAGCGTATCAAATAAACATCTTGTACATCTCAAAGTTATATAATGTTATATGTCAATTACATTTCAATACATTTGGGGGGAAAAATCCCTCAGTGATTCTGATACATCAGTGTTCCGGAGCTATTCTGTCTACTTTTTCTGAGGAAGGACAGATGGAAGGAAGAATGGATTAATAGTTCGTATCAAATTCTCATAGTCATATTTGGGACTAACATTTATATGTATTTATTTAATCGAAAGTAAATAACACTGGCCCATTGCATCACCTTAATTTCTCTTAAATAACTTTTGTTGTTGTTGTTGATCTCAAGCCCCGAACTGAAGAGATAATTTAGGTATTTTAAGGAGACATAAGTAAACCAGAGTGGGCTCTTTTTTTTTTTTTTTTAACTTCGTCTTCTATAAACAGACTAAGTAATGAAGTTCTATAGTAGTGGTTTCCTAATAAAGACATTTGGGGGTAATATCATTTTGTTTATAACATACTTTGATGAGTGTAGGTGGGCTGTTTAATCATAAGTCAATAAATACAATTGCTGCTCTGAAGGAACACATACACACATTTATATCAATATATATGTAATATAAATTGATCCGAAATCTAAAAGCAAGCATTGGTATATGTTAGTGGGAACTCTGCTCTTACAGGAAAGAGTAAATGCTTTCTAAAATTGAAACATAACTAGATTAGGCTAAAGATATTACACAATTTTATCAGGTAAATATGATGCTAATATTCAGTTGGTGTGTGCTGGCTTGCATACAAAAAAGCACACTGATTTTTAAAAACAGACCGACAGATTAAGGCATCTTTTCAAATTGGTCTGTGTTTGTGTCTTGGTCAGTGAATACTTTGTTAAGTACTACAAATAAAAGGCTTGAGTATAATCAACAATTTATTTACAAGTTCTGTTCTTTTAATTCCTAGTGTTTCCATTATAATTTAAAAAAAAAAGTAAAGAAACAAAAAAAATTATGCAGTTGAGCTCAAGAACCTTAAATTTCTCCCCAGTCTAAATCTAAATCTATCTACCACTGCAATTCAAGGTAAGACAGTCTCTTGTCTTTCTTTTCTGTTTAGAAATCTATAATAGCTTTGCACTGATTATTATATTCTAAATTAAGGGAGATGAAATAACATTTCTGAGTACCTCATAAGTGTTTAGCAAATGATCGTCATCATGACAATAGGTAAATATTTTTCTTAGTCACATTTTACAATATTTGAAAAAGAGAATCAAAGTTTTTTTTTTTTCCAACTCTGCCCCAATTCATCAGTTATTTAATGCAGAGGCAGGATTTCAAGCCCACATTCCTGGACTCCAAAGTTCATATTTTCTCCATAATAACATGACAAATTCCAGGCATAAGTATCTTATAGACACGACTAAAAACTGGTAAAACAAATGAGTTTATATTTTACCCAAGTCTATATACTAATGCATTTTTCAAAATATATTTTCTTTTTCTTTCAGAGTATAATCTATCCTTATATTAGACCAATTCCATGTAGCATATTACAATCTGGAAACAGTATAACTTTGAGAAATGGAACCACAGTAAAGTCACAACTTCTAACAAATGGAAGCTTAATTTCTTTGGAGGTTTATTTTTCTATGCAGTGTAACTGTTTCTGACATTTCAGTAATGCTTTTATAAGCAACTTGACCTTTGATACATCTCTTTTTACAAGCTTGGAGCCTGATAATTTGTCAAAAACAGAACATTCAGGAGGAGAGTTAAAAAAAGCAAAAAATAAAAAATAAAAATAATTGACTTACAAAGCAATTCTTTTTTCAGATAAAATTTTATCTGATTTATAACCTCACCTTTTGATTTATTTTTAACACCCTGCATGCATATGCTGTTTTACATTGTACTTTCATAATCTGAGGTTCAGAACACATGCAGTAACTAGGCAACTAAGCTTTAAGGAGCATTGGCCCTAATGCTTATGAGGATAAATGTTAAAAATAATAATTGAGTAAGCAAATAAAGAAAGAAGAGACATAAACAACAGTGACACTTGAATTCTTTTACTAAAAATCAGCCTAAATACTAAGGAAACCATGATTACATTCACTTACAAACTGACAGCAATTTTATCCCCCAATTCTGTAAGTAGCTGCTAGAGTATCAATGAAGATGAAAAAAAAAAACACAACAGTGAATACTTTCTATTGTAAAACTATATCTTCTAGCATTGTATGCCAAGATAATGCTCTCCAGAAGCCATTAAAAAAAAATCAAAACCACTATTGAACTAGAGAAATCTTAAAAAGTACTCAGCTTATGTGTACATCCAAAAGATGGGATAGAGGCTGCCTATGTGATCAAACAAGGAGAGAATATGCTGGCAGAATGAGTTCCATAGCTAATGTGCTAAGACTTTTGAAGTCTTTACCCTGAGGGCATGAATAATAAGCTACTCTGCTTGGGTTTGGATGGACTTACAAAGCCCTGGGGGAACGCATGAGATGAAATACACAGACTTAAAATAACAGGGGATTTGGGGAGTTGAGATTTTTAGACAAGTTACTGGGAAGTCAATGTCCAGAATAACAATAATGACCAACAGAGGAAACTTGTCAGTAATATCCTAAGATCATAAATTTTTCAAGTGATAAATTCTATAGTCAGAAGTATAAACAAATGCTATGATCATATGAAAACACTATGCTTCTATTTCTACTCAAAAGGACATGAACATAAAATCACAATCTGGAACTGCTAATTGCTGACATTTGAACACTGCTATGTGTTAGGCACTCAGTGTTTTACAAGTTTTAGCTAACTGCAATTCTCTGACAATCCAACGAAGTGCATATGATTACCATATCTGTATTACAGTAAAGGAAACTAAGGTGTGGAAGTTGAATAATATGTGATTGATATCTTGTAATTCTCTAATAAAAGACTGTTGTTCACGTAGAAAAGTGTGGAAAGAAAAGATATGGAAGTGATTCAGTTCAAAGACTGGGGGCCATAGAAAAGGAAAGACTGCCCAGGGTCACACCACATTGTTAACGATATAGCTGGATTTCTACTATTCACTCAGTGAGCATATGAAGTTAGGGTTCAGGGAAGAAATATCTGTTATTTTCTCATGCACAAGGCAATTACAGAGATTATAGATACTATTTCACAACACTGTGTTCAATTATCTGATGCACCAAGAAACACAAATTCCACTTCTCCCAAGGTCCAGATACGTGTGCTATGTAAACTGCTTAAAATAATCTTGAGAAGCAGAAGATACTATCTTGCTTTTACAAGTGAGGAAACTCTGAATCAAACATAAAAACAGTAAATCTCACTAAAGCATGCATGGGATTAAAAACCCAGAATTTTCTTGAAACAAAACAAAAGAAATAGTGAAGAAATGCAGCCAATGAAGAGTAGAACCAAAGTCAACAACTTAGGAGTAGGAAAGACAAGAAAAAGTTATGGGTTTGGTAACAGCAACTGAATCTATGTAAATAAAGGAACTGAAGGTAAATAACTGTGAGACTTCATTATAGAAGTCCACACAGATGCCATGAATCCAGAAATTAAACTATTCAACATAAATCAATAAGGCAATTTTAATAGACATATATCTGATGAGATAAGCAAGATGTTCTGGTACACCTTCCAGTGAATGGTATTGATAGAAATTCACCCCATTCCATTTCTTCAGGACACATTAGAATAAAATAGCTCTTGAGAAAGCAATTCAAACAAAGCCAATCCCCAATCCAGCACTGCTTCAAAGAAAGCATGGAAATCACTGATCACCCAGTTGGTAAACACATTTTGCAGTACAATCCACTGCATTTCATCAGCTGTTCTAATTCTTCTCTCTAAAATCACTATCCGCAAACATCCATTTCCAATATTTGATGTGAGAGAGTAATTCCTTTTGCCTTTTCAACTTAAAGTAGGAATGATTTAAGTATTTCAAAAGAACTCAGCCACAACCTAAATGGGCTTTCCTGGTGCCTCAGACTGTAAAGAATACACCTGCAATGCAGGAGACTCAGATTCAATCCCTGTGCAGGAAGATCCCCTGGAGAAGGGAATGGCAGCCCACTTCAGTATTCTTGCCTGGAGAATCCCACAGACAGAGGAACCTGGAGAGCTACAGTCCACTGGGTCGCAGAGAGTTGGACACGACTGAGGGACAGCACAGCTACAATCTATGCTTCCGAGAACATTACATTGTAAAGGAGTTACTTTCTGTTTGATGAAGCTGACATGTTAAGATTTGTAAATTCAGGGTGTAAAACATGTTACTTTGATACATACATAATATGACTGTCACTGAAGGAATATTACCACATTACATAATTATAGTATAGTATTACTCACTAAATTCATCATACTGTACATTGGATCTCCACAGCTTAGTTACCACTTTAAGAGTAACAAGTCTGTACTCTTAAATACAATCAATCTTATCCTCCCTCATTCTCTGGTAACTACCATTCTACTCTTTTTTTTCTTTTTAACGGTTTAAATTTTTTTTTTAGATTTTTCATATAAGTGACACCACACAGTACTCGTCTCTCTCTGTCTGACCCACCCTACTAGCACAATATGCTCAAGGTCCAAAGCAAATGGCAGAATATTTCCCTTTTCATGACAGAATAACATTCAATTATACACAGTCATGTACGGATGTGAGAGCTGGACCATAAAGAAGGCTGAACACTGATGAATTGATGCTTTTGAGCTGTGGTATTGAAGAAGACTCTTGAGGGTCCCTTGGACTGCAAGGAGATCCAACCAGTCCATCCTAAAGGAGATCAACCCTGAATATCCACTGGAAGGACTGATGCTGAAGCTGAAGCTCCAATACTTTGGCCACCTGATGCGAAGAGCCAGCTCACTGGGAAAGACCCTGATGCTGGGAAAGACTGAGGGCAGGAGGAAAAGAGGGTGACAGAGGATGAGATGGTTGGATGGCATCATTAACTCAATGGACATGAATGTGAGCAAACTCTGGGAGAGAGTGAAGGACAGGAAGCCTGGTATGCTGTAGTCCAAGGGGTCACAAAGAGTCAGACATGACTGAGCAACTGAACAACAACTACACACACATCCCCCCCCTCCACATCCTTTTTTATCCATGCATCCGTGGGACTCTTTTTTAATTTAAATGATCAGAGCAGAAGACTTCGAAGACAAAGGCAAAGCAGTTTTATAGTGCAATTGGGAATAAAAGAGCTGCCACAGACAGAAACATCAAAATTAAAAGCAGAAATATATTTAAGGTAAAAAAAAATTAAATACACTGGAGAATTTATATAATAAAAGGATTTAGGTGGACTCAGGGAGAAGCTCCTTTCCATTAGAATGAAAAACAGAAATGCATATAACATTGGCATGTTTAGTGAATAGGGTCATGGGAAATTGTATTTGGTTAAAACTGACGGAGGATTCAGTATAATGAGGAAATGAAGCAAGCTAGTTGAATGGCATTTGTACAGTTATTGCATTACTGGGTCGTGCATTGCAGTTTGAGATTTATGTATCTGTGGTGCTCAGTACCTATTGTCTTGTGCTTTTGGTAGTGATTTGGCATGATAAGAATCTGGAATTAAGGGATGAAGGATCTAAGAGTGCTTTAAAAAGAGTACCTGTTTTGAAAAGTATTTCTGAAGCAAATTATATAAAATTCTATGAGAACCACACAGGGATAAAGAGATCCTACATCAACAGCAGCGTTTCTGAAGCAAGAATAAAGCAGAGGTACCAGCATATACAGACAATCTCACTGAGGGACACTGCAAAAAATACATGTGTTTGGATGTTTTCATTTTTAAGTTTCTCTGTTAATTTAATATTTTCATAGCAAAGAGAATGCATTTTACTACTAAGCATGAGGATGCTTCTTGATTTATATGGTTATTATTATATTTGGTTCATTTGTATCCTGATCATTTTATTACTGATTCGGTCACCTTGTAGGTTCCAGCTTCCACTCCTGCTCTTCTCCACTCAGCAGCCAGATCATCCATTTAAAATCCTAATTTTGATCACATCATTCCTCTCCTGAAATCTTCCAAGAGCTTCCCATTAACATGGAGTGGCTTCCCAAGTCCTAAAGGGCTCGCTATGGTGTGGTTCTTGGTCACATCAATCTTCCAATGCTTTCATATTCTGTTCCAGCCTCACTGGCCCATGCGACACTCCTGGAACACTTGAAGCATTCTGTCTGGACTCTTCCTTCTGGCTGTAGTATTTCTCTATCTGATATTCACTTCATTGCTCCCTCATGTCAAATACTTGCTTACCCAGCACCCTTACTTCTTGCCAGCTCCAATCCTAAATCTTGACAATTTATAAAACCTTAGGGTTTTTTTCCTTTGTAAGTTTCTCCTATTTTGTAACGTGGCAGAACACAATTCAAGTGCTTCTTAGATCTGCATCTCCTTGGCTGCAGTCTTAACAGATCCCCCCCAAACACAGTTCTCTTGCCTCAAACATGTCTCTGTTCTAGGAAAACTTGATTAACATTCCATCAGAAAATATTAAAATACATGCCTTCAACTGAAAATGGAAAAATTCTGCTCTGATTCTGGTTTCTGTTCTAACAATGAAATTTATTTGTTGAACTCTGCATTTATCTTATTGGCCTCAGAACAGTAAAATCAGTTGTTCGGTATGCAATATTTTAACTTAATAGTCACAACTCCAACAAGATTGGCATCAAACCCTCAAAACTGACCCTATTTTTCTACTTGTTGATACATCCCTGGCTGACCTCCGACAGCTGTCAACTTGACCATGCATTTCTATCTTTCAGTTGACAGAAAAGAATGCTTCTCTGATCCAGTAAATGTTCAAGGCAGGAAATTTAATAATCCAGATTGCCATAAATAAGCACAAGTACCAATAATCAAATATAATGTATTTACTTAATACAGAAATTTCACTTACCTACTGATCATGAAAACAACTTAATGTCTTTGTGTTTAAAACGGCTGGATTCATTGCCAGATACTGATTTATCATCATAGAAAACGAAAGCTTAAGAGAGCTTTTCCTTTTTTTTTTTTTAGAGATGAATAAACTGACCTGGTGACAGTAGAAAAGATTTGTCCAATTTTTACAGTAGGTGACAGAACTAGGATTAGAATTCATGTCTCTTTATTCACAGTTAGTAGTCTTTCCAGTATTCCTCTGGAGATGATTTGTATACATAATATCTTAGTTGTGCTATCGAGGGATATAATCTCTAAAGTTGCCGAAAAAAGTGGAGTACTGCATTGGCTAAATGAGTTGGGATTTCATAATTGTGACTGGCCAAATCACAGTAAGGGCCTGGCAAAATATCCCAAGCAGCAGTATCATCATGATTTAGAATATACTGTGACTGAGTAAGTAGTGAATGTAATTTGTTTATATAAATATGAAAACTTTTCACTGTGATCATTTTTAAAAATGTATTTGCCAATCCCCCTTCCTATTAATTAATAAGAGCTTCTCTTTGTATTATGCATGTATATTTAACATGTATTTTAGCTATAGTGAAGTATAATGCCTAATTAGCAATTTAATGAACTTACTGAAAGTAAATTATACACCAAAGGTTAAGGTTGTTGTTTAATTGCTAAGTCTCATCTGAGTTTTTTGCGACTCCATGGACTGTAGCCTGCCAGGCTCCTTTGTCCATATCATTTTCCAGGCAAGAATACTGAAGTGGGTTGTCATTTCCGTCTCCAAGGTTAAGGTAACTACACTTATAAAACACACACATACATGAAACATAAAATCAAAAGTTTTAAACTAAGGCATTGAACCATTTCTTGAAATAGGAAAGGCAGAATGGAAGATAAGTAGAGTTGTTGATTAAACCTAGCTACTGTCTTCAGGCAGGAGAAGGGAATGAGAGAGATGAGATGGTTGGATGGCATCACCAACTCGATGGACATGAGTTAGAGCATGAACTGCGTCAGTTCGCAAAGAACTGACTCATTGGAAAAGACCCTGATGCTGGGAAAGAGTGAAGGCAGGAGGAGAAGGGGACGACAGAGGCTGAGATGGCTGGATGGCATCACCGACTCGATAGACACGAGTTTCAGCAAACTCTGGGAGTTGGTGACGGACAGCGAAGCCTGGCATGCTGTGGTCCATGCGGTCGCTAAAATTCGGGCATGACTGAGTGACTGAACCGATTGAATGTCCTTGTACCCTGAGAATGACTCTCAGAATTGTTTCATGACTCTAAGTGACCTAGTACAGACTTGTTAGGTTTTCCAGAATAGAAATTATGAAAGCACACTTCACTGATGCAATATAGTCACTCACTCCCATTATCAGATAAAACAAGGCTTCCACAAGCCAATTAACCTCGTCTGCATGCAGAGGTGAGCTTGTTTGTATGTGTACTAAGGCCACTGTCTGGCTTTAGTATAAAATGCTGTAAAAAATATTTTGGTTATACCCCATGGACTGTAGCCTACCACACTCCTCTGTTCATGGGATTTTCCAGGCAAGAGTACTAGAGTGGGGTGCCATTTCCTTCTCCAGGGGATCTTCCCAACCCAGGGATCAAACCTAGGTCTCCAGCATTGCAGAGACGCCTTACCGTCTGAGCCACCTGGGAAGCCCCACATATACTTAAGTATATGTATATGTATATGTACCAACTTTTGGTACTAACTTTTGATCTTTTAGCCATCCTCGTGTATGTGTAGAGGTATAGCATTTTGGTTTTAATTGGCATTTTCTAGTTACTAATGAGTATATTTTAATATATATTAGCTTACAATGTCTTTTTTGAAAAGTCTGTTCAGGTCTCCTACCGATTTTTTTCCATTGGAATGACTGTTTTTCCTGTTGAGTTGTAGCAGTTCTTTATATATTTTGAATACATCAGAAGGAAAGTTTTCATCAGTTCAGTTCAGTTCAGTCGCTTAGTCGTGTCTGACTCTTTGTGATCCCATGGACTGCAGCACACCAGGTCTCCCTGTCCATCACCAACTCCCAGAGTCCACCCAAACCCATGTCCATTGAGTCAGTGATGCCATCCAACCATCTCATCCTCTGTCATCCCCTTCTCCTGTCTTCAATCTTTCCCAGCATCAGGGTCTTTTCCAAGGAGTCAGTTCTTTGAATCAGGTGGCCAAAGTATTGGAGTTTCAGCTTCAGCATCAGTCCTTCCAATGAATATTCAGGACTGATCTCCTTTAGGATGGACTGGTTGGATCTCCTTGCAGTCCAAGGGACTCTCAAGAGTCTTCTCCAGCACCACAGTTCAAAAGTATTAATTCTTCGGCACTCAGCTTTCTTTATAGTCCAACTCTCACATCCACGCATGACTACTGGAAAAACCATAGCTCTGACTAGACGGACCTTTGTTGGCAAAGTAATGTCACTGCTTTATCACTAAATATCATGCATGATTTAGCAATTTTATCAAATACTTATCAATTTAAAGTAAGTTTCCTTTCATTACTGGAATGTTGTAAGTTTATATCCTCAATAGAGGTTAAATTTTATCAAACATCCTTCCTGAATCTACTGAGAAAGTTGTATTTTTTGTTTTACATTGTTAACTAATTGAATCAACTGCTTGACTTTTGAATGATAAACTGACCTCACATTACTGGAAAAAACCATAACTAGTTATTATCTGTAACTCATTTTATATATGATTGGGTATTATTTGCTAACTTTTACTTATAATTTTTGCTTCTGATTTTGATATCCAGTTTCAACTTTAATGTTGGTATTAATGTTATGCTTGGTCTCATTAAATAAGCTGGGATTATTTCTCATTTTTTATTCTCTCAAAAATTTTTATAAACACTGACAGTATTTTTTTCCTTAATATTTTGGCAGCATTTGCTAGTAAAGTCATCTGGATTTGTACTTTTGTTTATGGGAGATATTTATTTTGGATTCAGTTTTAGTGAATTGCATTTTTCTGGATATCTGTTCTTTTCACCTAAATTTTTAAACTGGCATCAATCAGTTAATCTTATTCATTTACTATTTTTTCATGTTTTTATGATACCTAATGATATTCCCCTTTTTACTCTGAAATTGGTAATGTATACTGTCATTTTTTTCTCATTTGTCTCTGTGTGGATTTATAAATCTTATTAGTCTATTAAAAAGACCAATTTGGGTGCCTTTATCGTTATCTAGTGCATGCTTTCTTTTCTATTCTACACACATTTTTTTTACTCAAATATTTTCTTCTTATTATTTATGCATCTATTTCTAGTATACTTTAAAGTACAGGGATACTCAGCTAATTTTTTTTTAAGTATACCTTTGTGTCTAATGTGTCTTTAAAATTATAAATTTCTCTTCACATATAGCTTTAGTTGCATTTCATAAGTGTGGATACATAGTGTTTATACTAGAAATCAGTTAAAAATATATTTTACTTTCCATTTTGATTTTTTTCTTTGATTCATTTACTGACTGGAAAATTATTTCTTAATTTCCACACATGAAGAATATATCTATTGTTTTAATATTGATGTCAAGCTTAATATTACTATGATTAGAAAATACATTCTGGAAGATTTGAAATCTTTTACATATATTAACACTTGGTTTATGTTCCCCAACATTTAAAGATTTTGTATTTACTGAGAAGAGTACTCTGTGATTATTGGATATAATATTCTTCTAGTTCAAATTTTTTAATTGTGCTTTTCAAATCTTTGTTATTCTTACTGGTTTTTCTGTTACTATTCTATCAGTTATTGATAGTGATCTATTAAAATCTCACACAGTATTCATTAATCTGTACTTGTCTCTTGCAATCCTGGACAACTTAATCCAATTTTCATGATTAAAGTGATCTGAAGCTGGCCTTGAGACTCTCTGTGTATTGGTCATTTATTTATTCTTTTGATTTATCCTAGGGTAGAGTTCTTTGAGATCTCATCCTAAATACTGATATACTCACTAGAGCCCCCTTCTTGGCTGATCCTGGACTCTAATTTTGTCTACATAGCACTATTTGGCTATTAAAAGCTGTTAATCATCTCAGCCACACAGCCTCCCATTCTAGAGTTGTAAATATCCATACAGCTGAGATATCCAAATAGCAAACATATTTTTGCCATTCTCCTCTCAGACCTTTTTCCTATAATTCTTCACTGTCTTGTTAGCTCTCTAGTATCCTCAAAAAAATATATTTTTTCTGGCTTTTAAAATTATTGTTGGAATCAGTCCTAATTATTACTCTTTATTATCAATAGTAAAAGTATTTAATAGCTATGACTTCAATAACTTGAGTTATTATACTCAGGTTACTTAATCTGAGTCTCAGTTCATTCTACTATAAAATAGAAATAAAATTACTACCTTTAAAATTTTCGAGTGCATACTCTGCATATAGTATTAACTCAGACAAGAATGATATTTTATTTCAACCATGAATATTCATTGGAAGAACTGATACTGAAGCTAAAACTCCAATATTTTGGCCACCTGATGTGAAGAACTGACTCACTGGAAAAGATGTTGACGCTGATAAAGACTGAAGGCAGGAGGAGAAGGGGACAACAGAGGATAAGATGGTTCAATGGCATCACTGACTTGATGGACATGAGTTTGAGCGAAGTCTGGGAGTTGGTGAAGGACAGGGAAGCCTGGTGTGTTGCAGTCCATAGGGTCACAAAGAGTTGGACATGACTGAGTGACTGAACTGAATTGATGCTTTATTTACTTAGAGATCTGATCTAGTCTGGTGGTTTTATCCTCCTGACCTCTCTTTTGATGTTCTATCTCTTATTCATCACACATCACTTGCTTATGCTGATTAATATCTCAAATACAAACTAATTCATCTAAATAACCTTTCTTCTCAAGGTCACTTGCTCCTATAAACTATAAAAATGTTTTTGTGGTAAGATTGCTTTTCTAGTTAGCCCCCCAAATTTTGAAGGAATGTTTGAATCAACTTTCTATTACTATTTATTCAATTGCAAAGATCTGATTTGTCCGTAAAAATGTCACTAGCCTTTTAGTTCCACTGCGAGGATCTTGTGAAACTTAGCTCCATATCTTTGGGCTAGTTTAAATGTCTCCTAATTTTTCTACTTCCAGACACTCAGACTCTATCCTCCAGTTCTGTCAGATTAATTCAGTAGTCTTAATCCACATTTGATAGTATTATACTTTCCCCCAAAAGTTTTCAAGTAAATGTGGTATGTTCAGTAATAAACACCAAGCCATTAGGTGGCACACACACCCTTCCATAACCTTATGTTATTGACTCAGTTTATCTCCAAACTACTTTCAGATGAAACTTAAGCTCTGTACATATCAGAGCTTATGCTTGTGTTCACTGATTTTATAGACTTTTCAGTGACTACCTTCACAAGTGAAAGCTGAAATGGTTCAGGTTGTAGTCAGATTATACCAAAACTTGAAGTTTTTTTTTAACAGTTGTGAAAAGCTCTTTCATCAATCTAAAATATTCACCAAGCCTGTTTCTGAAAATGTTAGGTACTCATATGCAAATATATTGAACACAGCACATTCAATTCTCCAGGACGCATGCGCAGCTCCTCCCTTGCCTTTACTCACCAAGTTGTGCCTTTTCTCCCCAACTCAGAACCCCTTTGAAACTCTACCACACCAAGAAATGCTGATTCAATCTGTACTCTGTCCAATCCTCCTATAGCTGGAGGGAATCCCTAAACTCTGAAAATCTGTAAAGTCTATAGAGATGCAACATGATACTTTGACAGACTGTAGACATTGTTAAATGGAGCTGAACTTAAAACTATGTCTGAGCCGCACAACCTTGAGTAGGTTACCAAAATTCCCTGTCTGCAAATGGATTTAACATTAACTCTTTTGATGGGCTGTTATGAAGATTAGGTATGAGAGACGTAAAAGCTGAACATGGTATAAAGAGCCTGGTACAAAAGAGTTGTTATAATAAGCGATAGATATTACTTCTATCATTATTAATAGTATGACTCAATTAAATTTAATTGTGTGCTATTTCTATTGTAACTGTCTTTTATGCAAATATCTCATATATGCTACTGTTATCCTATATATGTCCATATATAGAATATGAACTATGTATATATGTACTTTTGTAAATCTTGAATGCTTGAAAATGTCTGTTGACTGATATATTTGCATATGAGTACATAACATTTTTAGAAATAGACTTGATGAATATTTTAGGTTGACAAAAGAGCTTTTCACAACTGTTGAAGAAAACTTCAAGTTTTGGTATAATCTGACTATAACCTGAACCATTCCAGCTTTCATTTATGAAGGTAGTCACTGACAGGTCTATAAAATCAGTGAACACAAGGATATTGATTGTGCTCAATGACAGAAGCCTTCTTCTGTTGAATAATCTAATCAAATGTCATTTTGGCATAAGAGAAAAAGTAAGCTTGATGACAGGCAAAGGTCTCAGTGTCAGGCGGGAGGAATCAATTTTAGTCATGGAAACAAGAGGGATCAATATGCAGACCACCAATCTACAAATATACTGAAGGGTCTGAGAGGAAATCAGGATGCTGACTGTGCTATTTGAAAGAAAAGCCCACAAATACTGCTCTCCAAAACGTAATCTTCTAAAATGTCTGTGCTTTTATCAGATAAGCAGTGATCATTTTCAGTTAGATTGTGATAATAAACATACTACACACTCAGACATTTCACATATCAGAATGCATCTGCACAGACATAACAAAAGAGTAACAAAATGTAACAAAAGAGTAACAAAACATAACAAAAGAGTAACAAAAATGTAACAAAAGCTCCATTTGAGTTGCCCTGTTAGTAGTACTGCTTTCCAATCACAAAACTGTCATCTAGGTCACCTTCCATTCTCTTATACCTTTAAATAATGAAACATGCCAAGTCCATTTATATAGCCTTGCATTTTCAAAGAACTTTATACATAACTACTAATTTTTAAAAATTTATTTGCTAATTTGGCAAATGTTATCTCTGAGACGGAACTCTCTAGAGACACTGAGTCACAAGCTTAGGACTCTGGGATAGAGCCACATGTTTAAAGAAAACAAACTTATGGTTATCAAGAGGAAGGGTGGGGGAGGGATAAATTGGGAGACGGATGAACACATACATACTACTCTATAAAATAGATAACTAATAAGAATTTAATGTATAGTACAGGGGACTCTACTCAGCACTCTGCACTGATCTATATGTAAGAAGACTATAAGAAAGACTGGATATATTTACACATATAACTGATTCACTTTGCTGTACAGTCGGAACTAACACAACACTGTAAACCAACTATACTCCAGTAACAATGTAAAACATGGAGTTTTCATAGCACACTGTTTCCACTGTATGACTTTTTCCTTCATATGACTGACTGGGGAGTGAGAGGAAAAGAGGATTGGCATATTCCAGGTACAGGCAGTCACAACCATCTAACTGGTCAATTTCAAAATTCCAGGCATATGTCTGGATGTAGGAATTTAATATATTAATTCCTATGTCATATTGTTCCAAAAAAGTTTAATGTAGTTTGTAACACCTAAGAGTGAACTAACAGTAATTAAAAAATTGAGTAATAAATTTATTTTAAGTACAGACATTGGAGAAATGATGTTCACACAAGCAGTTATGCATATAAAATCCCATATACTGGTTACAGTTTCCTCATAATCATAGTTCTAAGCTTCTTAGCAGCCAACATAAAGGGGGATTGATTATCAAAGTTTTCCAAGAATGAATTTTTTAGGACAATTTTCAGGGGAGGTAAAGTCGTTCTTGATTTTAAAAAATAGTAAATTTCTTCCCATGATTTTCATAAAGGAGATACTATATAATTAATGCATAAATGTTTCCACAACAACTTCCTTCCACATGCCTTTTGTGATCGTGTCTTCAACATGGGCACATTAAGTAAACAATTCTGTGAGAAGGAAATTGTACAGAGAAACAGACTATCTTTACTTACATATGGAAAAATATTATACCTATTTTCTAAAAAGATTTTATAAACCTTTTCTGATAAAGGACCAATCTAGCTTTTTTATTTTAGTCCTAAAACTTTACAGTCTCTAAGCTTTTTAGGTCCTAAACCCAGGAAAGGTGTGACCAGTGCTAGGGAAAGAAGAATTAGAGCCTGATAAAGACCTTGATAGTAAGGATATTCATGATACTATCAGGGAAAAATTCAAGTGGTGGAGAGTGGTAAGGAAATGGCATTATTTGATAGAGCGAGGACATGTATCATCCGTTATCCAGAGGACAGAATTCCTAGCTGGCAGTCCAAGAGTCAGAGCCTGCTTCCCCCATTTCCTTTTCAAAGTGCATGTTTCCCCACAGGCCACTAGGCAAATGTCCAACTGAAGTAGGTCACTTTGCCTAAATAAAACTAGTCGAAATCAATGTTGTTTAAAATGTTCTTTGGGTAAATATTTTAACACATTGATTTATAACAGTTTCCTTGCACTCTCATGTTTGTGGATGAGAGTTCACACTTACAGGCGGGTTTAAAGTATTTTCCTGTCTTATCCTTGGCTTTGGTTTCTGGATTGTTTCTTTTATTTCTGGTTGCTACTATAAGAGATAATCTGAGATAAAAACTGTTACTGACAGCTGAAGACTGTCTATTATTTTAGGGTATCCTGCATCATTACAGATAAATTACTACAGATAAAAGATAAAACGATGATCCGTTTAATGCTAAAACACTAAATATAGGAACCAGATTACATCAGGGCTATGGAAATTATAATATTAAGAGTTTTTTAAAAGTTTCTATCAGCTCATTGCTTTCACTTTTGTTACGGAAAATATTTATTGTGGTAATGTTTGTTTGGTGTCTACTATAAAATGAAAGTACTTTGAAAATTAAAATATCAGTGCACAGCACACATTTAATTAAAACTATCAACAGGTGCATATAATATTTTTCCTTTCTTTAACATTCACTGTCCCTTTCATGATAATCTGCACTAGGTGCTTTGAGGCATTTGAAATATTTCTGTAGAATCTGAATACCAATGAAATAAAAGGAGTATTATGGTTGACAAACTCAGATCAACTCTCTCAATGCCCAAACTACAAAGAAAAGTTACTGGAAAATGGTATTTTATTAGTGGTAACGTGTAAGACCTAAGATATATATCACACCACATTCACTTCTGTGTTGATTTTACACATTGCTGAATGGAAATACATTGTATATTGTCACCCTGCTTATTTAACTTATATGCAGAGTACATGATGAGCAATGCTGGATGAGGTACAAGCTGGAATCAAGATTGCTGGCAGAAATATCAATAACTTCAAATATACAGATGACACCACCCTTATGACAAAAAGGAAGAACTAAAGAGCCTCCTGATGAAAGTGAAAGAGGAGAGTGAAAGGGTTGGCTTAAAACTCAACATTCAGAAAACTAAGATCTTGGCATCTGGCCCCATTTCTTCATGGCAAATAGATGGGCAAACAGTGGAAACAGTGACAAACTTTATTTTTCTGGGCTCCAAAATCACTGCAAATGATGACTACAGCCATGAAATTAAAAGATGCTTGCTCCTTGAAAGAAAGTTATGACCAACCCAGACAGCATATTTGGAGAAGGCAATGGCAACCCACTCCAGTACTCTTGCCTGGAAAATCCCATGGACAGAGGAGCCTGGTAGGCTGCAGTCCATGGGGTCGCTGGGAGTCGGACATGACTGAAAGACTTCACTTTCACTTTTCCTTTCAAGCATTGGAGAAGGAAATGGCAACCCATTCCAGTGTTCTTGCCTGGAGAATCCCAGGGATGGGGGAACCCGGTGGGCTGCCATTTATGGGGCTGCACACAGTCAGACACGACTGAAGAGACCTAGCAGCAGCAGCAGACAACATATTAAAAAGTAGAGACATTACTTTGCCAACAAAGGTCTGGAGACACTTGCTCCTTGAAAGAAAAATTATGACCAACGTAGACAGCATATTAAAAAGCAGAGACATTACTTTGCCAAAAAGGTCCATCTAGTCAAAGCTATAGTTTATCCAGTAGTCATGTATGGATGTGAGAGTTGGACTATAAAGAAAGCTGAGCGCCGAAGAATTGATACTTTTGAACTGTGGTGCTGGAGAAGACTCTTGAGAGTCCCTTGGACAGCAAGGAGATCAAACCAGTCTACCCTAAGGGAAATCAGTCCTGAATATTCATTGGAAGGACTGATCCCGAAGCTGAAGCTCCAATACTTTGGCCACCTGATGTGAAGAACTGACTCATTAGAAAGGATCCTGATGCTGAGAAAGATTGAAGGCAGAAGGAGAAGGGGATGACAGGGGATGAGATGGTTGGAAGGCATCACCGACTCAATGGACATGAGTTTGAGTAAACTCTGGGAGTTGGTGATGGACAGGGAGGCCCTGCATGCTGCAGTCTATGGGGTTGCAAAGTCAGACACGACTGAGTGACTGAACTGAACTGAACTGAATGGAAGTTTCAGACAGCTCGATGCATTATACAAAAACTACTCAGAAGCAGAATAATAAGTAAAAGCTGAGCTTTCTGATTCCTCTAAGAACATGGCTAATTTGACTTTTGCCTTTAGAAAATGATTACCAAATGAGAGTTACAGGCATTAGAAAATGAAAGTAATGGCAGTAATCACATCACTCCATCTTTCTCTAAGAGTATTTTTCTTCAACATAAAAAGTAATTTTCAAATCTCTACTGAGAAAAATAAAGGAAAACATGATAAATAATGGAGACTACACCAAGCTCCTAGATGATGATGTTATATACAGTAAAAATGTCAGTTTTGTCTAAATTCATTTAAGATTTGCATAATCCACCTTCTTACTCTCTTGGTGGGAATATAAATTGGTGCAGCCATATGGAGATCTATATGGAGGTTCCTTAAAAAACTAAAAATAGAGCTACCATATGATCCTGCAATCCCACGCCTGGGCAGGTATCCAGAGAAAACCATAATTCAAAATATACATGCACCCCAATATTCATAGCGGCACTGTTGACAGTAGCCAAGACATGGAAGCAACCTAGGTATCCACAGACAGATAAATGGATAAAGAATATGTGGCTTACATACATAATGGAATATTACTCAATTACAAAAAAGAATGAAATAATGCCATTTGCAGTAACATGGATGGACCTAGAAATTATCATAGTAAGAAAGCCAAACAGAGAATGACATATATCACATGATATCATTTATATGTGGCATCTAAAATAATTATACAAATGAACTTATTTACCAAACAGATTTAGACTCAGGGACACAGAAAAAAAACTTATGGTTACCAAAGGGCTAAGGAAGGGAGGGATAAATTAGGAGCTTGGGATTAAAATATACACACTACTGTATATAGAATAGATAAGCAACAAGGACCTACTATACAGCACAGGGAACTACATTCAATATCTTATAATAAAGCATATGGCTGCTGCTGCTAAGTCGCTTCACTCGTGTCCGACTCTGTGCAACCCCATAGATGGCAGCCCACCAGGCTCCCCCGTCCCTGGGATTCTCCAGGTAAGAACGCTGGAGTGGGTTGCCATTGCCTTCTCCAAAAGCACATGGAAAAGAATCTAAAAAAGAATATATAGATATATATGTATAACTGAATCATTCTGTTGTACACCTAAACTAATATAACTTTGCAAATCAACTGTATTTCAATTAAAAAATTTAAAAACTATACCTCAATTTTTAAAAAATGCTGATTTATATTCAGAAGGTCTGGACTGGGGCTCAAGATACTGCCTTTCTAACAAGAGCCTGGGAGATGCCATGCAGCTGGTATTAGGACCACATTCTGAGCAAAAGGAGGAGATAAGCTTGACTCCAGAACAGAGGGAGGCGAACTGAAGAGTCAGTCAGTTCCAACCCTGTTTCAGATACTCCTCTGACTATGTCTTTATCTAGCCACACACTGCTTATAAACTGCTGTATTCTTTAAAAAGTTTAAAGGGACTAACAATAACAATGCTTTAAAATATATACACATAACATATAAAGAGAGGTTTTCCTTTGTAAATTATGTGTATCCTCCAAATAAACATGCTCTTAAGTCATGTGGACATTTACTATTCTCTGTATTTCTATACAATGATTCTTCTGTCATTTTCACTGATCTATCTTCCTTCTTGATCCTGTGTCTGTATATCCACAACCCCTGAAAAAAATAACAAAAATAGGAAGCAGCTCCCTTTGAAAGACGCATTTTGCCAAAAGTCACATAAGAAGAAACAGACAGTCTGATTAGGCCCATATCTATTACAGAAATTAATCAATATTTAATAACCTTTAAAACAGAAAGTGTAGGGTCCTGACGGGTACCCCAGGGAATTCTATAAAACATTTAAGGAAGAAATTATACCAATTCTTTGTGATCTCTTACAAAAGGTAGAAGCAGAGGGAATGCTTTCTAACTTCCTAAACATGAGGTTAGGATTACCCTATTAACAAAGCCAGGCAAAAACATTACAAGAAAAGAAAAAAACAGACCAATATCTTTCAGGAACACAGATGCAAAAATTCTCAACAAAATAATAATAAACCAAATCCAACAATGTATAAAAGGAAGTATGCATTATGACCAAGTGGGATTTATCCCCAATAGATCTGGTTTAACATTCAAAAATCAACTAATGAACTCTATCCCATCACCACAATAAGAAAGAAAAATCATAGGAGTATTGCAACATACATAGGAAAGTTATTTGACAAAACCAAACAACCATTTCTGAAAAAAAGGGAAAAAGGAATTTGTACATTCCCAGTCAAAAAAATTTACCAAAAAAGTGAATTTGTAACTTTGAAAAATGACTCAGCAGTGAATAATTGAAAGTTTAGAAAAGAATGACAGAGAGATCAATAGACTGGAATATATTGTACAGTCCTCCTTCACAGTAGTTATTAAAACTAATATGCTTCCCTACAAAAAGACATTCTTTTTATTCTGTTTCTTGCAGTTCCTTAGGTCTTCTTGATTGCATACTTCATTCTTACTCCCTTTGGTATAGGCTGTAGACAATTTTTTTCTTTAAGAATTCACATTTTGGGTGTTACTCCTCAGAGTAGCTTACTAGAGGTTGTATAGATGAACACTGTTGTTTAGTTACAAAGTGGTGTCTGACTCTGTGACTCTATAAACCAGACTCCTGCTTGGCGGGCAGATTCTTTACCACTGAGGCATCTGGGAAGGCCACAAATGAACATACTTGAAGATTATAATATACACTGTTTACATTCAAAAGATGAGAATAATTTACGCCTCTTCCCCTTTTATGTAAGAGCTCCTATTTCACGGCATGGGTGCTCTTTTACTGACTGCACTATTGTTTCACCAATTTTCACTTTTGTTGCTGTTGCAGTGTTTTCATATGTTTGGAAACTCCCTGCATGGTTTTAAACATGAACTGGATCCTGGTTCTGTGGTGGCGCTCAGAATCGAGCTCTGAGAAGGGCTGAAAGTCAGTGTAGTGGAGAACTTCAGCAGGCACATTCCCAATGAAGGTATCCTACATTCTAGGTGAATGACAGTCTTGCTGCACAACTTCCCAGCATGGCATAAAGCTCAAAGGTTTGTGCCATGTGATCCACTCCTGATACAACAGGGCTCATGATCTGCTTGACAGGTTCAGCTCGAGCAGGTTTAAGACTCGTACCATTTTACAGAAAGCACAAACCCCACTCATTCAGAGTAATACTTCTGAGTGTTTCAGTGAAACTGAAACTAAGTTGCTTCAGATGAGCAATCTTTTATGGACGTAGAAACTTTAAAAGACAAATAAATATTTTACATAAGTAGAGTGGTGACTTGGTTGTAAAAACATTTTCAATCTTTGTACATCATATGTGCCTAGCCAGGCAGAAGCGCAGCATACATCTGAGCTCTCCTAGGTACTCTGAAGGGCCCCAGAACTCTATTTTCCTCCTTTTCTGCATGTGGGCAGTCAGATTAGAATGATATGGACCACTAGGCTTCAGTCGAATTAATGCCATTCTTCTATGAGAAAGAGTAAAGTTGTTAAGAAATCAAGATATATTTATTTCAGAACGTATGGTTAATGCGTACCCCCAAACACACATGAAGTACAATTTTGTAAAAGAAAAGCTCAAAAAATATTTTTTTCCCCTGAATTTGACTAAATAATTATGGTATTCTTTAAAAAGAAACACCAGGGAACCAGTCTTTCCTTTCTTAATTTTAGAAAGAGATAAACACTTCCATTTTCTGAGGATGAAAGGCACATTCTTCATACATATTATCATGTTTTTCACATTTAATACTAACCTTTTTATTGACCAAAGCTACATTGTAAGCCTTCAGTAAATCCATTTTGAAATGCTTTTATCAAATTATAAGAAGAGGATTTGACTTTGGGAACAAAGGTAAAGGATTCTTTTATGATTCAAATGCAACTCTGGTGTGGTGTTTTCCCCTGACTGTAATCAATCAACCATACCTGAGTACAGTCCATCTAAACAGCATTAAGTTATTATTTAATTTAATTCCACCCTGCTAAGAAATTGCATTATAAATGAATGTATTAAAGTACTGTAAAATACATAATATAATTTTCTTCATATTAAATTGAAAATAGAAGAAAGTAAAATTTTAAATTAAAAACATAAGAACAATCAACATTTTAATCCTTGCTATGATTACAATTTAATCACTGTGACAATCTAAATTATTAGATCAATTCCAGGAATACAAAACTTAAACAACCCTACTACTTCTGAGTAACAGAATTAATACAATTACAACTTTTTTCCAAGTATTCCTAGCATATTAAAACATGATATTTAAAAATTACAACTCTCATCAATATTATAATAGTCTATCAATCTTTTATACTTTTATGTAGAGGTCAGAGGTATGTATATGTAACATTTGGATATGAATGTTTCCAGTAATTATGAAAGACATTCTTACAGCTATATTATCAGAGACTCTTTAAAATAAATAAAAAATAAAGTGTTCAGTATAACTTCTTTCTTTATTTACTTGCTATATCATACTAATTTGGAATATTCCTTTTTTCATTAGCATTATGGCAACCTATAAAAATCTTTCAGGATTGATGAAATATATAAAATGAAAATTTCAAAACATATGGACTCCCTCACTTTCTAAATTTAACATGTGAGGGGAACAAGAGCATTGACAACACTGATGAAACCCAAATTCCACTACAACAAAATCCTCAGGATTATTCCTAGATCAAATTTGGTTTTAAAGACACATATACTTAGTTTAGTTTAAAGAAGAATAAGAGCATCTGTTTCAACCTCCTTTCCTCCCTGCTGTAGTTGGAGTTCTATTTCTAAATCATCTGATTATACCACCTCCAGCGCAGAATACTTTTAAAATTTTTTATTTAAAAATACTTTTATACAATTTTAAAGGTTCCTTCCCATTTATTTACAGCTAATATAAATACCAGCTATATTTCCCATGTTGTACAACACATCCTTGAGCCTGTCCTATACTCAATAGCGGTATACCTCCCATTCCTCCACCCCTATATTACTCCTTCCCACCCCCATCCCACAGGTAACCACTACTTTTTTTCTGTATCTGTGAGTCTGTTTTTTTGCTATATTCATTAGTTCACTGTATTTTTTATAGTCTACATATAAGTGATATCAAATAGCATTTGTCTTTCTCTGTCTGACATTTCACTTAGAATAATGTCCTCCAAGTTCAAACATGTTGCAAATGGCAAAATTTTTTTCATTTTTATGGCTGACTAGTATTCCACTGTGAGTGTGTGTGTATGTGTATATACCACAGTTTCTTTATCCATTCAATAGTTGATGGACAATTAGTTTGCTTCCATATCTTGGCAATTCTAAATAATGCTCCTATGAACATTAGGATGCATATATCTTTTTGAAATAATGTTTTGTCCAGACATATACCCAGAAATGAGGTTGCTAGTTTATATGGTAGCTCTATCTTTAGTTTTCTGAGGAACTTCCATACATTTTTCAACAGTGGCTGAAACAATTTACATTCCCACTAACAGTGTACAAGGGTCCTCTTCTCTCTACATCCTTGCCAACAATTTCAGCCTGGCCTTTCGTCTGTGGAAAAAGTATAGCCAAACAGTAAGTTTAATCAGAGAGGTGAGAACATGCAGAAACAAAGGAAAACAGCTAAAGAAAACCAAATAATAATAGGTTAGTTATTAAGTGTAGCCAAAGACCTTTAGTTCCTTCTCAAGGTCTATCGGTAATATTCTGAACCATATTCCGTGAGCTATCTGGTAGATACTGAAATCCTACTAGGTGGAAGAAGTTAACTACACAATGACCAGACTAGCTATGATATAGCAGACACCATTCTGAGGACTGGTCTCAAGAAATGGAAACAACCACCTCTGGACCTAAAGATGTAAACAACCAAGATGATGCTGGTCAGACCCCTGAGGACCAATTTCAAGATGACCAATTTCAAGTCAGAGCCAACTGTGCTGTTTCTGCATGTGGCCACCCTCCCTCAGACTATAAAAGCTTTTGCCCACTGACTCTCAGTGGGGGAAGGTGGCCTTTGGGCAGGTGTACCCTTGGCCCCAGGTGCCAACATCCAAAATAAAGCAAGCTTTCCTTTCCACCAGCCTGGCCTCTTTAATGGCTTCTGAGCAATAACAAGTCAGAGCTGGGTTGGGTTACATGAATACATGCTATCAGGTTGGTATAAAGCTAATTGCAGTTTTGAACCGTGAATTTTAAATCATTGTAACCAGGCTCAAACACATTTTTATTAATCAAAATAGGAACCATTACATTCAACACATTTTTGTCAACAGGAAATAAGTTTGTTTATTCCTGTAGCATAAAAATCCATGTTACAGGATTCCATGAACTATTGGAAAGCATCTTCTGCCTTCTGCTGGTTGTGGAAGCATTTTCCCTGTAAAAAGTTGCTGAGATGCTTGAAGAAGTGGTAGTGAGGAGTCAGGTGAATACGGCAGATGAGGCAAAGATCCGGAGCCAGATTTGTTCCACTTTTGAAGCATTCATTGGTTGTGCACTGCGCAGTTCTCCACTGTCATGGAGAAGAACTGGGCCCTTTCTGGTGACCAAACATGTTGACTGCAGCTGCTGCAGTTTTCAGTGTATCTCACCGATTTGCTGAGCATACTTCTCAGACGTAATGGCTTCACAGGGGCTCAGAAAACTATAGTGGATCAGACTGGCAGACCACCAGTGACCGGGACTTTCTCTGGTGCAAGTCTGGCTCTGGGAAGTGCTTTGGAGCTTCTTCTTGGTCCAACCACTGAGCAGGTCATCGCTCATTGTCACATAAAATCAACTTTCCCTCGCACATCAAAACCTGAATGAGAAGTGGTTTGCTGCTGCTCAGAATAAGAGAAGATGACACTTTGAAACAATGACTTTTTGATTGTGGTCAGCTCATGGGGCACCCACCTGTGGAGCTTTTTCACCTTTCCAATTTGCTTCAAATGTCGAACGACCACAGAATGACTGACATTGAGTTCTTTGGCAACTTATTTTAAGAGGATCAGCTTTGATGATTGCTCTCAGTTGGTCACTGTGGACTTCTGATGGTTGGCCACTACTTTCCTGATCTTCAAGGCTCTGGTCTCCTTCGCAAAACTTCCTGAACCACACTGCCTTGTATGTTCCTGAGCAGTTCCTGGGCCAAATGCATTGTTGATGTTGTGAGTTGTCTCTGCTGCTTTAAAACCCATTTTGAACTCAAATAAAAAAAAGTACTCAAATTGGCTTTTTGTCTAACATCATTTCTATAGTCGAAAATATAAAATGAACAGCAAGTAACAAGTCTTTAGCAAAAAACATAAAACAAGAAATGTGCATTAAAATGATGTATAACATAACCACATTTACTTAAGAATGTATTACAGTATCAAATGGCAAAATCCAACAATGCAAAAATGCCATTACTTTTGTACCAACCTAATACAAAATGCTTGAAATATAGCATTAAATACACGCTGTGAAATGGATGAATGAGTGAGTCTAAGTAGCATACTCTTAGCAATCTAACTAATGTTCAAACCAATTCTAAACGTTGATCTGATCAGAACTTCTCTACAGGGTTCTAGCTCTCTCGTGGCATCTGGCCATCTTCTGTGTCGTGCAGCCTAGAAAAGCCCAAACCAAATATTCAGAAGGTTCACTGTATACTTTTCTTATTTAAAACTTCTGATAAAGCTCTGAATCAAAGCTGACATTTTGGAATCTTAATATTAAAAATATCAGGAAGAAATTCTGTGACATCATGTCATTTTTATGATCTCTACAATGATGTCCAGCAATGGAATGTTTCAATGTCAAAAGAGTAGAGGAGAACAGGAAGGATAAAAAGCATCTTGTAACAACAGTGGGAAAGAAAAACAGATGCCTTGAGGCACTTTAGACACTACACCATTTCTGTTGGCCTACTTCTGCTTTGGTAAGGACAACTAATGTTTTCTTAATCTAATATCAAATGCTTTAAAGGTATGAAACAAGTCCTCCTTCTTCCATCAAATTGTCACCTTGCATTGTTTTTACTGAGAAATCTTCTAGATAAATTAATTTATTCAAAAAAGCCACATCTGACCCTTCTTTAAATAATCTAAAGGTTTTGAAAATGTTTCATTGACATATTCTTAAGAAAAATAGAGATTGAATAATTGCTTAGAGGCAATTATTGAATACATATGGGAGTATGAGCCCAGACAGTCACTCATTCAAAGTGGGAACTAACTTTCTAGTCTCTTTTTGTATCAGTTAGATCCATTCTGGGACAAAAATAAGAAAAGACTTTACTGATTTAAATAATGGCTTCAGGTGAGGATATATTCAATGACTCAAATGGTACCAACAAATACCTCTGTTTCTGTCTTTTATGTTATCAAGATTATGTAGAGACTCTATAGATAGTTACAATATCTTTTTGGTTATTTCCACACAAGTTCTTGGGTGTATCCTCTCCTGCTAGCCCAAACTGGGTCATATGCTCATCCTTAAAGCAATCTCTATGGGCAGGTAGATGGAATATGGCTTTGGCAAGTACAATCCCAGCAAGCTTTGTGAATAGGTTTGGGGGATGGATAAATTCCTCAAAGAAAAGTCAGAGGTATAGTCAATGAGAAAGGGAATGAATGAATGTTGAGTAGGCAAGCAACATATGATGAACAGGTATCTTTAAAAATTTTGTATCAATTTACAAATTCTTTTAATTAAGGATTTAAGATATAAGATCAAAGATTTAAAATTTTTTAATGGTTAATTTACTTAAATTCTTTATCCCCTTTTAGCCTACTGGTAAAGCTGACTGTACTAACCTTACAGCTTTTCATACCTCATTCCCCATTTCAACACCAGGTGCTACTGAAATAAGAAATCTTAGACCAAGCGAGGCTCACAGCTAAGCAGCATCTACTCTTTCACCTCCTAATATGGATTTTTGGGGAGTACTGTGGGAGACTAGTAGTCTGAAGAGTTCAAAGATTACTACAGATTTATTTTCTCAGATATTTAATTGCCTTTCCACAAAAAACTCCCTGATCTAAGTCAAGTGAAGTCCCATTTCTGACTATAGCCACTAATGTTATCTTTCCAAGGACAGAAAGAAAACAAAAATTTTCTGTCCATGCCAGAGTACAATCCTTATATCATATGAATAAAAAATGTACTCATAATCTAATTTTAAACTAATAGCAAAATGTTGTGAGAATTACTTTTCAGAATTTGGTCAAATTCAAATGATCTTAGTTCTCTTCAGGAGACTTTACTAGCTCAATTACTAATTTGAGTCAATAGCATGTGTTCAGTGGAAAAAAAGAAATGTCAATTCAGAGATCTACTTCCTTGTGTAACAAGAGAAAGGATTTTCTATGATGGAATGTTACTATTACGTACTTATTATTTTCTGATAGCTAATAGAACAGAAAAGCAAGCACTCATTTTTTAAGGATATATGTATAAACACATGGTTTTGAATATATACAAAAATGTACACATAATACTTATTTTATGACAGTGTTATAAAAATAAATGATAGGCTATAAATAATTTGATCAGTATGAGTAATTAATACAATTACTATCCTTAGCCAAACAAACAAAAAAGAATGGTTTTTATGCTTAGCTCCCTTTTTCACTATATTTTGAATTCACGTCAGATGAATGAAAGTAACAACAAATACTTAAACAGTATTTATTATGTGTCAGGCACAATTCTTACCATTTAACATAGTTTAACTCATTTATAATCCACAACAATATTATGAGTAGTTAACTGCACTATTCTTATTTCATAGATGAGGAAACTTAGTCACAGAGGATTTAAACTTGCCAAAGAAAATGGTAAAGTTAGCGTCTGAACCCATACTTACTGCTTTAATGACTGGGTTCCAGAAAACTGAATCTCAGCAAAAATCAGATTAATGATAAAATGCTGTGAGATGAATCCTTCAGATTATAGGTTTTTATAAACATTGTTTATTTTTTTTCTCTTTATGCAAATACAGTGGCTGTTTTCTGGTGTACTGGGACGTGAGAGTAATGGAATTGGAAGGCACATTGAGATGGTAATAGAGTGTGCAATTTGGTGTCCTGTCTAATCTGACCTCTGGTAGGCAAAGTTTGAATTTGCAGCGAGAGCAGTAACAAAAGTTTACTTAAGGAGAAATTGAGAGTGATTTCCTGAAAAGATGAAAGGTTCAGGAATAAAAGAAAGAAATTAGTGATGAATCTTATTGCCAATCTCTTAAGTGGAGCACAGTGCTAGGAAATAAGTATACTAAAATAAATAAGACATGATCCCTATCCCCAGAGTGACAAATAGTATAGAGGGGATAATGGGAATAATTGGAATGGGAATAATTGGAAATAACCAAATTCTCTAAAATGTACAATGATGCAAGAAACAGAAGGACGGAAAGATGAGTGATAGAAGGGCCAGATGAGATCAGGGAAGACATACGGTGATTCCTAAATGGCTCTGAACATTATGCAGGAGACACCTGAAAGCCATCGAGAGGTTTTTAAGCAGCTAAATCACACAATCAAGAGAGGATGTTTGGAGACCTGTGACCCCCAAATAAGGAAAATCTGCTCATGGGACCCCACCGTCTCTATTAACTGCCTTAGTGATTCCCAGACAATCAGTCTATCTCCTTTAAACTAGCGCCACCCTTTCCATTGTTGCCACTCTTATCTAAGCCTCACCACTCTCTCTCACCTGAATTACTGCCCTAGCCTCTTCACTGCTTCTTATTCATGCTTTGAAAGTTCATTCTCAACAAAGCAACAAGAATGATTCTTAAAAACAAAAGTCAAAGTTCCAGTTACTCGTCTACTCAAACCCGCCAACAGATTCCATCTTAGAGTGAAGATCAAAGCCCCTGTGTTGTTTTCCTCCTCCATAATCTCTCTCAGCTCATCCCTCATTATTCAGCCCCTAAGATGCTCCACTCCAACCACATTGACCACTGTATTGTGCCTCAGATTCAAAGCAGTTCCCACCTCTGTGTCTTGCATTTGATGTTCCTTTTTAGCAGAGTTTTCTTAAGAGGATGCACTGGTCATAGCAAACACCCTCTTCCAACAACACAAGAGAAGAGTGTACACATGGACATCACCAGATGGTCAAAATCAAACTGATTATATTCTTTGCAGCCAAAGATGATGTCAGCAAAAACGAGACCAGGAGCCAGCTATGGCTCACATCATGAGCTGGTTGTTGAAAAACTCAGGTTTAAATTGAAGAAAGTAGGGAACCTTGGCCCTTCAGGTATGACCTAAATCAAATCCCTTATGATTATACAGTGGAATTGACAAAGAGATTCAAGATATTAGATCCGATAGAGTGCCTGAAGAACTATGGATGGAGGTTTATAACATTGTACAGGAGGTAGTGACCAAAGCTATCCCCAAGAAAAAGAAATGCCACAAGGCAAAATGGTTGTCTGAGGAGGCCTTGCAAACAGCTGAGAAAAGAAGAGAAGTGAAAAGCAAAGGAGAAATGAAAGAAATACCCATCTGAAAGCAGAGTTCCAAGAATAGCAAGGAGAGATAAGAAAGCCTTAGGTGAACAATGCAGAGAAATAGAGGAAAACAACAGAATGGGAAAGACTAGAAAATTAGAGATACCAAGGGAACATTTCATGCAAAGATGTACACAATAAAGGATAGAAATGGTATAGGCCTAACAGAAGCAGAAGAGATTAAGAAGAGGTGGCAAGAAAACACAGAAGAATTGTACAGAAAATGTTGTAATGACCCAGATAACCACAATGGTGTGATCACTCACCTAGAGCCAGACATCCTGGAATGTGAAATCAAGTGGGCCTTAGGAAGCATCATTATGAGCAAAGCTAGTGGAGGTGATGGAATTCCAGCTGAGCTAAAAGATCCTAAAAGATGATGCTGTGAAAGTGTTACACTCAATATGCCAACAAATTTGGAAAACTCAGCAGTGGCCACAGGACTGGAAAAGGTCAGTTTTCATTCCAATCCCAAAGAAAGGCAATGCCAAAGAATCAAACTACCATACAACTGCACTCATTTCACATGCTAGCAAGTTCATGCTCAAATGCTTCAAGCTAGAGTTAAAAGAACACAAACTGAGAACTTCCAGATATACAAGCTGGATTTAGAAAAGGCAGAGGAACCAGAGATAAAATTGCCAACATCCGTTTGGATCGTAGTAAAAGCAAGAAAATTCCAGGAAAAACATTTACTTCTATTTTATTGATTACACCAAAGCCTTTGACTGTGCGATCACAACAAACTGGAAAATTCTTTTTTTTTTTTTCCAATTATTTTTATTAGTTGGAGGCTAATTACTTTGAAACATTGCAGTGGGTTTTGTCATACATTGACATGAATCAGCCATGGAGTTACATGTATTCCCCATCCCGATCCCCCCCCCACCTCCGCCCCCACCCGATTCCCCTGGGTCCTCCCAGTGCACCTGGCCCGAGCACCTGTCTCATGCATCCCACCTGGGCCAGTGGTCTGTTTCACCATAGATAATATACATGCTGTTCTCTCGAAACATCCCACCCTTGCCTTCTCCCACAGAGTCCAAAAGTCTGTTCTGTACATCTGTGTCTCTTTTTCTGTTTTGCATATAGGGTTATCATTACCATCTTTCTAAATTCCATATATATGTGTTAGTATACTGTAATGTTCTTTATCTTTCTGGCTTACTTCACTCTGTATAAGGGCTCCAGTTTCATCCATCTCATTAGGACTGGTTCAAATGAATTCTTTTAACGGCTGAGTAATATTCCATGGTGTATATGTACCACAGCTTCCTTATCCATTCATCTGCTGATGGGCATCTAGGTTGCTTCCATGTCCTGGCTATTATAAACAGTGCTGCGATGAACATTGGGGTGCACGTGTCTCTTTCAGATCTGGTTTCCTCAGTGTGTATGCCCAGAAGTGGGATTGCTGGGTCATATGGCAGTTCTATTTCCAGTTTTTTAAGGAATCTCCACACTGTTCTCCATAGTGGCTGTACTAGTTTGCATTCCCACCAACAGTGTAAGAGGGTTCCCTTTTCTCCACACCCTCTCCAGCATTTATTGCTTGTAGACTTTTGGATAGCAGCCATCCTGACTGGCGTGTAATGGTACCTCATTGTGGTTTTGATTTGCATTTCTCTAATAATGAGTGATGTTGAGCATCTTTTCATGTGTTTGTTAGCCATCTGTATGTCTTCTTTGGAGAAATGTCTGTTTAGTTCTTTGGCCCATTTTTTGATTGGGTCATTTATTTTTCTGGAATTGAGCTGCAGGAGTTGCTTGTATATTTTTGAGATTAATCCTTTGTTGCTTTGTTTGCTATTATTTTCTCCCAATCTGAGGGCTGTCTTTTCACCTTTCTTATAGTTTCCTTTGCTGTGCAAAAGCTTTTAAGTTTCATTAGGTCCCATTTGTTTAGTTTTGCTTTTATTTCCAATATTCTGGGAGGTGGGTCATAGAGGATCCTGCTGTGATTTATGTCGGAGAGTGTTTTGCCTATGTTCTCCTCTAGGAGTTTTATAGTTTCTGGTCTGACATTTAGATCTTTAATCCATTTTGAGTTTATTTTTGTGTATGATGTTAGAAAGTGTTCTAGTTTCATTCTTTTACAAGTGGTTGACCAGTTTTCCCAGCACCACTTGTTAAAGAGGTTGTCTTTTTTCCATTGTATATTCTTGCCTCCTTTGTCAAAGATAAGGTGTCCATAAGTTCATGGATTTATCTCTGGGCTTTCTATTCTGTTCCATTGATCTATATTTCTGTCTTTGTGCCAGTACCATACTGTCTTGATGACTGTGGCTTTGTAGTAGAGTCTGAAGTCAGGCAGGTTGATTCCTCCAGTTCCATTCTTCTTTCTCAAGATTACTTTGGCTATTCGAGGTTTTTTGTATTTCCATACAAATTGTGAAATTATTTGTTCTAGTTCTGTGAAAAATACCATTGGTAGCTTGATAGGGATTGCATTGAATCTATAGATTGCTTTGGGTAGAATAGCCATTTTGCAAGCATTACCCTCAATGGTGAAAAATTGAAAGCATTTCCCCTGAAATCAGGAACAAGACAAGGGTGCCCACTCTCACCACTACTATTCAACATAGTGTTGGAAGTTCTGGCCACAGCAATCAGAGCAGAAAAAGAAGTAAAAGGAATCCAGATAGGAAAAGAAGAAGTGAAACTCTTGCTGTTTGCAGATGACATGATCCTTTACATAGAAAACCCTAAAGACTCTACCAGAAAATTACTAGAGCTAATCAATGAATATAGTAAAGTTGCAGGATATAAAATTAACACACAGAAATCCCTTGCATTCCTATACACTAACAATGAAAAAAACAGAAAGAGAAATTAAGGAAACAATACCATTCACCATTGCAACAAAAAGAATAAAATACTTAGGAGTACATCTACCTAAAGAAACAAAAGACCTATACATAGAAAACTATAAAACACTGATGAAAGAAATCAAAGAGGACACAAACAGATGGAGAAACATACCGTGTTCATGGATTGGAAAATTCTTAAAGAGACAGAATACCAGACCACCTGACCTGCCTCCTGAGAAAACTGTATGCAGGTCAAGAAGCAACAGTTAGAATCAGACATGGAACAATGGACTGGTTCAAAATTGGGAAAGGAAAAAAAAAAAAAAAATTGGGAAAGGAATATATCAAGGTTATATTGTCATCTGCTTGTTTAACTTATATGCAGAGTACATCAGGTGAAATGCCATGCTGGATGAAGCACAAGCTGGAATCAAGATTCCAGGAGAAATATCGACCACCTCAGATATGCAGATGGTACCACCCTAAAGGCAGAAAGTGAAGAGGAACTAAAGAGCCTCTTAATGAAGGTGGAAGAGGAGAGTGAAAAAGCTGGCTTAAAACTCAACATTCAAAAAAAAAAAAAACTCAACATTCAAAAAACTAAGATCATAGCATCTGACTCCATCATTTCATGATGAGTAGATGGGGGAAAAAGTGGAAATAGTGACAGATATTATTTTCTTGGGCTCCAAAATCACTGTGGATGGTGACTGCAGACATAAAATTAAAAGATGCTTGCTCCTTGGAAGAAAAGCTATGACAAACCTAGACAGCATATTAAAAAGAAGAGACATCACTTTGTTGACAAAGGTCTGTCTAGTCAAAGCTATGGTTTTTCTAGTAGTCATGTACAGATGTGAGTTGGAGCATAAAGAAGGCTGAGTACCAAAGAAATGTGTTTTGAAATGTGGTGCTGGAGAAGACTACTGAGAGTCCCTCGGACTGCAAGGAGATCCAACCAGTCCATCCTAAAGGAGATCAACCCTGAATTTTCAATGGAAGGACTGATGCTGAAGCTGAAGCTCCAACACTTTGTTCACCTGGTATGAAAGGCAACTCATTGGAAAAAAACCCTGATGCTGGGAAAGACTGAAGGCAGGAGGAGAAGGCGGCAACAGAGGATGAGATAGCTGGATGGCATCTTCGACTCTACAGACATGAGTTTGAGCAAACACCAAGAGACAGTGAAGGACAGGAAAGCCTTGCGTGCTGCAGTCCACGGTGTTGCAGAGTCAGACATGACTGAGCAATTGAAGAACAACTACCTAGAACATTATCTCCCCAAATTCTCATGGAGTGACTTCTTCACCTCCTTTATGTCTCCTCACAGTTTTGACTCTATCAACAGGACTGAGGAAATTTTGGTGCTATGAATGAGAGGAGGAAACCAGGAGGAGAAACCAATTTTGGAGTGAAGATGATGAATTTCACTTTGGTATGTACTAATTTGGAAATGCCAGTAGGGTTTAGCTGGAGCTGTCAGGTATAATTCAAAAACAGAAGTTTGAAGGGGAATATTAACACTTAAGGAAGAAGCACAGAAGGGATATAGCATACTGGAAACACAAATAACCTGTGGGAGACAAATTCTGACAAGTACCTCCAATCAAAAAGTATAATTGAGTCCAGTATCCCTTGAATATGGCTAGACCCAAAGAAAGTTTTAGAAGTAACCTTATGGCTGCCCCAGACTCCAGATATTATAAGATCTTTCACTTGTTTTGCCCTTTTGGAACACTGCTCTGTGATTATGTTGAGACTATGCCAGTCTAGTCCACTGGGCTATGAGAAGACACATGGAGGAAAAACAAAGTTCCTTCTCTGATATTATTGAGGCCAATTTAGACAACATCCAAACAGCCCTCCTGTGGAGTACACCTGACCAGTGAGCCTAGGAGGAACCAAAGAGGACCAAAGAGTCCCAGCCAACCAATAGAATTGAGAAAAAAACTTTGTTAAGTTTAAGGGTGGTTTGCTATCCGGCATACAGATCTGGTACAGAACTTGGTACCTAGAAACGGGGTCTTCTGTAACATAAACCTAAAACATTACCTCAATGCACATGAACTTGAGCAAACTCCAAGAGTTGGTGGAGGACAGAGGAGTTTGTTATTAACAGCATCAGCTGACGTGCTACAGTCCATGGGGTCGCAAAGAGTCGGACACAACTTAGTGACTGAACAATAACAACAATAACCACAACAAAAAAGAAAAAATAGCATGGCCAAAATGTAGCAAAGGCTGAAAGGTTGGTGAGAAGATTGTTAACAGAGGATGGAGACAGAGTCTCATATTACATATTTGAAAAAATTGGCAGAACTGCTGCTTATAGAAACTTGCAAGATAGAAAATATTAAATGAACCTATGAATCTAGATGTTTCCAGGAAAGATGTTAAAAAATTGTCAATTTAACTTTTTTCCACTGAGAATCATATGCTATAGGGAGAGAAATAAACTACAAAAAGAATAACTCAATGTGCAGTTGGAATTAATGATGATGCCATGATGTGCTGAAATAGAAAATAAACTTGTTTCTTTCTTCTAGTTAGAAGAAGAGAGAAATATTTTTAGAGTAATAAATGGCATAGGATAAAAATCAATTCAAGGATGCAGCTAGAAGTTCTTTGATAAGACCTCAGAAAAATTTAGTGGTATTTAGAAGACTCTCTTTTAGAAGGCCTCTAAAATTCTTAAAGGCAGTTTCCATAGCAGCCTCATACATGGCCCCAGATAGAGGTTTTTTCCAAAATCAAATTATCCACATTATGGATACAGCTTTGGTACCACAGAGTGACCTCCAATGAGATTCTTAGGAAACCCACAACATTTTAACAGTGCTGTATTGATAAAAACACTGTCAGCTTGGTCTTTGAGAAATTGAAACATTTCAAAAGGAATAAAAGGTCTTTGAGAAATTGAAACATTTCAAAAGGAATAAAAGGATTCCAGGTTCTCTGGTTTACATGAGGAGAAGGCAGACTAAGGAAGCCCCTCAGCTATAAATGTGCATTTCTTACGGAAAAGGTGAGACATATTATGGAAAATCCAAAAGCTCAGAAGGGAAGAACAAAGAGCCAAGGAGTAAAATAGACTAGGGAACCACTCTCAAGGAACAAAAACTGGCTTAGATCAAGGAATTTTCCCTCCCCTGAGACAGGGGAGACAGGCTGGCTTTCAGAACTGGTGTAGACCACGGACTGCTGAACGCTTCCTATTTTTCTCATCTTTGAGTCTGTTCTGATCTTCTGCTCCCTCTTACATCATTGCATGTTGTATCTGCGGGGAAGGTATCTTGTCTTTTTTGTTCAAATTCCTCTGACTTGAGAGTAGCCACACCTAGAAACCATAAATTTCTATTTCAATCTGAAATCAGGTTCTTTGCGACAAGTAACATAAAACAAGGATTATATGAAGTCATTGTCTTAAGGAAAACTATTTTTCACAAATCACTCTGTGAAAAGCATGCTCTAGTGTAGGGTAAGACCTTGAAGAAATGTATATGTCAGGTGAAGGATGAGTTTCATTTTGGGGGGAAATTACCTTAATGATTAAACTTTTTATTATATTTCCAAATTGAAATATCTTTCAATATGAGGGTTATGTTTTCCATGTCTTGACACCTTAAATAATTCAGACATGCAGATAAACTGAGAGATTCTGTAGGACTGAGTACTTTCTAAATTCACAGAAAAAAGAAAGGAATAATGATATACAAGTTAGAGACAAAAGCACTTGAACATTTACAATTTTTAAAAATAAACACTCTAATCCTATCAAAGGAAATAATTTTGTGTTTGTGGAGGGGGTATTATGTGGAAGACACAAGCACAATTCTGTTTAAGATGTCAAGTTCTATAATTTTAATTTGATCAGATGAGACTGTCATTATATTTTTGCAATGCTAGAGACCTGGGTTTGATCCCTGGGTTGGGAAGACCCCCTGGAGAAGGGAATGGCTACTCACTCCAGTTTTCTGGCCTGTAGAATTCCATGGACTGTATATAGTCCATGGGGTTGCAAAGAGTTGGACATGACTGAGGGACTTTCACTTCACTTCAATAGGAAGGTTATATATTTATTTTTATATTTTAAGGTTTATTTTTTCTCCTCAGAAAAAGTCTATAATTAAAGAATAGCACTACATGACTTTGAAATGTACAGGAAAGAACTTGACAAATTGCCTCCAGGGGAAAAATGGCTCATTTTAAAATAAGAACGCAAAGCATATATGTAAAAAAGAATACAGATAAAAAAGAGCGTGTGTGTGAGCGCTTGGTCACTCAGTCACGTCCGACCTTTGTGACCCCGTGGAATGTAGCCCGCCAGACTTCTCTGTCCATGGGATTTCCCAGGCAAGAATACTGAAGTGGGTTGCCATTTCCTTCTCCAGGGAATCTTCCCCACTCAGGTACCAAACAGACATCTCCTGTGTCTCCTGCATTGCAGGCAGACTCTTTAAGCCCTGAGGCATCCAGGAAGCCAAAAAAAGAGGTGCTGCACCCGAACTGCTGTCCCTGAGATGCCTCATCTGCATCTGAACTAGATGCATTTCATGAGATGGTAAACTTTAAGCCTGATGACATAACTGCCTGAGAATTTTGAGTCTCAGGTGAAAAGGAGGTGTACCTTGCATTTTAGAGGAATGAAAACAACTGTGACCAGATGGTGGACTGTGGTAAATTAAATCCGTTGCCACAATTCTTTGTAATGTCTCTCATCAACTGGTAGAGCCTGTTTCTCTCTTCATTTAATCTGAGTTGTCATCGGGACGTCTTTTGACCAAAAGAATGTGGCAGAAGTGACATCGGACAAGCTCAAGAGTCTTGTCAGCTTCTGTTTCCGTCCTTTTAAAGCAGTGCCCTACATTCCCCATGTAAGGAAGCTGGTCCAGCCTAAGTGAGAAAGAGAGTCCCTGTCAAGAAGTACCAACACACCTCAGCGGGAAGTTCGCATCAGCTGGAAAATATGTGAGGGGGTCCGTCTTGCATCTGGTTCCAGGCACAGCCAAACCTCTGAAAGTGGGCACAGTCAAATCTGAACAGGAACGCGGCAGAATCATGAGAAATCCTAATTGGTTTTGTGTCAGCCAGTGAGTTTTGAGGTGGTTTACTACCTGGCATTAGTTACATGACACATGACGTGAGAGGTAGGAAAGAAATCAGAGGGATGGAGAATCAACGAAATCAGGGGAAACAAGTCAGCTAGAAGAGATTAAGAGATAAACAAAGTCACAGACGCAAACAAGAGAGAGACAGTGTAAGGGATGAGAATCTGTTAGGAGAATCTGTTAGGTTTAATAGTCAAACTCCAGCCTAAAATGACTGAAAGATGTGTCTTCTATCATACTGGCTTTTACTGGCCCAGCTATGAGAAAACTGGCTGCCCTGGGTTATGTTAAGGCACTTGACCACTTATGATAAAGTGAAAAGCTATTTTCTTTCTCTTGCATTTGCCATTTCAAGTGGTAAATAACACTCAGTGGGAGATTTATATAATCCAGTTAAGTGGTTAGCAAACTACTGTTCACTTCACTTTCATTTGAGGTTTCTGCTATAACTATCCTACTTTAAAGAAGAAACTTCCTTATAAAACTCTACTGTTTGCTAAGATACTGCTAGGCAACAGAACACTGGCTCAATCCTGATGATTTCCTTACAAATAAAAAAAATATTTTTTATTTATATCATATGAAAACATAATATACATATCACACATATATGCAAGCTCAGTTGTGTCTGACTCTTGAGACCCGCCAGGCTCCTCCATGGAATCTCCCAGGCAAGAATACTGGAGTGGGTTGCCATTTCCTCCTCCAGGGGATCTTCCTAACCCAGGGACACAACCTGTGTCTTCTGCATTGCAGGCGGATTCTTTACCACAGAGCCACCAGGGAGATCCATACATACCACACACACTCACACATACTCACACATACAAATGCACGAAGCTAGATCAGGACATCTGATGCCAGATTTTTTAAGACCAGAATAAAATTGTGATTACTACAAACCAACACTGAAGAATAGCTTCAATGTCTTAAACTTTCTAAAAAGGCTAGAATGACTTTCATCTTTACAACAAATTGAATAGAGAATCTCAACCGAATTACAGGAAACAAACTCTTACCAACAGTGTTAGATGATCCTGATTGTAAAGTAAGAAAGCTTAGATTTAAGCATAATATCCAACCTAATTATATTCCAAACACATTAAATGACATAGCATTCTACAGGAAGGAAACTCCTTAGTTGATTTATTGCCTAAATTATGGAAAAACAATTCAGTTATAGGACATATTCATGCATTTAAAAAGATCAGCTTTTCCACATAATGGCTATGTAATTTGTGTTAAGAAGTAGATTCCAGTTCCAAAGAGTGATCATGCTTTTGAAATTGTGTTCTACAGATATTTCAATTGATCTGAACTCAAGTTCTTGTCAAAGTTTTAGAAGCAAATCTTAGGTTAGCTTCCCTTCTAAACTTACACAAATTTTAACTGACATTTTCATCACTCCCCCTTCTGTATTATGAGGTTCTTGTATATTATTGATAATAATTATGAAAAGATATAGCACAAAGGGTATTATCCTGATGGAAAAAAGCAAAAATATTTAAGAATAGGTTTCTCAATTTCAAATTCTTGAAAAGACATGCCAACATTTTCAACTATTGAACAACCTCAATGCCTGCTACTTGGGTGTTTTTAAGTTTCTGAGCTTTCTGAAATTCCACTGTCCATTTAATTTAAAATAGAATTACTTAAATTTCACTGGAGAATTCATGAAGAATTATGTCATAACAGCTGGAAGTTTCCTGGACCCACCTTCCTCCTTCCAGGTAGCATCTGTGGGCCAGTGGTTGACTGGTTTGAGAGTATAAAATCCCAGCTCCTTTATTTTTTTTTTTCCTTTATTTTTAAAACTACAAGCTTTGGGATTTAATTTACACTCCAGAGTGTCTCACCTGCTTAGACTGAGTCTGAAACTTTGGTGTTTCTCTGTGCAGAAAGGAGTTCACTTAGCAGGCCTGAGACTGTTAGCCTTAGACACTCATTCAGCTCATTCAGCTGGCCCGTGGCTTGCATCTGGAAACTTGAATATCTGCAAGGCTCCACATTCTCTGAGCTTCTCTGATAGCTCAGTTGGTAAAGAATCTGCCTGCAATGCAGGAGACCCTGGTTTGATTCCTGGGTCGGGAAGATCCCCTGGAGAAGGGATAGGCTACCCACTCCAGTGGTCTTGGGATTCCCTTGTGGCTCAGCTGGTAAAGAATCCGCCCACAATGCCAGAGACCTGGCTTCAATCCCTGGGTTGGGAAGATCCCCTGGAGAAGGGAAAGGCTAACCATTCCAGTATTCTGGCCTGGAAAATTCCATGGACAGTCCATGGAGTTGCAAAGAGTTGGACACGACTGAGCGACTTGCACTTTCCATGTTCTCTAAATAAAGTTTTGCTCAGTGTGCATAAAGCATTTTTATAAATAATTGCTGCTTAGACTGAAAAACTGTTTTCCTTCTGGGAGTCTGCAATTTTGGTACGTGCTACTTAGAGGGTGAGGCTTCGTCTGGTGGCTCAGTGATAAAGAATCCACCTGCCGATGCAGGAGAGGGGGTTCGATCCCTGGATCAGGAAGATCCCCTGGGAGGAGGAAATGGCAACCCATGCCAGCATTTTTGTCTGGGAGATCACACGGACAGATGAGTCTGGTGTGCTAGACCTTGGGGCAGCAGAGTCGGACAGAGCTGGGCACAGCACACAAACAGAAGGTGACTGCATGGCTGAGTCAATACAGACTCTGGACTCCTGGGCTCAGATGAGCTTTCCTGGGAGACAACACTTCACACATGCCACAATCCACTCATGGAAAAATGACGCACGTCCTCTGTGACTTTGTTGGGAGAGGACTCTCAGAAGCTTGTGCCTGCTTTTCTCCAGACTTTGCCCCATGTGCCTTTCTTCTCCTGCTGATTTTGCTTTGTGTCCTTCTGACAAAATAAATCATGCACTGAGTTCTATAAGTTCCTCTCCTTAATTAAAGAACCTGAGGTGGTCTTGGGTGCCCAAGACACACTCCCCTTTCATTATTTTGCTTCTTCATTCCCCATTTGACTGGCTTTCCCTGAGAGCACATCCTTATCAACTGTGGGCACCCCAGTCCTTGACATGGTCTATGTCTCCAAGGCAGCTCATGAATGTTCTCAATCAGACCAAACAGTAGTTTCAACTAGAAGCTTTGTAATCTCTATTCCTGGGATGATTTCCTCCTTATCTCTTATACTCTTTTCCACATACCTCTATCCCCCTCCAAACTGTGGTTCTCTAATAAATATATATTTGGACAAATTAATTCAGCATTTACATGATTTGCAAATTGTATATACATGGTATGTACTACAAGGCTTAAAATAGAACAGGCTTGCCCCATTTCTCCACATACTGAGTCCTGTTTTCCAGAGACAAAAATTTTCCATACTTTTTAGGTGCTTATTCTGATTTACCTCAGATACCAGGTTTTACATTTCTCTTAATACTGAATACCTGGGAATAAAGAAGTACAACATGAACTGCTTGGGAAAGAAAGAGTATTCAAGTCTCTCCTTCCTTCTACTCATATGTGGACACATATCTCGTTCCATGAGGGAGAGGAAGAAATTGGTGGTAAAAATTAAGAAAGACTAATAAGTCATATGACAAGTTAGTGCTTTGGATATTAGAGTCATCTTCAACCATCTTTCACAGTTTGTTCTTTTGGAACTTCTGCCGATATACAGAAATGGTTCCTAAAACAGGCAGAAAAATTTACTTTAAAGACCTGCTTCAGTACTACTCTCTTAGTGGTCTTAACCTTATGTCTTCTTCAGCATTGCCCAAATCCAGCCAGTTTTCTTTGGTGTTGGGAATCTTTGGATAATAGAGTCAGTTCCTAGGTTCCACCAAAACAATCCGTTTCTCATTTTAGTACAGCGTTTCACAAACTTCATTGTGAATGCATCAAAATTATCCAGAAATGTCCATAAAAATGCAGCTTTCTGGGACTTGCCTCCATATATTGTAATCAAGTGAGTCTGTAGATAAGACAGGAATCTGGTTTTATAGCACACTTAGGAGATTTTGATACTGGGGGATCCAAGATACCTTTTGCCAAAGCAGATCGAGCATCTTACAGGGTGATTTGAAAAAATACTTGCATATAATGAAAATACACATATGTACATATATCTCATATCTATCTATAGATGACTTAAAACATCTAATGTTATTTATGTGTATGCTCAGTCGCTCAGTCATGTGTGACTCTTTGCGACCCTATGGACTATAGCCTGTCAGTCTCCTTTGTCCATGGGATTTTCCAGGCAAGAATACCAGAATGGGTTGCCTTTTCCTAATCAAGGGGTTCTTCCCAACTCAGGGACTGAACCTGCGTCACTTGTGTCTCCTGCACTGGCAGGCAGATTCTTTACCACCGAGCCACCTGGAAAGCCCTAAAATTATGTATACATTTTTTTTTTATTTATACATGAAAAAGCTGTTGGCATTCTTAGAAATCTAATAGTTTTTAACCACAGTGCCATGACACAATGGTGTGCTATAATCAGGGTTCAGGTGTAGGTTAAACATTTGTTGTTAATGACATTTAGAGTAAGTCAGTTACTCTTAACAAATGAATTGCAATAATTTAAGGTCACCTATATAATCATGACATTCCCAGTTAATTGAATTTTGACACACTTTACCTAATAGAAGAGGAAGGAATTGAGCTTTAAGAACAGTATAATACACTAGCAGGTCATGGCTGGACACTGCTCTTACTACCATACTATTAATATTAGCAGCTGTGTAATTAGGGATTGTATTGATTTACTTCTATAAAAATATTATTTTAGGGTTTCATAAAAATCTTTGTCAAGTGCGCATGTGACTCACGCATGTCAGTGTCACTGGTTAGATGTTAACTTTTACTCATGTGAATAAAAATGAGAAAGGTAGCATAGAAACTCCAGGGAAACAGTAGTTTTGAAATTTACACAGAAAGGTATCAGTACTCAGATTCCTGGAATAGAACATATGATAATGAAATATGGACAGTATCATTTTATATGGATAATATGATTTTACATCATCTTATATGGAAACAACATTGATTTACAGTATCCTTAACATAATCAGTAAGATTATAGACTATTTTTCACTTTCAGCCTAATAGCCTTGCTTTCCTTCCATCTCTAACGAACCAATTTGGGAAACAAAGTACACTTGCCTCATCAATTTACACCTTTAAATAAAACACAAACAAATCCTGCAAAACCTGGAAGAAGGCAGATTCTGGGTTTGCTCACAGGTTCAGCATCCTTGAGGACCCCACGTGCCCCCTGCCCCATCACTCCAGACCTTTGGTGCAGAGCTCCTGCATTTGTGTTCAGAGATCTGGCACTGCTTTTCTGAAGCTCTTTTAATTATGAGTAATATTTTTTTCTGCTGCACATAAGACGTCCCTCGCTTTCTGGAGAGGCTAATTGCCTGCCTGAGTTCTCCTTTGTCTCTCATTTTTGTTACACCCTTCTGTCTGTCAGAGAATCTACACAAAACTTCTCTTGGGGGTTCTTCCAACTCTTCCCCAACCCTGCTCCTTAGAAGTCAACTGGGAAAATGAACAATAACAGCAAGCAGCAAATCCTAATGATCTCAAAAGCCTAGTAAAGAATAATTCAGAAGAAAAGAGACCTTAGACACTTTGTGATCATTAACAAAGTTGTGAAATTTGTGAGGAAGGTGGGAGAAAAAAGTTTTTTTTCTTTTAATTATTTGTCAGATTCACAGGCTCTAATTGTTCATTTCTCTAGTTGAGCTGTAACTTAATTATAAAACAAAATCTATAGCCACAGACAGGCCTAGAGGTACAGTCTGTACAACTAATCAACTTTAATTCCCCGGGCTCAATTTAATTACAAAATGACATTCGGTGCAGCTGCTAAACACTTTACCAGATGACCACATGATAATGCTCGTATAGTACTCACAGGTCCCCAGCTTCTGTGCTGATTCTAGCAGTGCAATTATGTTTCAGGTATATATAAGTTTGAACAGCTCTAGGATTTATAATAAAAGATTCTCTGGATTTTATACATTTCTGTAGTTGAGCCAGCTAAAGTATTGAGCTGCACTACAACTAATATATGTCAGGGAGTAAAACACAATGACAGAGATGTCCTGAGAAAGAACAATAATAACAAACTGAATTTCAATAACACATTTCTTACCTTTTAAAATTCATTGTCTTTGTTTGGTGGGCAAAGTGAAATCTGCTTATGTATACTGAGTTATCAACTTGTGTTTTAGATTATGACATATATTACTTTTCAATGTAACTAGACATAGCTAACTCATTTGTCTGCTTGTCTCAGCGTTCCATAAGAAAATTTAGGAAGTGATTGTCCTATAAAATATTTTTTACCTGACAAAATTAATCACTGATGTTTTTAAAATAGTCAGCTCCTTTAGTGTATTTCAAATGTATTCAATTTGTACAAACGTCCAGGAAGACCACTGCAATATGTAAGATCTGATTTTTCATTTTATAACATTTATCCAGAAGTTCCATGCACAGTTAACTTTTCATCTTAGAGCTATTTTCATCCTAGCCCACACAAATATACTTTTAATAATACTTGGGATCCCAGTTTCTCCCTAGGTCTCTAGGAGGTTAAGAAAAATTATTTAAATTGAGGAAAAGGAATCAAGAAGCAGTATCATTAAGGGAGTTACTAATGATGCTAAAATAAATATGACCCTTACTGCTTTTCCAGCAACTGACATGGTACTGTAGTGTCATTTAATTCAAATTAGGATTTGAAGTGGGTATATAAACACAACAGGATGCGTTCCATTTGCGTCCTTTCTCCTAGATGTTAATCCTCTTTTCTTTCCCTTTAGAGGAGAACTGGGTACAAGCTAAACAGAGGATGTATCATAACTAATTATATCTACAGAGAAGAGAGCAACATTCACTGTTAAGTATCTGGAGCTCGAATCCCCTGCTTCACATTCCCCTTCCAGCCTCCAGTGCGGGTTCAGATTTTGCCTGATGCGGCCCTGCACGACCGCCTGAGAACCAGACCGAGACAACACTGCTCGTTTCAAAGCTGCAAGGCTCATTTCTCAGTACTGGCAGTGTTTGTCAGGCTCTGACCCCAGAGGGTATCTTTCTCTACTGAGCAGTGATTGAGTCACAGGAGGAAAAGATTCTGTTTGCTGGAAGAAAACAGGAGAGAAGGAATCCTGACGGTTACCAGATGTTCCAGCGGCCCTGCGGGGGCACCAGAGAGTCTGCGTCTGCTGTGAACGGCAGCACCTGCCACAGGGGCCCCGGGCCTGGTGCTCACGCTGCTCTGATGTGCAGAGTCATTGGATTCCAGAGTCGGAGGGAACCTTAGAGACAATTTTAGCCAGGTTTACACCGCGTCTGGGGGACTTCTGTGTTTCCTAAGTGTAATTCAGGGATTGCTAAAGAATCAGGGGGAATCTCCCTGAAACAGTAGCATCACGCTTGGAAAGGATGCAAAAATCTTCAGTCAAGACTAAGAACAAGACAGTGTATTTTATCAAACAAAAATCAGTTGTAAAAGTCCAGGGTAATTCCTGTGGTTCAAGAAGAGAACTTTGTGGTAAATCCCCACCTGGGGGGCTTTATGACATTCCTGGAAGGGAGAGTCCTAGAGTTCAGAAGGTTGATTCAGAAGGAACTCTAGGCTGCAATAGGCCTCATGGCTTGGTAATCATTACTAAGACACAGGGTCAGGGTGGGAGAGGAAGTCTTCTGAAATCAAGTCAACCAAAGCTAACAACCCTTCTTTATTTACATATCACTTTCTATGGCAAATTAAAAAATCTTAGAAAAATGTTCCCTTTCATTGTTATTTTTTAACTTGTCCATTTTACACCTTGTCTTTACACTTCTTATTGCATGTTACTTGTTTTCAAAGTAGAAAATACCCTGTGATTGTTTAAAGACCCTCTCCACAGCCACCATCAGAAAAAATGAAAGAGAGATAAGAGAAGAAAGAGGAAGGAAAGAAGGAAGGATGGAAGGGGCAGCTGTTTCTGTGTTTGTTTGTAAACAGAACCAGCTATGATGCGAGAAGACATAATATTTTAACATAAGGAGAGGTATTTCTCCAGGGTCAAACAGACAACCATAAAATCAAAGGAGGGTAGGTAATCTTTCTTACCATCACTGTTGATGCACACAACCTCCTGGACTTGCGTGCCTGGACCGCACTCCTTGCCATTGTCTGGTTCACAGTCGCCGAGCCCCAGTGCCTTCCAGTCATAGCAGGAGGGCTCCTCACAGGGAATGGCTTCCAGTAAGTGAGGGCAGTTCCCACTGCCTCCCCAGCCTCCAGTGGGCTCACTGGTGATGCGCCGCTTCCTCAGTTTGAAACCTGAATTGTTGGGGAAGGAAAATATTCTTTGTTACCATCATGGGTTGAGTATTTCAGAAGGCTGAATGAAACCCTAAGTGAAAGCAGGATGAGGGTAAAGGGTAAAATTCATATGTGCTTTATTCACTAGTGTATCCCCAAATGCTAGTTTAATAGGAGCTCATTAATAATTTATTAAATGAATAAATGAATGAACAAATGGCCAAAGAGGGACTTCTGGTGTTAGCTTACTATAGTAAAAATAAAGCGAGAAAAGAGCTGGAGAGAGAGAAAAAAAGAGAGGAGATTTTGCTTTTGGTTAATTTGGAAAGTCTGTAGTTATAAAATGTTCAAAGACAATAAAATCTCCAAAGACACCATAAAATCTTAAGCTATTCAGAAATATTCATGACCAGACAAAAGTGGTATTACTTTGAATTCCTCAACAGGCTTATGTGGTTAAACTTGAAAAGGAACCTCCGAGAAGTTGGATGATCTCAGGAAATTGTATCTTTGAGCCTTAGTTGATTTTAGACTCCCCAGAAATCTGAATTAGGGATATAATCCATCTGGGTTCTAATGAGGAGTATTCAAAGACCTGCTCTGTGCTTTAATAGCATGTAAGTGTTGTTTTGTCTGACATTGTATGACAAAATTAGTAAGTCTGTCTATTACTAAGTGAACATACTAGAATCACTAGAAAGCCATCCTTTGAAACAAAACAGAAAAGTGTTTTCAATTACTAGATCATGTGAAAATCATTCTACCGTGCCTGCCACATGGGAAACAACTGCATTTATTTTACTTCTTTCAGATATAACATTTGCATCATAAAAGTAATAGTCATTATTTGTTTATCTTAAAATAATAAGGAGTTCTATTTATTAGGTACTAGCTATGGGTCAGGCAATGAAAGTTTTTATCTTCTGGTATCATCACCAGAGTGGGTTTATACTCCTTTTGTGATCAATACTCTTTAGGCATTCTAGAAAATACTGTCAGCAAATGATCACAGGAACACACAGCAGCGTTTGCTAATAATTCATAGTTTGACTCCATTGACGGGAGTTTCAAGCATGCCATTTTAGTATTACATACCTTTTTTGCCTTGCTGGTCATTACAGTTTTCATAAGTGCAAGGTCCCCAAGCTGTCCAAGGTGAAACCTCACATTCAATAGGACAGGGAATGTGGCACAGTTGTGTCGTGTTAGGGACAGGGCCAGTGCATGATTTCAAGTCCACTGGTTTTGAGGCTGTTTGGAGACAAAGAGAGATCCCTTAAGAATTAAACATAGTACTGGTTAATAATATGATTCTTCTATGTGTATGAAGAAGGAAAAATGCTTAGAGAAGTGTCACCAAGACATTACTGCAATGCTCCTCAGCTCCATCTGAGAATAAAAGGAGAAGGAGAAGGAGGAAGAGGAAGCAATGTAGTGCAGTCAAAGGAAACTGGGCTAGAAGTCCTAAAATTGTTTAATCCCCAGCTTCACCACCAATTAGCCATGCAATTAATAATGCTGAGTCTAATATTCCTAGCCAATAAAACAATACTTAAGGCTAATTTTATTTCTAAAGCTTTATAGTCAGATTCTAAAAATGTAGAATTTACTTTAGAGGACTGAACAGAGTAGGAGGGGAAATAAATGTCTACGGAAAATCTCCACTGAGCGCCTTGTGGCACAATAGTCTCTGTTCTCTTTTGGCCCACAGAGAGGTACCTGGTGGATATGATGAAGGGCCAAATGCGGCATCTTTATCTCCAACTGCATAACTCACCAGGTACTTTCCAGAACTTTCAAGAGTACACCATCTGAGTATGTGATCCAAAGCTCAAGAGTTGCTAAGCGGACTCATTTATAATTGTCCATGTGTGTTCATGAGTTGATCAATGAACTGTGGATAAATACTGCTAGCCCATGCTTCTTTCTTCCTTTGATGACTGCAATTTGGCTATTTTGTACAACACATACACTTGACAGTTAATGTCAGATGGTGTCCATAGTTCTGGTTAAAAATGACTAAGTGAGAAAGATACTTGAAGCTATAAAGACATCAGAGGAGAATCAAGTTTACTACTGTCATAAAAATTTAAAGAAGCAAATGTCTTAGACACACATTTCCTTTAATGACAGCTAGCTTTTGTTATCGGAGAAGGCAATGGCACCCCACTCCAGTACTCTTGCCTGGAAAATCCCACGGACGGAGGAGGCTGGTAGGCTGCAGTCCATGGGGTCGCTAAGAGTCGGACATGACTGAATGACTTCACTTTCACTTTTCATTTTCATGCATTGGAGAAGGAAATGGCAACCTGTTCCAGTGTTCTTGCCTGGAGAATCCCAGGGACGGGGGAGCTTGGTGGGCTGCCGCCTATGGGGTCACACAGAGTCGGACACGACTGAAGCGACTTAGCAGCAGCAGCAGCTTCTGTTATAGGCTGATACTCTGAAAAGCCCATCCACGTAGCACAAAAAGCATGCCATAATAAGAGATCTAACTCTTATGTTCTTTATGTAAAAGTGAAGTGAAAATCACTCAGTAGTGTCCAACTCTTTGTGACCCCATGGACAATACAGTCCATGGAATTCTCCAGGCCAGAATACTGGAGTGGGTAGCCGTTCTCTTCTCCAGGGAATCTTCCCAACCGAGGGATTGAACCCAGGTCTTCTGCATTGCAGGCAAATTCTTTACCAGCTGAGCAAGCAGGGAAGCCCATGTAAAGGACTATGAAATTCCAATTACATGGGATTGCATATAGATGATCACAGAGAAAATAAAATATTTTAAACCATAATATCCCAACTTTTAAATAAAAATACTCAATATATCTACTTGTAGTTTATTTAAACAGGAAAGCAAACTGTAGGTACTTGCATATCCCTCAACTTTCTACACACAGAAACACACACAATCATAAAGGCTAGTGTATTAACTCCTCTTTCTGCCACAGTTTTCAGTTCTGAAAAATATTCTACAGAATTTTTCTCCAAGAAGTACTTATTTCCTCCCCTTCTCAGTAACAGTCCTCCCCTCTTCCCCTCCCATATACAATGAAGTGAAAATAAATGACTGGGCATCCCTAACTTGCTTAACATGAGCACCATGAGCATTCTCACTTAAGTTTATCAGAATTGCTACTAATTTGTATCCTAACATTAGCCAAAGCCAAAAATGATTAACTGGATTGCTTTCCAACAGTGAAAGTACTTGGCACAGTAATGACAGAAAATACAGAAATAAATGCTTCATTTGTCTGAATATTTAAAAAAATGACATCAATAATACATATCTGACATAAAATGACTTGCTTTTAATATTTTTACAGGCATAAGAGTCTTGGGATGGTTGATTTCATGTGGCAACTTGCCTGGGCTAAGGGATGGTGAAGCACTGTTTCTGGGTGTGTCTGTGAGGTCATTGCCAGCAGAGACTGGCATTTGAATCAGTAGACCAAAGTCTACTAAAGTAGACTTTCCTCACCACTGTGGGTGAGGCAGCATTCAATCCACTGAGGCCTGAATAGAACAAAAAAGTGAAGGAAGGTCCATTTTTTCTCTTCCTTATCTGGGATATCTATCTTCTGCTCTTGGACACCAGAATGTCTGGTTCTGGGAAGCCAGAAAGTACACCAGTGGCCTTCTTCCCAGGATGCTGGGAGCCGATTCCTATAGTGTACCTATATACAACCTATTGGTTCTGTTTCTCCAGAGAACCTTGACTACCGTAATTCTATAATACACAAGAAAAACTCCTATCACTTCAAGTTAACGTAAGTAATTCTTTCATTTGTGGAATCTTTCAGTGAAAGTGTCAGTCGCTCAATCATGTCTGACTCTTTGTGACCCCAGGGACTGTAGCCCACCAGGCTCCTCTGTCCACAGGATTCTCCAGGCAAGAATACCGGAGTGGATGGCCATTCCCTTCTCCAGGGGATCTTCCTGACTCAGGGATTGAATCCTGGCCTCCTGCATTGCAGGCAGATTTAATTAGTGGTTATATGTATACTTATCTGAAAAGTCTCTGAGTTTTACTTTCAGTGAACTGAAGTAACTTTATGGTTCAGTGTTACTATACAGTTTTGGAAATTAGAGTTGGAAAGTATACAATTGTGAGAACTATTACAGCCTGAAGATATTTATTTTATATAGAAAGTTGAAAACTTTAGGAGGAAACAAGGTTTTTGTTTTTTTTTTTAATTAAGGAAACAGATAAAAATATTAATTCCTGGCCATTTTTCGAGTGTTTAATTTTAACTCTGCGTATTTTGAGTAAGCAAAGAATAACCAGTCACAATTCTTTAACTATTAAGAAAGAAATATGATGAATAAAGGCTTAACGAAGTATTGCTTGAAGCAAAATATGCTTAACAATCCTCTGCTAAGCTGGCCAACTCAACACAGAGATAATACAATTCTTGAAAAACAGTGCCAACTAAAAATTGGCACTTGCCATCTGCCTCTTCAAGGATTAAACACAAGCTGCTGTGACAGCTGACCTTCAACACACCCTGAAAGGGGTTCAGTGTGGAGACCCAGAAGGAGGCACTCTGTGCTCTGGGTAAAACTAATGGGGCAGGCTTTCAGATAGATATTTTCAGAAGATTTTATGAGCCCACTTCTTGCATCTCCTCATATCTAGAAAAACACTAAAATCCTTTATAGTGACATCTGCTCCTTATGATTAGCAGCAACCTTCTGCAAAAAACGTATGCCTGATCACACGTATTCCCTTCATCAAAATGACATATATATACACTGACCTTCTCCCCTACCTCTTTGGAGGTTTCTCAGAGCTATCTAAAATGCTGTCTCCTGGGTTATAGTCCTCATTTTGCCCCAAATAAAACTTAACTCACAACTTTCACACTGTGCATTTTTTTCAGTTGATAAAAGCCTCAATTTCACAGATAACTTTCTATCTATCTGTCATTAATCAAATAAACACAGGGGGAGAATATGTATTTGTGAATGATTCTATTCCTTTGGTGATTTTCACTGTAGATTTTCTTATCCAGTATATGCTGATTTTTTTTTTTTTTTTTGCATTTTCAGTGTTTTTATTTAAAAAAAGATACTGTAAATAAATGTATTCAGCCAGTTTTACAAATATGAATCACACAATTGTTGATCTGACTGATTGGGTTCTGTCTTAGACCTTCCCTGGCATACAAACAGGTGGCAAACTGGGGCTACCACTTCAAGCCTCATGACCAGTATACAGACTGACTGGTGGAGGTAACCAGGATGAAACCATCAGGGGAAGTAAGAGCAGGCTTGGGGAGTGAGAGCATGGGTTCAGCAGAGTCAACTCTATGCCTTTAAACAGTATATGCTGATTAATGTAAATCACAGGTATGAGCTGAACTCTTCAAAAGCTGTCTTTTTTTAATTTTTTCCAATGGCCCAAGATTTATCTGTAATCAGTGTGATTCAATAATGAAGTAAAGAACAGACACAGAAGATCTTATTAGGTGCTAGTTTAATTTGTGAGATATAATTCCTACAGTTTTATATTATATAATATAGTATTTATTGCTGATCCCTTATTCTCAAACATGGGGAACTAAATTTTTTTAGCATGGCCCAGTCATCATTCTTATAAAATTTCATTAGAAATTATTAAGAAACTGCTCTTCTAGCATAAGGTCCAAAGAAGTATACATTAGATTTTTTTAAGTCTTATTGTTGGTCTCTTGAAAATAAAGGAGATATTTTATTGTTCTCATATGACTTAAAGGGTTTTTAATTATATGTACTCTGTATGCTCACAAGATCATAAAATAATTTTATTTTTTGGACTTAATAAAGCAATTTTTTGTAGGTCTGAAACATTTTGCATTTGTATACAGTATAACAATAAACAAAAATTCATTATAGGAGATAAACTTAATCATTTGTTTCCAGTAATGAGGCCAATATGGTATTGTGAAAATATACTCTCTGTATAATCCCTAAGAATAGTGAATATGTAATTTTTTTAAAATGAAATGTCTTATTCTGAGATAACTAGAGATCCACATGAAATTGTAATTTCACAGAGATCCTACATATCCTTTACCCAGTTTCTCCCATTAGATCTCACAAAACTATAGTATAATACCACAACCAGAATATTGATATTGATACAGCTAGGGTACATGTACCAGGTTGAATAGTATTCTGCTCTCCACCCTGCCTCAAATTCGTGTCTTCTAGAAGCTCAGAACATGACCTTATTTGGATCTAGGGTCACTGCAATAATCAGCTAATGAGGTCCTACTGGACTCAGGCAAGTCTTAAGGTGTCCTTATGAGAAGGCCATGTGATGACACACGGATAAAAAGGAACTGCCATAATGTAGAGAGAGAGTAGAGTGATGTAGCTACAAAGACTGCCTACATCCACTTTGTTCGTAACCTTACAGGGAAAAAATTCAGTCTTCCACCATTAAGTATAACATTAGCTATAGGTTTTTGTGCATGATCTTTACCAAGTTGAGGATGTTTCTCTCTAGTCCTATTTTTCTGAGAGTTTTTATGATGAATGGGTGGTGAATTTTGCTCAGTGCTTTTTCTCCACTGGCTGGTATTTTCTGAGAGTTTTTATGATGAATGGGTGGTGAATTTTGCTCAGTGCTTTTTCTCCACTGACTGGTATTATCATATGATCTTTTGCTCATTAGCCTGTTAGCATGGTGGATTATATGAACTGACTTTTCCAATACTGAACTGGCCGTGTACCCCTGAGTAAACTGTACTTGGTCCTAGTCTTCAATTCCTAGAATATATAACTGAACTCTATTTGCTAATATTTTGCTATGGGTTTCTATATCCATATTTATGAGGGATTTTGGTCTGCAGTTTCCTTTTGGTCCTACTATCTTGCTCTTTGTTCCTTCTTTTACTACTGTCTGGCTAGAAGTTTCCTGTTCCATATTCAGTGAGTTACAGTAGTTTTCTGGTAATTTTCTTTGCTTTGACACCTAATTTGTCTGATAGTAATATACCCCGTTCCTGCTTTTCTTTGAATAATATTTTCATGATTTATTGTTTTTCATTATTTACTCTCAACCTGGGATATTGCTATATTTGAGGTTTCTTGTTGAATGTGTATAGTTGGGTCATATTTTTTAATCCACTCTACCAACCAGTGTCTCTCCTTCATACATGTTTAATTTTTTATAGATAGAGAATACATTTTAATTTTCATATGGTGTTGAAGCAAAGTCTAACATTGCCTGAATAGGTATCTATTAGAGCCTTTCAAAATCTGCTCCCACTGGCATTTCTGGGTGGTTTTCTTCTCTCACTCCAAGTCTGAGACATGGGAGGAAAAGATAAACCAAGGGAACTCAGCATTTGTCATTTCTTAAGTTTTAAAATCTCTAGCTTGTTTGCCTCATTCTCCATCTTTCAGAGTCATCTTATGGTCTGTTTACTACAGGATTTTTTTTTTTAATCTAGTGAGAGAATTAGGAAAAATTACATCTTTTCTATCTTCCTGGAAGCAGAAGCCTATATGTTATTTTAAAAATAAAACTTTTCAACTTTATAACTGGGATCACAAGAAAGGAAAATCCTTAAGTGATTCCCCAGATCCAGAGCCCAAATCCCTTATGGTATCAGAATCCTAAAGCTGGCCTTTCCCTTGGGGCATTACTGATCCCAGGTCATAGAACCTGCATATCTAGAGTTCTTTAATTACCAGGGACAAAGGAAGGCATTTTCAGTCAGAACATTCAAGAGTTTAACTATAACAGGCCATCATTAAGTACATTTCTAAAGGATTTATTTCTCACACAAAGGGAAGTGAACAGAAAAGCAGGGACTCCGATGGCAGATGGAACAGTGACCAAAGAAAAGATTAAACGTGAGTAAGAGCAAACAGGGACGGTAAAAGCATAATTGATGTTTAAACAGGGAGTGTGGTAGGCAGAACAGTGGTCTCCTAAAGATCACATGCCTTAATCCTTGGAATCTGTGAATACATTATCTTAATGGGAAAAAGGACTTTACAGATATGATTCAGGGTTCAAGACCAGAGATAAGGAAAGTATCCTGGATTATCTAAATCAACCTAATCTAACCACATGAGTCCTGAAAAGCAGAGAACCTTTCCCAGCTGGTCAGAAAGGAGATATGGAATAAGGAAGACGGGAGATTCAAAGCATGAGAGGATTTGCCATTTCTGGCTTTGGAGGAAAGGGGTAAAGGCCAAAGAATATGGTTTCTAGAAGCTAGGGACAGTCTCCAATTAACAACTAACAAGGAAACAGAGATCTTGGTTCTTCAACTGCAAAAAACTGAATTCTGCCAACAACCCGAATGAGCATGGAAACAAATGTTTCATTAGAGCCTCTAGAAAGGAATATGGCTCTACCAAAGCCCTGATTTTAGCCAAGTGAGACCCATGTCAGACTTCTGACCTACAGAACTAGAAGATAAAACATTCAGTTTGTGGTAATTTGTTATAGTAGTTATAGAAATCTAATATAGACAGTTACAAATAGCAATGTAGAACTAAAATACAAGACTATATAATGTGTAAGCTGGTGAAAGGTACTCAGAGGTAAGATAGTTTACAGCCCTTGGCAAGGTTAGCATATTAATTATAGATTATATTCATTTGGGTCTGGACCTTAATATTTTAAGGTAATCTCTTTATATAAATAGGATAAGAATGTATAACCTCTAAACCAAGGGAAGCAACAACAATAACAAAACTGTTGTAATAAATTTAAAGGAAGGCAAGAAAGAAGAAACAAAGAAACAGAAAAAAATGGGACAAAGAGAATATAAGATGGAAGAAATGAATACAAGAGAAGAGATCATTAAAAGTCAAAGGCATGAGAGTTAATAGAAAAATAAAATCAGAAATGACATTTTATATCTACTAGTTTATCCAAAAACTTATATGTTTGACAAACCAAGTGCTGAAGAAGATGCGAAGCAGCCAGAACAGTTAAACACCGCTTCTAGAAAACTAGGTTGTTTTCAATATTTTGGAAAATAACTTGGAATATCCTCAAATGTTTGAAGACAGGCTTACTCCCAGGTATATACCTTGGAAAAAGTCATCAGACATCATTTACCTCAGGAAATATTTACAAGAATTGTCACTGCAGCATTGTTTATAACTGAAAATATCTAGGAATAACAACACTCAGGTGTCCAAAAAAAGGGAACGGATTTTAAATTATGGTGTCAATACTACTGTGTCAATACAATGCTATACAGAGGTGCAAATAAAACTATAGTACAATCACCACTAAGATGAAATGCACAAATGTATCAGAGTGAAGAAAGCAAACCAAAGAAGAATATATACGAAATGACACTATTTATATAGTTTTAAAAAGCAAGCATTATCATCATGTTTGGGGATAAATATGTGTCTGAAAAGAGGGAGTGGCCACCATTGTCTATGAACTGGCTTGGTCTTTTCAGCTAGGCTCTCCTGGAGTAAGACAAAAAATAAGACTACTTCATTGTCTAAGTGAAAATGAGGTCACCATAGGAACCACCAAAATATCAACTATTCCCATCTCCCAACTAATTAAGAGTGAGGTTTGTTCTTTATCTATTACAGTTTAAGTCTCCCTCTGGTCTTTGCTACTTCCCAGTAAGGTTTATAAAGATAAATCTGGTTATAGAATCACACTTGCCTCCTTATAGCATTCAATCCATAGCAAAGCCCACTTACTTAAACTCCCCTAAAATAACTGCTTAACTGAAGCCCAAATGCTAAAATAAGTGCTTTCTGACACTCCTACTGAGACGCCCACGGTTTTGTCCAGGGGTCAGTGCACACTTGCTGCAAAAAGTAATAAATCCAACTTGTTCAAACACAAGTGTGTTCCTGGTGTTCTTTGGCTGAAAAGCATGGACATGTAAAATATATAAGAAAAAGCAAGGAATGTCAAACATCAAATTTAGAATAGGAGTCCCACCTGTGGATGGATTGCATGTGAGTTATTTAATAAAAAATGCTTACTGGCATTTACAATGTGCTAGGCAATGTTATGACCCCCAAGTACTTAACAAATATTAAGTCATATAATTTTCACAAAACCCCATGGGACAGGTATTTCAGTTATCTCCCTTTGGGGTGGTGGTGGTGGATAATTATTCCCAAATGGGGAAACTGAGTATGGAAAAGTTAAGGAACTTTCCCAAAGTCATATAGCTAGGAAACAGTAGCTAGATCCACATTCGGGCAGTCTGGCTCCAGGATCTTCAGCGTGTACTTCTAGGTACTACCCCACGTGATCTTGGAAGGATGAGTGAGCAAGGTTCAGCAAACACACACACACACAGGCGAATACATCTGAATAGGTCATAATGTATTAAAATACAGTTAATGGGGACTATTAATATTATGTGTATATGTCATAACAGTGAAAGTGAGTCTGTCAATCATATCCAACTCTTCGTGATCCCTGTAGCCCACCAGGTTCCTCTGTCCATGGAATTCTCCAGGCAAGAATACTGGAGTGGGTAGCCATTCCCTTCTTCAGGGGATGTTCCCAACCCAAGGACTGAAAATGGTTCCCCTGCATTGCAGGTGAATTCTTTACCATCTGAGGCACCAGGGAAGTCATAACTGTAAATGAGGCTATCAAGATAATCCAACATCAGCCTTTGTGGCCAACAAGTGAAAATTAATGTGACTTTCAAACATCAGTTGGGAATGAAACTAAATTTTTATTCTACAAGGTATCAAGACCTGGCTATCCAATTATTAATAAATTACTATTAACATGGGATGTTCTGTACTTATACTGATGATAATAATAATAGTAAATACTTACATTGAATTCACTAAATAAATTCTTTTAATTGTCACAGCAATCTCATGAAGTAGGTATAACTGTAGTAACCCCGAGTTTGAAGATGAGGAAACTGAGGCACACAGAGATTAAGTAACTTGCCTAAGGTCACACAGCTAATCAGTGGCAGCTGGTATCTGACTTTAGCAACCATGCCCTTACCCATTTTGCTATATACCATGATATGACAATTAGTTGAAGCCATGTTCTTCCCCAATTGTTTACCCCAAACTTCTGGAAGTCTATAATATGAAGTGTGACTTGACTAGAAGACATAATATATTTTTTAAACAGTCTATTTAGTTACTGCTGTGGGGGTGACCGAGGAAATTGGGAGTGATATTCATCTGGCAATGAGTCCTCAGTATTTTAATAAGAAACATTTTAGATTCTCATCTATTTTTAATACTAAATTTTTAAAGCTAAATAAGTTTTGTTCTAATGCCTAAAAATGTACCAAATGTGTATTTTAAACTTTTTATCATGAAAATTTATATTTCGACTATCAAAACATTTTAAATGATAGATTTCACACCCAGCATACTTCAAACCTGTATGTACAATGATATGCCTCCTCTGAGTCATTCAAAAGATATATTAAGGTTCAAAGGTTGAGAAAAATGCAATAGGTTTAACAATTCATTCATCCATTTAGGAAAATGGCTAAGCATTTTACGTAAAGTCTCCTGATACTATATTTATTATCCACTGCCTTCCCTGAAAATCTTATCTTTTTATTGAAATAGCACTGTTTCTTCAAACAAGCTTATTTGATTGCAAATTCACAATTACAAGGAAATTCTCTTGGGTTTAAACGTTGGTTTCTGTGTAGGAACTGACCAAACACCATTATTAAATACAAAGGTGCTTGATAATGAAAGAGATTCCAAAGATCTACAAATAAAATCAGTTACAAATGGCTTTCCTTTCCTTTGTTCTTATTTTATTCAATGTGTTAAAATATGTATTAGATGCCAACTCTGTACAAAGCTCTGCCATTGTATTGGGAACCTTTTGCACAAGGATGCTAGAGGGTCAATGGCAGTGGCAATAATGATTTGTTTTTCTTATTATGTGTTAGTAATTTAGGGTCTATTTAACTAAAGTAGTTTTAATTCCATGAAGGTTCTACTGATGGTTTACTCAACACCCACTTACATGTCAGCTAGAGGCAGAATAAAGAACTTATGTCAAGCAAATAAAGAAAGTCTTTATTCTGAAAACTAATCAAATTCTACTCATATCAGTGATTGCTTAAAGCTTTTTGAAGATGTTCTTGTACTAAACTTTATCACAGAAAATTTCTTGTATCTTTCACAGACTACTATAGTTAATGAGGGCATGAAACCTATTTTCTTTTTAATAATAGAAGGCATTGTTTTTAAGATAATGTACTTATACTTTAATCAATTCTCCAAGCATATTTAAAATGATGGTTGAGAATTATCTCTCAGTATTTAATGTACTTTGAAGCTCACTGCAGTCCTTTCTGGCTATGATTAATTCATTATAGAGCTACTGTTTTGGATTAATCATTTCTTAAATTAACACAAGACATTTATTTACGAAGCACACATGTCTTGAGTTCATTTTCTACACCATAATTAATATTTTCAGTGTCTGATGGACCTATCGCTGCCTCTATGAAGCTTATGAACTGATGGTTGGATGGTATCACTGACTCAATGGACATGGGTTTGGGTGCACTCCCGGGAGCTGGTGATGGACAGGGAGGCCTGGCGTGCTGCAGTTCATGGGGTCGCAAAGAGTCGGACACGACTGAGTGACTGAACTGAACTGAACTATGAACTGATAACCACGATTTTCATCCCCAGCCCCTCCTGTTTGACCTAATTCGCCTCCTCTTTGTGCTTGTTTGTGTTTGCTGTTTGGATAACCTTTTGAATCAAATCAAAACATTTGACTGAGGTCACAAAACATTATCCAATTTTTTTTTCTTATATTAGACAATTTCAGAACAAAACTGTTTGAATGGTCCCTGTGTTTGAAATTGTGGTATATTTACATTTATCTAATTTATCTGTTTAATCTTTGGGGGTTAAAGTCTAGGCTTGCTCTGCTATTTTTGCTGTTTAGTTGCTCAGTCGTGTCCAATTCTTTTGCGACCCCATGGACAGTAGCCCACCAGGCTCCTCTGTCCATGGGATTTCCCAGGAAAAAATACTAAAGAGGGTAACGGTTGCCATTTCTCTTCTTCAGGGGATCTTCCTGACCCAGGGATCAAACCCACATCTCCTGAACTGGCAGGTAGATTCTTTACTACTGAATCACCAGGGAAGCTCCTCTAGACTCACTCTATCTTGGTTTTAATAGTCAAGTAAAAGGTGCACTGAATACATTTCAGACATTTAGATAAGGTTGTTCTCAAATATTCCTTTTAAGGAATACTTAGGTCCAGATTAAAATAAGAAGAGAGCATTTTTCTTTCTTTTCTTCTCAGCTATATATTCGAGCTTTAACTTTTCAATTACGGATGTTGAGGAGACTAATGGTGGTGAAAAGAGCCAGTCCATGAACACCACTGGCGCTGTCAACGGGACAGACTGGGCAGACTTGTAAGAAAGCCATCTTCCTTCTATAAGGGACTCCACCCACCCTCCAGCTGGTGTGCTGTTTGAGCCTGCCTGCCGCAGGGTAAGCGGGGCACCAAGTGATGGGCTTATTACTGTTTTTGCCTCCAGCCTTCACTCAGCTCTGTTGGTGTCAGGGAGAGGACTGCCAGGTCCCTTCCTACTTCTCTTAGGAATTTTACTCCATCTCACAGGGGTTGTTCCTTTGCCCTGGTGCCTCTGGTCCTTCAATCCTATATCATTATCATCTTAGCAAACAAAAACTGCTTTAAGCGTCTAGTCTCTGAATGAGCTCTCCACTGGTTTCAAGGGCTGATGCAGGTTCTCTATTTATGGACTCCGAGTGGTCAATTTAGGGAACTACAGAGAGAGATCCATATGCCTATGCTCACAATGCCATATTGCCTAGAGAACAACTATCCTTGTGTCTTGACTCAAATAAAACACTGTTAAGTATTTATAGGAACAAACATATGTCAGATAAGTTCTCTTGGTGACCCTTATTCCTACAAAACAAGGACATTTAAAAATACATGGGATTGTTCAAAATATATATCTTCATAGCAATGCCAATCATGTTAGGATTTAAATTTCACAAACTTTATCAACAGCTTGATGAGGACACCACTCTCCTAACCATGGGGATGTGCCATCTGTTGTAACTGCAGATACCAAAGGTTTTTTTCTCCCCCCACCTTTTTTTATTAAATGGGACCTGTTGTAGAATAATCTATATAAAAGTTACACTAAAATCTTCCACAGTATTATTGACTCAAATTCCTATCTACAACGCCCCTAACCTAGAAAACATTAACAAATGTTGTAAATTAAAATAAGCAGATGTTTGGAGCCTGTATTGTTATCCACAATATAATGACAGAGAACTTTAACAGTTAGAATTTCAAAGAACTGCAACTACTGTTTCAAAAACAGCTATTAAAAAGTCAGAATATCCAATCAAAGAAGGCCTGCAACCAGCTCCTCCAAATATAATTGTTCTGATGACCAAGGGTGACAGTCTGCAAGGGCTGCCATAACGAGATACCACAGAGGAGGCGTCTAGAACAACAGAAGTGTATTTGCTCACAGTTCTGGAGACTGCAAGTCCCAGACAGGGGTGCAGGCAGGGTCCCTGAGGCCTCTCTTCTGGTTGCTGTCTCATTGTCCTCACACAATCTTTTCTCCGTGTGCTTATCACTGGTGTCTTCCTCTTCTTCTCAGGACACCAGTCCTATTGGATTAGGGCCCCACCCTTTTGATCTCATTTAACCAAAATTACTTCTTTAAAGACCTTATCTCCAAGAAAAGTCACACGGGGTTACAGCTTTAACAAATGAATTCGGGGAGGGGACAATTCAGTAAATAATACCAAGCTTAAGGGGATATTGAAGGAAAAAAATAACTTGGGATAATGACTTAAGCATAGACACATTCACTGGCATATTTGATCAACTTTTCCCTGTTCTTCTGGGGAAAAAAAAACAAATCTATGCTAAACTTGCACTAACTCAAGTTTCTCCATAGGAAAAAAATAACTTGGGATAATGACTTAAGCATAGACACATTCACTGGCATATTTGATCAACTTTTCCCTGTTCTTCTGGGAAAGAAAAACAAATCTATGCTAAACTTGCACTAACTCAAGTTTCTCCATAGCAGGTTGCTGCCACTGTTACTCTCTGACTACACTTTGTGAAAGTGTTAGTCGCTCAGCTGTGTCTGACTCTGTGGCCTCATGGACTGTAGCCTGCCAGGCTGTGGGCTTCTCCAGGCAAGAATACCAGAGTGGGTAGCCGTTCCTTTCTCCAGGGAATCTTCCTGACCCAGGGATCAAACCTGGGTCTCCTACGTTGCAGGCAGATTCTTTGAGTCACTAAGGAAGCCCAGCTACACCTTATTCAGAAGCAAACAGAGGTGAATATAATACCTCCAGAATGAGATTTTCTGTTTTTCCTGAAATTTTTCATTCTTTTCTCAAAACCTCTGTTCATAGAATTCCAAGTGCAAACTCTCATTTCCTGATCACTGCATAGACAGAGGATGTACCTGTCAAAAAGCTTAGAGAAGTTTTATGGCTTTTCCTTGTAATGTCTTGGCTTATAATGTCATTATTAAAAATAAAAGAAAACTTGGAATGCTGAGTCAAAGGCCAAAAGCATGATTTGTGGGCAGCCATGACCTGTAACCTCAAAACTACTTACCACCTACAAATAAGCTATTGTCATAATGAGTCTATTGGATCCATGCCCGCTCAGATTTTCTGACCCACCTAGTTATTTTTGCAGATCTCAGATCTGATTCTTCTTCTAATTAATTTTCTCCACTTAATCTTTTTGTAATTATTCCTACATTTGCCCTTACACTTTGTCAGGGCCAGTGTTTGTGAATATTTACTTAAGTAAGTCACTCAGCAAATGTTGACTCAACACCTACTAAGTACCAGGCACATATTGGGACATAGGATGTTCAGGATTTAGCAGAGAACAAAACAGATAAAGGTGCCAGCTTTCTTGCAGTGGGAATTTTCACTGAAGGAGTGGAGAAACCTAAAAGTAACAAGAAGCTTAATCAACTACTAACTGGCGTAGCATGGTATAAGGCAAAAAGAGCCACGAAGAAAGACAAAAGAGCAGAGGAAGGGATTTGGGAGTGTGATGGGGAGAGGTGGGCAATTTAAAGTAGGGCAATCACATCTAGCCTCTTGGAGAAAGAGACATTTGAGACAAGGCTGAGGGAAAGGATGGAGTTAGCCAAGCACTTATCTGGGGGAAGAACATTCCTGGCAGAAGGTGTGGTCCAGGAACTGCAGAGGAGGCTCAAGGAACTGGAGAAAAAGGAGCAGGAGATAGAGGCATGGGAAGTGGGGTCAGAGACAAGGGGCAGGGGAAGGGGATGGATTTTACTTGGAGGGAACCTCAGCAGAGGCACGGCTTTGAGTGGAGAAGGGACACAGCCTGACTACAGTCTTAAATGACTGCTTTGCTACTGTGCCAAGAATGGATTTTGGGGGGACAAGGGACATGGTGACACCTGTTAGTATGCCATTCTATCAATAAAGGCAAAAGAAGACAGTGTTTCAGACCAGGGGTGATAGTGGAGATGAAGTGGTCAGATAAATAATGATGGTAGAGCTGGAAGAATTTCCCAAGGAACTGATGGTGAGAAAGGGAGAAATCAAGAGTGACACCAAAGATTTTGGTCCAAGCAACTAATACTGAACTTTTGGTTGTCATTGCATCATTTCTCATTGTTCTTTACCTTTCAGACTGTGATGAGGTGTTTTTTTTTTTTTTTTTTCCCTCACAATGCCTTTCAGAAGATCAGGGTCCTGTGCTCCATACAACATTCCAGTTGACAGGAATCCCCATTCCTCCTCTCTGTATGTCTACTCCTGCCTTGTTAAGCTTCACTCCATTTAGTCCACTCATTGCTGCAGCTGCCAGCTGAATTGGCAGGTCTAGATGAAATTGCTGCATTTGACATTCAAACAAAGTTTCCAAGATGTCTAGATTACCCCTATAGGCTATAACATGAGTGCTGCTAATGTTCAGCCCCTTCATGGTAAGATACGTGAAGTCCATGCTGACTTCTTGAAGAAAAAAAAAAGCACTAAAGTCTCTAGCATTAAACTCTAGCATGTGTTTCTAAAATACCAAACAAAAGGTCAAAGGCGACTGAGTCACATCGCTTGTTGGAAAAAGTCATCATGTAGCATTAGAACTTTTTGGAACATGCAAAGTTAGCGATTTCTGGGCCTGGGGCGTAGAATCATGGTTTTTCAGGATCCATGCTTAACCTTACAACAGTGCCTTCCCAATTTTCAGTACATGCAACAATTACTGGAAGGTGGGAGTGAGAAGAGGGCTTGTTTTAAAGATGCGGACTTCTGGGTGCTGTGCCCAGAGATTTGTGGGCACCGCATTTGGATTGAAACCTAAGAAAAAGCTCAGAATAGGGATTTATAGCAAGCACTTCAGTTGATTCTGATGTAAGTAATGCTCAGACTACCTTTTGAGAAACATAGCTACACAGGACTGGAACTGAAGCTAAGCATAAGATGTCAAATCTCTGTGGCCTAAATACTTATCTTTCAGAAAGTTTCATTCATATTCTAGAACAGAGATGTGCACACTCTGGTAAAGAACTGCTTGCTCTTGTCTTTGGCCATAAGAATATTAAGAACTATTTCTTCAGGGGTATACTTTTTCCTATTGAGAGGGTAACAGGCAGGAAGGCCAGGGGTATCCAAACGGAGGAAAGAGGCTGCAAGTGCCAGACATTTTTCTCTCTCTTAAGCAGCAGGAGGAAACAAACCAGCGATATTTTTTCTTCTCTATACAAATTTAAAAGGAGGTTTCTCTTAAAATGCTGTGTTGCCATGACACCTGGTTTCACCTGAAGCTAACTACTCTCAAACCTTGAGTTAATCAATACATTTCTTTTTCTTATGGAAATGTTGTCTTAAGCTATGTTAATGTACCCCAGACTTTATCTTCAAGTTGGTTCCGCCAAATGGCCCAACCTACTTACTCAGATTGTGAGTGACTATATAACAATAATGTATCCTGCCTGAGGACAGTCTTTGGATTAAACCCTCTGGCTAATTCTGTTATTTTAAAACATAAATTATGGGAGTAGGTCTGGTCTTTACAAGGATGTATCCTGCCTGAGGACAATCTTTGGATTAGACCTTCTGGCCAACTCTGTTATCTTAAAATGTAAATTGTGGGAGTAGGTCTGGTGAGGTCTTTACAACCTCCAGACATTCTTTGGATTCATTGGAGAATATATAACTCCATTGCTAACACTAGCAAAGGGGGTACTCTTTTGCCCCCTTCTGACGCCTATGTCAGAAGCTTTCTCTATCTCCTTTACACTTTAATAAAACTTTATTACACAAAAGCTCTGAGCGGTCCAGCCTCGTCTCTGGCCCCGGATTGAATTCATCTCCTCTGGAGGCCAAGAATCCCGGCATTTTATCGTTCAGCAACAACCTTTCACTATCAGGGATGTATTTCTTCCTAAATAAAATTCTTGTAAGCCTAAGTCCACATTTTAATTTAGGGTAGCATGTAAACTGAGTTTGAATACTTTCCCTGAGTTTATACTATATTCTTTTAAATAAAACTGCTTGGAAAACGATATTGGAGATTCAAAAACATCTGCCATTATAGATTTCAAAGCTCATTAGGAAATGTTGATGAAGTTTTGATACTGGTGATCTCCTTGACTCACTTATGTGTGCTGATAAAATCATTTTGGAGAAGGAAATGGCAACCCACTCCAGTATTCTTGCCTGGAGAATCCCCATGGACAGAGGAGCCTGATGGGCTACAGTCCATGGAGTCTCAAAGAGTCGGACATGACTTAGTGACTAACTCAAAATCATTTTAGGGAAAATGAGTAAAACTGTGGGAGAAAGTGTGAGATCCCTAAAGCAGATTGAGTTGTATATTTTGGTTATTAATCTCTTATCACATATGTGCTTTGCAAATATTTTCTCCCATTCCACAGGTTGCCTTTCTGTTTTGTTGATGCTTTCCTTTGCTGAGTAGAAGCTTGTTAGTTTGATGTAGCTCCACTACATCACTGTTCACTTTTGCTTTCATTGCATTTGCTTTTAGTGTCAAATCTAAAAATCATTGCCAAGGCCAATGTCAGGAGCTTACCCCTTATGTTCTCTTCTTGGCATTTAATGGTGTTAGGTCTCACATTCAAATCATCAATCAATTTTAACTGAATTTTTATTAATTATTAACGAATCTCCCTTATATTTTACCTCACAGATTTTTAACTCTTTAAGCTTTATTTTCCTCATATTTATTTCTCTCTTGACTTCCAGCCTATTGTAATAATCAAAATCTTATTATTTTTCTCATTTTCATTTTTTATTTTAATCGTATTTTGCATATGATATTTTTACCTTATTACTTTTTCTATAAATATTTTTTGTAATTTAAAGACTTTACTCCTAATTTCTCCTATTATTTTCAAATTCCCTGTTCTCAGTTCAGATGAGTTTTTTCATCCGAAAGCAAAAATGAGAGAACCTGAAGTAATGAATGTACAGGTATATGGGTGGGGAATTCTCCTTTTACTCTGCTGACCTTCTCCTGATTAAGAGGGGGGTTATTTTCTGAGTATTTTCAAGTATAGCTTAAAAAAATGGAATGGTCTTGGTTTCTAACATTACACATCATTCAAAGTTTACATGAAGAGCTACTTGTTTAAAAGCCATTAAACCTGACACAAGGCTAGCCTGGGGCTCAGATGGTAAAGAATCCACCTGCAATGCAGGAGGACCTGGGTTCAAACTCTGGGATGGGAAGATCCCCTGGAGAAGAGAATTGTTATCCACTCCAGTACTGAGGCCTGGGGAATTCCATGGACTACAGTCCATGGGGTCGCAAAGAGTTGGACACAACTGAGCCACTTTCACTTTCAAACCTGGCTCAAGGAACTCCTGAACATGGAGGAAAAAAGAAAATGTCAGCATTACAGCCCAAGAAAGGAGAGACTATAGACATGGAGGCGGAGAGAGGCTTTAAGCTTCTGGCTCCATCTTGATGAAGGACCAGGTGGATACAACCTGAAAAGGGCTCTTGAGAGGATAGTTAGAAGAGGATCCAAAACTCGGGATCCTGCCTCTTAAGTATTTTGCTTGGTTCTTGTGTTCTGTCAAGATGATTTCTGTCTCCAGTCTTGATGAATTCATCAAAGAACCCTCCTGGCTGTGGTATTTCTCAGCTCTGTCCTCAGGTTAGAGGAGTTTGCCAATCAGCTCAACAGGATTTAAGCTGTTCAGCCATGTTCATTTTGTGAAGACTCACAGTGATCAGCTGGCACCAAAAAAACCTGAGAAACCATAGATATGAGAAGAAAAGCTGGTCCTTTCCTCAGGACTCTGGGTTTTGATTTTGCCGGATAAAGGCCTCTGACACTAAAGAAAGGGTGGAGGCCCCTCAGATTCTTTAGCTGTCCTGCCAAAGTAAATTCGGATGTTATTCTGGGGAAGGTAGAAAACTGAGGCCTGAAGGCACTTACTCAATTCCCAAGGTCTAAGTTGACTTTTTTTCTTCCCCAGCAGAAACATTGCTTAATTGTCTCTGATGAGATTTCAATCCTTTGTTATCTTTATTCACATGTATATATCATGTGGCTTTTCCTCTGGGTGCTCTGAGAATTTTCTCTTTATCTTCAGTGTACAGAAATTTGAGTTTAATATTTTTTTGTTGTTGTTGTTGTCGCCATTGTTGTCTTTATATTCATCTTGTTTGGGGTTTGCTGAGCTTATTAGATATGAAAGTTGATGGTTTCTTTTTCAACAAATTTGAGAATATTTTGGCCTTTATTTCATCAAATATCTTTCTAATCAGACCACTCTCTCTCTTTCCTGTAGTATCATTAACACTTTAATATTACTTTACCAATTATTGAGTCTCTCTTCACTTTCCCTGCCCCCACCTCTTCCTCTCTCTGTTCTTCAAATCTGATCATTTCTATTGATCTGTCTTCAAGATCAATAACCCTTTCTCTTACTCAGATCCAACAATTTCCATTGATATATTTTCAAGATCACTTAATTCTTCTTTTGGTAGCACTAAGAGACAAGCACACTGAATGTATTTTTTAAATTGCAGACCTGTTACATTTTTGAATTTCCATATTCTTATAAATGTCTAACTTTCTCTTTATACTCCCAGCTGTTCACTCTCCAAGACAATATTTTCCTTTAAACCTTTGAAAATATGTACAATAATAAGTTCCCTAAATTCCTTGTCTGTTAACTGCAATATCTAGATCCTCTCAGATATAATTCTATTGACTTTTTTCTTGATAACAGATCTCTTTAATTTTGCACGTAAAGGAACTTATTAATTTTTTTGGCTGCACCACACGTGGCTTACAGGGTTTAGTTCCATAAACAGGGCTCAACCCAGGGCCCCAACAGTGAAAAAGCTGAGTCTTCTATTCCTGTCTGGAGACTTCCATGGACAGAGGAGCCTGGCAGGCTACAGTCCACGGGGTTGCAAAGAGTTGGACACAATTGAGTGACTAACACTAACCACTGGACTGCCAGGGAATTCCCTGGAGTAAAGGTTTATCACACACTTTCTAGACTTTGTGAATAATATGTTGCAGGAAATCTGAACTGCATCATCTTCCTTTATGAATTTTTTTCTGTTAAACAGTTAAATCGCCAGTAGATCCTTTTGATCTTCTCAAACTTGGTTTCATTTGGATTCAGGCTTGTCTGGTTCAGATTTGAATCTGGTGGTGACAGGACGGTCCTACTCCTAAGCCATGAGGGCTGAGGTGCTCAGTGAGTACTCTCATCCTTCCAGGGCTGGAACTCTGACATCTCCTAGCACGGCACTATCTGTTCTATCAGCCTTGCAGCACAGGATCTCTGCCAGACTTCACAGAGTCTCCGTCCGCACAACGCCCAGGTCCAGGCTCCATGGAGTATCCCACACAGACGCCTGGACTCCACCCCACTTCCCTCAGTGCAGCTGCTTTTCTCTGTACGCTGCACTGAAATTTCTAGTCATTTTAGCATCCTGGAATCAGATTTCTGACTTCTTATTTTAGTAAGACCTGAAGCTATGCTTGTCTTCATTTTTTCTGCTCTGTGTTAGGAAAGAGTCTCAAGTAGTAGACTGAGGTGATTGATTACCTCACAATTATGACTGCAATTTTATGCTGCTTGCTGTTTAATACCTAAAACCAGCTGCTTTGTAATTTTGTTCAATTTTACAATTATTCTTATTGAGAGGGTTACTTAATTATAGCTGGAAGCTGAAGCCTAACAATATGCTTGATTTTCTGATGATATAAAATATTTACTTACAAGGTTTTTTAAAAATATATTTCTAAATATGAGTATCTTAGAACTTTCATCTCTTTAGCTATCAGAAGAAGAAATTTTGCCAAATTTATGATTATTAGAAATCATATATATCAACCCTTGGGAGTCATTTATTAAGTCCGTTTATTGATTTATTCAGTAAATATTTACTAAACAACTATTATGTTTGGTGCCTATATTATGCCTATTCTGATAGTGATTTTTTCACCCCTAAGTAGCTTAAAAGGATTTATATTGACATGTGTACCAAGTAGATAATGGAACTTGCACTATTCAAGTATATTGTACTCTAATATTATTTTAAAACTTTCATTTATTCTGCCATTATAAGAATGTGTGGGAGGGAGACAAATATACTTGAGTGTTCTGACTGGAGATGTCAAACAGAAAGGTCATTATATAATTTTTATTTCTCAGATGAGAACTTTAGGCTAGATATACAAATTTGGGAAGCTAAACAATACTCTGAAGATCAAAAAAATATCACTGCCCCATCATTCTCTCTCATATCCCACTACTTTGACCCTCTGCATAGTACTTACTGCTATCTGATGATTGCTTGTTTATCTCTTTGCTTTTAACCTGTCTCGTAAAATTCATAGCAAGTATTTTGTCTGTGTTTACTTCTTTATTTTCACCATTTAGAATATTACCTAGACATAGAAGGCACTCAGAAAATATTGGTTGAATAAATGAAAGAATGACTAATTTTCTGACATAGTAATAGAAACATGGACATTTTCATATATGCAGTTTTTCTGCTATTAAACAGGAATAACCTTATTATATAAGCCACTGGCTCTGAGACCTAATTTAAAAGAAACCAATGCAATGGACATGAATTTGGGTAAGCTCTGGGAGATGGTGAAGGACAGGGAAGCCCAGCGTGCTGCAGTTCATGGGGTTGTGAATAGTCAGACACAATGGGGTGACTGAACAATATATTTTAAAACAAATGTCACTTAAGAGGGGAGTTTAAATTTTTCCCAGTATCAAACTGTCTTATAATTAAGAACCCTAACTCTACGGCATACTGGTTAAGAGCACAGGCTCAGAAAGCAGGCTTTTTGATTCACTATCTGGGTTATTATATTTACTAGCTATGTATGCCTTGGTAGAAATATTTAATTTTTCTGTACGTCAGTATTATATAACAATGGTACTTCTTAGGCTTTTGGTGAAGGCCCAAAGAGCCACTAATGGTAAAACAGACGAGCATCTCACATATAGTGTCTATTGCCTTCTCAATCCTCCTCATTGTTATCATCAATTACTTCAAATTAACTCATTTAGGTCTACAGATTTACATTTGTAAATAATTTTATCTTGAAGAAGACACCAAAAAATGAAACTGCTTCTTCTAAGACACAGCATTAATGTGGAAGCTCGGTCTCCCTTGCACCTGAGTCCATGGGGTGTGTGCTGGAATAGATTTAAGGACCTCTGACATTCCCTTATCTGTGTCTAAAGTTCCTCCTTGTCCTACATCTAGTTAGGGCTGAACTTTTCTCACTGTTCAAAGTGGGATCATATTTTATTCAAGCTTATGTCTTTGTCAAGCCTTTCGATTTTCTTTTAAGGATGCTAATCCTCTTCTCACCTAGACCATGGCTGGAATATGTGTCTCTGCATTTAAGTGCAACTAAACAGAACTCGGAATAACAATGCTCCCGATCCCTGTGTCAGGGGATGTAAGGAAACTCTCTGCCTCTCAACATCTATCAAAGCTCTGAGGAGGGCTGCCTGAGGGAATAGCTACACATCCATTCAGAGATACTCTCAGCTCTATCCCTGGGTTATCCTGCTTAGCAGAGACCTATAAATCTGTACCATATCACATTAATCCCTACTGATTTGCCTTTCCTGAGTTATACTTTCATATTTATGCAAGTGGCCTACATTGAGGAAAACCACGTAAAGAAAAAGCTTCCTTATAAAATTCATGGTGGTGTTGATACTAAAGATGTTAATGAGGCTGTAAAGCAATATCGTCACAGTGTCCTCTTTATTAAGGCCTACTGGTGAATTTTCTTTCTGACTCTTAAACCAGAAATTGTGCTTTTCCTTTACAACTGGTTTCTACTGTTTAATCTGTTCAGTTCAGTTGCTCAGTCGTGTCCGACTCTTTGCAACCGCATGAATCGCAGCACACCAGGCCTCCCTGTCTATTACTAACTCCCGGACTTTACCCAAACTCATGTCCATCAAGTCGGTGATGCCATCCAGTCAACTCATCCTCTGTCATCCCCTTCTCTTCCTGCCCCCAATCCCTCCCAGCATCAGGGTCTTTTCCAATGAGTCAACTCTTCGCATCAGGTGGCCAAAGTACTGGAGTTTCAGCTTCAGCATCAGTCCTTCCAATGAACACTCAGGACTGATCTCCTTTAGGATGGACTGGTTGGATCTCCTTGCAGTCCAAGGGACTCTCAAGAGTCTTCTTCAACACCATAGTTCAAAAGCCTCAATTTTTTGGCGCTCAGCTTTCTTCACAGTCCAACTCTCACATCCATACATGACTACTGAAAAAACCATAGCCTTGACCAGATGGACCTTTGTTGGCAAAGTAATGTCTCTGCTTTTTCATAGGCTATCTAGGTTGGTCATAACTTTCCTTCCAAGGAGTAAGCGTCTTTTAATTTCATGGCTGCAGTCACCATCTGCAGTGATTTTGAAGCCCCAAAAAATAAAGTCTGACACTGTTTCCACTGTCTCCCCATCTATTTGCCATGAAGTGATGGGACCAGATGCCATGATCTTAGTTTTCTTAATGTTGAGCTTTAAGCCAACTTTTTCACTCTCCTCTTTCACTTTCATCAAGAGGCTTTTTAGTTCCTCTTCACTTGCTGCCATAAGGGTGATGTTATCTGCATATCTGAGATTATTGATATTTCTCCCAGCAGTCTTGATTCCAGCTTGTGCTTCCTCCAGCCCAGCATTTCTCATGATGTACTCTGCATGTAAGTTAAATAAGCAGGGTGACAATATACAGCCTTGATGTACTCCTTTTCCTATTTGGAACCAGTCTGTTGTTACATGTCCAGTTCTAACTGTTGCTTCCTGACCTGCATACAGGTTTCTCAAGAGGCAGGTCAGGTGGTCTGGTATGCCTATCTCTTTCAGAATTTTCCACAGTTTATTGTGATCCACACAGTCAAAGGCTTTGGCATAGTCAATAAAGCAGAAATAGATGTTTTTCTGGAACTCTTTTTTCGATGATCCAGCAGATGTTGGCAATTTGATCTCTGGTTCCTCTGCTTTTTCTAAAACCAGCTTGAACATCTGGAAGTTCACAGTTTATGTATTGCTAATGGATGCTGTGAATTTCATAATTAACATATTATTCCTCATTGCTTGGCTACTACAAGCTTAAAGCTAAAACTATTAGTCTCACTTCGAGAAATTTCTAGGATCTTATGACACACATTTTGTATATTATTATATTCATCTTTGAGTTCATAATCTCTTTCTACTAGTATTTTTCCTTTGTCCCACATTCTTCACCCATTTATTCTTAAAATGACAGTATCACCCTTTATTTTATATGCTTACATAAAACAAAATGGGGCACAGATAAGTATTAAAAATCACATAATTGAATGCAGATTTCTAACTGCACATAGAATAAAAGTTGCTTGAAAAATTCAAGTCACTCTCAAGCCATCAATATAAGCCATCTTCCCACAAATAATATCCACTATGGGGAAATTTACATAATTTTACAGAAGACAATCATTACCCTCTCTAAAGCACGTGCACACAGCACAAATATATATTGTTCATGTGGAAACAACGACTACAACTCATAACCACTCACTGCAGGCTTGAGACTGACAGTGGAAAATCTATAGACACTAGGTGACTTGACATAATACAGTAAAGGTACCTTTTCAGGTGATATACAGGAAATTGCAACTAATCAACAGCTCTTGACCTACAAAACTAATAATTTCATATGATTCAACACAATACTGGTTCAAATGTCAATAGCTTGACAAGACTTGACAAGACTTGATGTGGGCAAGACTTCATATTGATCTCTCATAGAACCATACTGGGGAATCAATCTCTTAATGGTGTTGAATCTTAAAAGGCAATTAAATTATCCTTAATTTTTTTCAATTTTCTGTTATAAGGGCCATTTTTGTTTATTTTTGCAACAGAAATATCATCAGTTTGTGATATTTCTGAGGACAGATCATTTAATATACTACAACTAGTTTTGACGATTTTGATAAGGTTGTGGATAGCTGCTGTGTCCAGTTTTTTATTCTGAAGCAAATTCATAGGGCAGAGGTGGACTAGACAGAATTTAGACTTGGAGTCAGAAAACTGGCTTAAGTCTGTTCTCTTGTCACTTACTGTCTTGGTGTGTCTGTGAAAATCTAGTTATGCATTAACGGGAAAAGACTATCACAACATGTTAGTTTCTTGCTTAGTCCCTTTCTATGAATTTTTGAAAGACAGTGAGAAATGGATCAATAGCTTTCTTAGTGAAGACCTGACTAAAAAGTCTCAAAATACTTCTGGAAATTCCTAATGCAGAAGGAACTTAATTGACCCAAGCCTTTCTAACCAGACCTAGCTGAGGACATGTAAAACAGCAAGCCATTTTTTGTAATTTTTGGCATGTATTTATTAACATTATTTTGACAAAAAAAGTTAAAGTCTCCCAGGCCTAACTAATCAAGATTGCCGGGAGAAATATCAGTAACCTTATATATGCAGATGACGCCACCCTCACGGCAGAAACCAAAGAACTAAAAAGCTTCTTCAGGAAGGTGAGTGAAAAGGAGACTGAAAAAAGCTGGCTTAAAACTCAACATTCAAAACAGTAAGATCAAGGCATCCAGTCCCATCACTTCATGGCAGACAGACAAGGAAAAAATAAAAATAGTGACAGACTTTATTTTGCGGGGCTCCAAAATCACTGCAGTTGGTGACTGCATTCGTGAAATTAAAAGATGCTTGCTCCTTGGAAGAAAAGCTATGACAAAGCTACACAACATATTAAAAAGCAGGCATCACTTTGCCAACAAAGGTCCATATAGTCAAAGCTATGGTTTTTCCAGTAGTCATGTACAGATGTGAGAGTTGGACCATAAAGAAGGCCAAGCACTGAAAAATTGATTCTTTCGAACTGTGGTGCTAAAGAAGACTCTCGAGAGTCCCTTGGACAACAAGGAGATCAAACTAGTCAACCCTAGAGGAAATCAATCCTGAATATTCATTGGAAGGACTGATGCTGAAGCTCCAATACTTTGGCCAGCTGATGCGAAGAGTGGACTCACTGGAAAAGACTTTGATGCTGGGAAAGATTGAAGGCAAGAGAAGAAGTGGGTGACAGAGAATGAGATGGCTGGATGGCATCATCAACTCAATGGACATGAATTTGAGCAAACTCCAGGAGATAGTGAAAGACACTGAAGCCTGCAGTCCATTGGGTCACGAATAATCAGACACAACTAAGTCACTGAACAATACCAAGGCCTAACAAATATGACTTTAGATGCCCACGAATCCCGTGTGCCATAAAAGGCAGATAAACCAGTGTGGGATAGGCTGAGCAATGAGTCAAATGTGCTTTCAGAGCAACGACACAATCCCAGGATTATTGCAAGTATCTCCATCAGACTCCTTTAGCAACAGAGTGCTGCTTAAACTTCTCAAGGATTCAGCGTCACAAAGTGAGGGAAGCGGTAATTATTCCGTCTCCCATAAACACAGAAGTAAAATAGTTCTATTTCTTTTTACTCTGAAATAATACAAAGGAAGACTACTTTTTCCAAGAAAGGAGAGATTTCATGTATAATGTAAGTATACGAAAGGATTTTGAGACATACTGAAAAGAGACTCCATGAATTATACATTCTCTGTGATGTTTCTCAACTAGCAAGGCTAGGATACAATTATGCCTTTATCACATGCAAAATGCTTAGAGTAAAACTATCATTTAAAAAAATTCCTTCCTTTTTCTCAATTTAAGCAGAAAAGTAAACACATAAACAAAAGCAGTTAATACTCATTTGGCATATAATAAGCACAAAGCCTTATGCTAGGATGTGTTTTACATATGTTATCTCATTAAGCCTTTGCAGAGGAAAGGCAAACAAAGGGAGAAAAAAATGAAGTTAGTGAGACATAAAGATTAATCCAAAATGAAACACTATAAATTAGATGTCTAGGAAGTCAACATCCTTTCATTGAAGGGCTTTTTAATCTTTCTTAAAGATATTTCTAAATGACACAGTTAGCAAACCACCCAGACTTCTGGTAAGAATGATGGATAAATTAAAATTTAGGAGGGGAAAAACACCATTCCCTCCTTCTAAGCTTATAATCTTGGGGAGTTGGCATAATACTCATGACACAATTGTCAAAGCATAGAATTCTGTGTAATCAAATGGGAACTTGTGTAATGTAGTATAAGAAAGGCACAGGCTTTCGATGAAGGAAGATCACTGAAATCTTAACAGTACAACAAAGATGATTTGAAACAGCAGATATTTGGATAGTTGTGACAATGGCTGAAGGCATTTCAAGTCAGATAATATAGGAGCAGCATGAGAAAAGGAAGAGAAATGCCACTGGTCTCTGCTGCAACAGACAGGGGATCCTTGGCTTAGAGGAAGTTCTTGTCTACAGACAGGAGCATCGACTCTGATGCTGAGAAAATGGAGCTTTGTGTAAAATGATAACTCAAAATCACATAATTGCAAGAGTATGGATGGCTATTTTAAATTCTTAAATTGTGTTCAACATACAATTTTTCTCATAAATTAGTTGACCCATAAGAGGCGTTTTGAGTGGGTTCTGAACTAATAATATGGATTCCTTCACTTCAAGTGTATTTTTTGTGTGCAATAAATGGTGAAGCTTTTCAAGATGAATCTGTTGGCATGGCTTCCTTTCCCCATTGCTATTCTCCTCGGTTTATTTCCCTTTTTATTGCCCATTGCTTTCAGCAGGAATAAATATTAATGAGTTCCACAATATAGTCTGTACTCCTCTGTTAACACTGGTGAGAGTAGCTACTCCCTATTGAGCAATCATCAGCAAGGCAGGGAACAGCCCGCCGCAAACCATTTCTTTTACATTCTTAGATGGCAGGAGTGTGCCTCAGAAAAAAAAAGAAAAAAACTGTGTTCATTCGCCAGTGCAGGTCCCTGAGTACTCATTTCAAAATTCCTTCTGGTGCTATCACTCATCTACAACTGACTCGATGAAATAAGTGCTTAAGGGTTACAAAAAGCACACACAGTATAGTCACTTGATAGCGTCGGGTTATGTGACATTTTATACACCCTTTTTCTTTCATTAATGGAAGGTCTTTTACTAACAGCTATGGCTTCTTCCCATCTTGGGTTACAGGTATAAAGTAAGATGAAACAGCATCTCAGTGTAAAGTGTTCTTCCCCTCCAATTTCCTACTTAACTACTAGCAACGTATCACGGTCTTCTAAAGATCAGCAGCTCGGGAACCTAAAACTAGGGGTCAATGAACATAAACATGACCAATATCAGAACTGAAAGTTCTACTTCACTTCTGAAGACACAGAGTGACTTTTCCCAGTCACTCCATTCTCCTCAGTTTTACACCCAGAACTCCGGGGAACCTGTTTTCAGGACATGAACGCCTGTATCTCTGTTTGTTATCCTAATATACTGATCCTCTTTGGCAGAGTACAAAAAAACCTGTGTTAGAATTTAGAACAGATTCATTAAAAAACTCATGGAGCTTAAGGTCAGGGCCCTTCACATACACAAGACCCTTCTGAAACCGTGATAGAGAGCTTAGAGATTATGTACTTGCAATTTTGCTTTTTTAAAAATGCTACGTTTTGGGCCTCAAAAGAAAAAAAGGGGGGGGGGGATTTCCCTTTGTCTATTCTAGTCTCTCCAAAGGCTTTGGAAAGGGCCTTTGGAAAGAACCATCATGAGATTTATGGTAAAATCATCCCCTGATTATAATCATCATGGTGCTTATCAAAAAGAGATTTCTGCATCCATTTCAGACCTACAGAATCACAATCCCAGTGGATAATACTCAGGGATTTTTTGCATTTTCTTAAAGCATACAGGTGATTCTTAAGCTACATTTTGAAAACATGTGATTTCCAGAAAAATAACATACCCAATGGATAAGGGTAAAAGTTCTCTGTTAAGCATGGACCACGTTTATATAGTGTATTTTCGTATTTTAACTAAAAAGCACCAAACTGGCTCTTCAGTGTGTAGAAGCCTCCCCATGTCAGCCTTGTGAAGAGGCAACTCTGACCTCCAGTAAACAGGCCTTAAATACAAGGCTACTAGTAGCCTTAAATACTGAGGACAGTGGTCAAGTCTGCTTTTTAAAATACTCTATCTTTGACATCTAAGTCAATGGTGCAACGTAACAGCTGCTCAATAAGTATGTATGAGTGAATGAAGAAATACCAAGTGAGGTACCCAAATTGTAGCACTTCATTAATCAGACTGTGACTGATGTTCAGAAAAGCAATACTTGGGAGAACAGACACAGGATGAGTTTAACAATAACCCTCTGACACAAGCTTCTCTGGTGGTTCAGATGCTAAAGAGTCTGCCTGCAATGCAGGAGACCCAGTTCGATACTTGGGTTGGGAAGATACCCTGGAGAAGGAAATATCAACCCACTCCAGTATTCTTGCTTGGAAAAATCCCATGAACAGAGGAGCCTAGTGGGCTACAGTCCGTGGGGTCACAGAGTCAGACACAACTTGAGCGACTAAGGTGCTCCTCTGAGTGTTGTGACATGAAACATGTGACGTAAGCATCTTTTCTGACATGAAAAGATGCTCCGTATCATTAATTGTTAAAGAACTGCAAATCAAAACTATCATGAGATACCACCTCACACTGGTTGGAAAGGTCATCATCAAAAACTCTACAAATAAATGTTGGAGGGGGTGTAGAGAAAAGGGAACCCTCCTATGTTGTTGGTGTGAATGTAAATTAGTGCAGCCACTATGGAGAACAGTATGGAGGTTCCTTAAAAAACTAAAATAGAATTGCCATATGATCCAGCAATCCCACTCTTGGGCATATGCCCTGATAAAACTCTAATTTTAAAAGATGCATGCACCCCAGTATTCACACCAACACTATTTACAATAGCCAAGACATGGAAGCAATCTAAATATCCATCAACAGAGGAATGGATAAAGAAGATGTGGTATACACACATAGAATGGAATATTACTGAGCCATAAAAAGACAAGGAAAAAATATCATTTGGAGCAATATGGATGGATCAAGAGGTTATCATACTAAGTGAAGTAAGTCAGACAGAGAAAGACACACATCATGTGATATTATTTGTATGTGGAATCTAAAAACATATGATACAAATGAACTTATTTACCAAAGAAAAACAAACTCACAAATGTAGAAAACAAATCTATGATTACCAAACTGGAAGCCAGGAAGGGGTAAATTAGGAGTTTGAGATTGGCAGATACAAACTACTATATATAACTTGCAAACAAAGCGACTGACAACTGATTAATCTTCAAAATATACAAACAGCTCTATTGAAACATGTATATTACCATATGTGAAATAGTTCACCAGTCCAAGTTTGATTCATGAAACAGAGAACTCAAAGCCAGTGTACTGGGACAACCCAGAGGGATGGGTTGGGGAGTGAGGTGGGAGGGGGGTTCGGGATGGGGGACACATGTAGCCCCATGGATGATTCATTCAATGTATGGCAAAAACCACCACAATATTATAAAGTAATTAGTCTCCAATTAAAATGAATAAATTAATTTTTTTAAAAGCAAAAAACAAAACAAACAACCCAATCAAAAATGGGCAGAAAACCTAAATAGACATTTCTCCATAAAAGACATAGAGATGGCCAACACATAAAAAGATGCTCAACATCATTCATTGTTAGAGAAATGCAAATCAAAACTATAATAAGGCATCACCTCACACCAGTCAGAATGGCCATCATCAATATATATATAAACAATAAATGCTGGAGAGGCTGTGGAGAAAAGGGAACCCTCCTACATTGTTGGTGGGGATGTAACATTGGTGCAGCCACTATGGAGAACAGTACAGAGGTTTCTTAAAGAACTAAAAATATAACTACTATATGATCCAGCAATCCTACTCCTGGGCATGTATCTGAAGAAAACCATAATTCAAAAAAATACATGCACCCCAAAGTTCATAGCAGTATTATTTACAAGAGCCAAGACATGGAAGCAACTTAAATGTCCATCGACAGAGGAGTGGATAAAGAAGATTCCATAATACAATGGAATATTACTCAGCCATAAGAAACCAAACTAATGCCACTTGCAGCCACATGGATGGATTTAGAGATTGTCATACGGAGTAAAGTGAGTCAGACAAAGACAAATAGCATATGGTATCACTTATATGTGGAACTGAAAAAAATGATACAAATGAATTTATTTACAAAACAGAAACAGAGTCACAGATACAGAAAACAAATTTATGGTTACCAGAAAAATGGAGGATAAACTGGGAGATTAGGATTAACATATACACACTACTGTATATAAAATAGATAACTAATAAGCACCTAGTATATAGTACAGGGAACTCTATTCAATATTCTGCAATGATCTGTATGAGGAAAAAGAAAAGTGAAAGTGAAAGTCCCTCAGTCATGTCCGACTCTTTGTGATCCCATGGACTATACAATCCATGGAATTCTCTACGCCAGAATACTGGTAGTATTCTGTGGGTAGTCTTTCCCTTCTCCAGGGGATCTTCCCAACCCAGGGATCAAACCCAGGTCTCCCACATTGCAGGTGGATTCTTTACCAGCTGAGCCACAAGGGAAGCCCAAGAATGCTGGAGAAGGTAGCTATCCCTTCTCCAGCTGATCTTCCTGACCTAGGAACTGAACTGGGATCTCCTGCATTATAGCGGATTCTTTACCAACTGAGCTATCAGGGAAGCCCGTATGAAGAAAAAAATCTAAAAAACAGTGGACATATGTGTATGTTTAACTGATCCGGTTTACACATGAAACTAACATAACATTGTAAATCAACTATACTCCAATGAAAATTTAAAAATAGGTAAATAACAAATCCTACTATATATTACAGGGAACTATATTCAGTACCTCATAATACGCTATAATAGAAAAGAATACGAAAAGCTGAATCACCTTATTACACATCTGAAAGTAACCCATTATAAATCAAGTCTACTTTAATGAAAATAAAATAATATTAAGCAATTGGCTGTTAATGTTGTTAGTCATTAAGTTATGTCTGACTCTTTTGCGACCCTTAATAAACACAATCAACACCCTGTTTTCATATCATCATCATCATCATTATGGTATTACTTCCTATTAGAGTGAGTGTTTGGGTCTTAAGTAAAGGTATTTAAGTATTTCATTGGACTTTATAAGTTGGGAAAGTTTCAATGTGTCTAGCACATTAATAACTTTTTGTGTCATAACATTATTATCCAGAATGTTTTATCTTTTTTTTTTAAATTTATTTATTTGTTTTTTCAGTGGGTTCTGTCATACATTGACATGAATCAGCAATAGATTTACACGTATTCCCCATCCCGATCCCCCCTCTCCCTTCCCTCTCCACCCGATTCCTCTGGGTCTTCCCAGTGCACCAGGTTCGAGCACTTGTCTCATGCATCCCACCTGGGCTGGTGACCTGTTTCACCATAGATAATATACATGCTGTTCTTTCACAACATCCCACCCTCACCTTCTCCCACAGAGTTCAAAAGTCTGTTCTGTACTTGTGTGTCTCTTTTTCTGTTTTGCATATAGGGTTGTCGTTACCATCTTTCTAAATTCCATATATATGTGTTAGTATGCTGTAATGTTCTTTATCTTTCTGGCTTACTTCACTCTGTATAATGGGCTCCAGTTTCATCCATCTCATTAGAACTGGTTCAAATGAATTCTTTTTAACGGCTGAGTAATATTCCATGGTGTATATGTACCACAGCTTCCTTATCCATTCATCTGCTGATGGGCATCTAGGTTGCTTCCATGTCCTGGCTATTATAAACAGTGCTGCGATGAACATTGGGGTGCACGTGTCTCTTTCAGATCTGGTTTCCTCAGTGTGTATGCCCAGAAGTGGGATTGCTGGGTCATATGGCAGTTCTATTTCCAGTTTTTTAAGGAATCTCCACACTGTTTTCCATAGTGGCTGTACTAGTTTGCATTCCCACCAACAGTGTAAGAGGGTTCCCTTTTCTCCACACCCTCTCCAGCATTTATTGCTTGTAGACTTTTGGATAGCAGCCATCCTGACTGGCGTGTAATGGTACCTCATTGTGGTTTTGATTTGCATTTCTCTAATAATGAGTGATGTTGAGCATCTTTTCATGTGTTTGTTAGCCATCTGTATGTCTTCTTTGGAGAAATGTCTGTTTAGTTCTTTGGCCCATTTTTTGATTGGGTCATTTATTTTTCTGGAATTGAGGTGCAGGAGTTGCTTGTATATTTTTGAGATTAATCCTTTGTCTGTTTCTTCATTTGCTATTATTTTCTCCCAATCTGAGGGCTGTCTTTTCACCTTGCTTATAGTTTCCTTTGTAGTGCAAAAGCTTTTAAGTTTCATTAGATCCCATTTGTTTAGTTTTGCTTTTATTTCCAATATTCTGGGAGGTGGGTCATAGAGGATCTTGCTGTGATTTATGTCGGAGAGTGTTTTGCCTATGTTCTCCTCTAGGAGTTTTATAGTTTCTGGTCTTACATTTAGATCTTTAATCCATTTTGAGTTTATTTTTGTGTATGGTGTTAGAAAGTGTTCTAGTTTCATTCTTTTACAAGTGGTTGACCAGCTTTCCCAGCACCACTTGTTAAAGAGGTTGTCTTTTTTCCATTGTGTATTCTTGCCTCCTTTGTCAAAGATAAGGTGTCCATAAGTTCGTGGATTTATCTCTGGGCTTTCTATTCTGTTCCATTGATCTATATTTCTGTCTTTGTGCCAGTACCATACTGTCTTGATGACTGTGGCTTTGTAGTAGAGTCTGAAGTCAGGCAGGTTGATTCCTCCAGTTCCATTCTTCTTTCTCAAGATTACTTTGGCTATTCGAGGTTTTTTGTATTTCCATACAAATTGTGAAATTATTTGTTCTAGTTCTGTGAAAAATACCGTTGGTAGCTTGATAGGGATTGCATTGAATCTATAGATTGCTTTGGGTAGAATAGCCATTTTGACAATATTGATTCTTCCAATCCATGAGCATGGTATGCTTCTCCATCTGTTTGTGTCCTCTTTGATTTCTTTCATCAGTGTTTTATAGTTTTCTATGTATAGGTCTTTTGTTTCTCAGAATGTTTTATCTTTATTAGCTTAATACAACTCACATATTTAACAGTCTATCATCTACGACTTTGTCAAAGACACCAAACTTTGTCAAGACACCAACATACATAATGAATTTTGTTATCTTTTCTGAGTAATAATTCCTTTTTCATGATTACTTTTGTCTAGGTAGTCAAGCCAGTGTCACTCACCTTTACCATTAAGAAACTAGGAAAAAAAATGAGAATGATACAAAGGGAGATAGGCTTGAGATACTTATGAATTTTCAGATGTTTCCTTCAGTTTTAAAAATTTGTTATCATTTTCATGCTTCATTGAACAATATCAAGTTAGCAATATAATTTGTATTGAGTTTTATGTTTGTGAAGATTATCCTTCACTCTAAAACTACTGGAGAAAATTCTGGGCATTTGGATTACCCAAGAAAATGTTCTATCAAATGTCATTTAAACAATCCAGCCATTCAATCTTCTGGATAGTGTTAACATTGCACATATATATATGTGTGTGTGTGTGTATAAAATTTAAATCTCATTTTATTTCCTTGATAAAATAAAAATTTCATCTGCACTTTGTATATAAAGATGGCATTATTGCCTGGGAAGTACAATGTATGAATCTGTGTGTTTATGTACTTTTCACCAGTGGTACGTGCTTGCACTGAGTAATCCACAGTCTTAAGTTTGATCATGGCAAAACACATACAATACATCTGATTGGTATCATAATAATTAAGACAAAATGATTTTCTATAATAACCTTTGACTCTGACAAAGGTTATAACTTTGAATATATTATTTTGATCTCTTGTAGCTGTTGAGAACTTCACTGTTAATTTGTTAATTCTTTTGTAATTAACTTTTTTCCTTCCCTATATTCCTTTTAATATGTCTTTGGAGTTCATTAGCTGAAAACCCACTGTAGTGTATATAATTTATACAAATATTGTTATATTGCTAGCGAATTTTCTTGATTCTGTACATTCCTTCATCAATTCTAGATATCTCTTATCTTTTCTCTGATTCTCTTACTCTGAACCTTCTTGTTTAATTCTGTATGACTGTTATCCTTGTTTTTATTTCAACTTCTATTTTCAATGTTGCATTTTGGATAATCTGCTTACATTTGTCTTTAATGTATTGATAATCATTTATCTCAATCTGTGTAATCTATCCATTTCTTTATTTCCAGTTATAGTACTTTTTAGTCCTAGAACATCCTAGAACTTCTGTTTCTTTTCTTTTTAAAAATGTGGTCTTTTTAATTGTGCCTCATTATATTTAATGTTGTAATTTTCCTTTACATCTTAAATAAGTTTTAACATACGTATTTTATAGTCTGTATCTGCTTTTTAAAATATTTCCAAACTTGCGAGTCAAATTTTACTGTTTGTTAGGCATTTTAAATTCTGTTTACAATGAATTATTTTTCCTCATGTACCTCACAATTTTGAATGGCGTCGTTTATCCAGGAAAATCCTGCAGTTTAGGTTAAAATGTCTCTCTCTTTAGAGTTTTTACTTTTGCTATGTCAGGCACTTTGGTAATACAATTGCCTGACACCATTTCTTACATTAATTTTCAGCTTTGTGGCCTCAGGATTTATGGAAGTACCATTAATTTGAAACTTAAACTCATATGAGTACAGGCCATAGCTGGAATGTTTAGGAGAGGTTTGTTTTTGCCCTGATCTAAGGCTGAAGCTGATCTGCTTCATTTTTATCTCTGTCTATAAGTATGTTGAATTTTTCTGCTCACTCCTTGATCCTATTGATGAAGTAATAGAGTTACTTCTGCTTGTGCTCTCTTTCTCTGAGCACATGTTAATGTCATGCCCCTTACTGGTTCCACGCTCCCAAATCCCCATAATGCAAACCCTTTTCCCATACCATCCCCTCCCAAGGGCAATCACAGAAGGTATCAACTCAGCCTTCATTACTGGGAAATCATTTAGTTTATCAAGACCTCAGTTCTGCTCTTAAAAGTACTTTAAAAAATTCTGCATCCTGAATGTCCAAGTATTTTTTAAAGTATGATTTTCAGAGCCTTCTGTGGTGGTCCAGTGGTTAAGAATCCTCTGCTTGCCAATGCAGGTGACACGGGTTTGATCCCTGCTCTGGGAAGATCCCACATGCCGCTGGCAACCAGGCCCGTGCACCAGAACTACTGAGCTAGCACTCTAGAGACAGTGAGCCACAGCTCCTGAGTCATGCTGCAATTACTGAAGCCTGCATGCCTGAAGCCTGTGCTCTGCAACAAGAGAAGCCACTGCAATGAGAAGACTGCCTACTGCAACTAGAGAAAGCCCAAACACAGCAATGAAGACCCAGCACCGACAAAAATAAATCAATAAATAAATCTTTTTAAAAAATATGATTTTCAGCTAGTCTACCATATTGATTAAATATAGCATAAATGTCATTAAATATTTTTAGGTAAATAAGCAACGGACATCAGGATATAAGGCCAAGCAGAAATGAAAACCATATTTCCTGATTATCTGCCTGGGATTCTCATGAAAGTAGCCTTAATATGAATATTCAAAAGTTTTTTAAGCTATCTATATAATTAGAAAAGAGAAAAAAAAGACAAATAAAAATAGTCTCTTAAATGAGTGGCCCACCTGACACAAAATGTATAAATTTTTATTCTCATCATTTGATCTAACAACTAGATCATGTTTCCTGTATTCAAAGTCAGAGGTGTGAATAGTAATTCTTCAGGGGTGAAGGATGATGTGTGTGACTAGAGTCCCTACCTAAAAGAGACAATGTTTAATTGCACCTGAAGCAGTAAAGAGACAAATTTTCAGACAAATTTGAAAAATTGCACCACTTTAACAAAGGGGAGAGTAAACATGTCAAACAATAAATGTTTATTAAACATTGACTAAGTCAAAGGTATTATAAGCATTGTTTTCATGATTACATGACTTCCTAGCCGTCTCGTTACATTTTTCTTTGATTATCTTTTTGGTTGAATTTTTCCTGACACGTCATTAGTAAGCTCTTCCTCTACTAAGTAACCCCCAGTGTAGACCACTGACCAGCTTAATCTAATTCCCAGTATGTAAGTTTTGATTAATTTCCATCCCAGTGGCTGAAACCTCTTGCATTTCACTTTCTATTTTGTATCTACTGATCACAAAGAAATTTCTGTAGGGGAATAGGGAAACATCTCTTTTCTTCCACAAAATATCCAGAGGACCAATTTCTGAGGAAGGCCTGATTCCTGCAGGGATTTCTTATTTTTTAATTATTCTATATCACAGTGCTTTTTACTACCCACTGTATCAGTGTAGGTAGGGTATGTTTCTCAAACACAACAATGAGGTGACTTACTTCCTTCTTCATTTACCATATGAAGATTAGCAGAGCACAAAGTGGTATGTTTAAAAAAAAAAGATAAATTATGAAAACTGTTCACACATTCATGAATTTACTACAACAAAAGTGTTCATAACCAAACTTTATACATGTTTATATAACCAGTAATGCTGAAAAAGCTGACATTGAACGGTTCTATGAAGACCTACAAGACCTTTTAGAACACACACCCAAAACAGATGTCCTTTTCATTATAGGGGACTGGAATGCAAAAGTAGGAAGTCAAGAAAAACGTGGAGTAACAGGCAAATTTGGCCTTGGAGTACAGAATGAAGCAGGGCAAAGGCTAATACAGTTTTGCCAAGAGAACGCACTGGTCATAGCAAACACCCTTTTCCAACAACACAAGAGAAGACTCTACACATGGACATCACCAGATGGTCAACACCAAAATCAGATTGATTATATTCTTTGCAGCCAAAGATGGAGAAGCTCTATACAGTCAGCAAAAACAAGACCGGGAGCTGACTGTGGTTCAGATCATGAACTCCTTATTGCCAAATTCAGACTTAAACTGAAGAAAGTAGGGAAAATCACTAGACCATTCAGGTATGATCTAAATCAAATCCCTTATGAATATATAGTGGAAGTGAGAAATAGATTTAAGGGACTAGATCTGATAGACAGACAGCCTGATGAACTATGGATGGAGGTTCGTGACACTGTACAGGAGACAGGGATCAAGACCATCCCTATGGAAAAGAAATGCAAAAAGGCAAAATGGTTGTCTGAGGAGGCCTTACAAATAGCTGTGAAAAGAAGAGAAGCGAAAAGCAAAGGAGAAAAGGAAAGATATTCCCATTTGAATGCAGAGTTCCAAAGAATTGCCAGGAGAGATAAGAAAGACTTCCTCAGTGATCAATGCAAAGAAATAGAGGAAAACAACAGAATGGGAAAGACTAGAGATCTCTTCAAGAAAATTAGAGATACCAAGGGAATATTTCATGCAAAGATGGGCTCAATAAAGGACAGAAATGGTATGGACCTAACAGAAGCAGAAGATATTAAGAAGAGGTGGCAAGAATACACAGAAGAACTGTACAAAAAAAGATCTTCATGACCCAGATAATCACAATGGTGTGATCACTCACCTAGAGCCAGACATCCTGGAATGTGAAGTCAGGTGGGCCTTAGAAAGCATTACTAGGAACAAAGCTAGTGGATGTGATGGAATTCCAGTTGAGCTATTTCAAATCCTGAAAGATGATGCTGTGAAAGTGCTACACTCAATATGCCAGCAAATTTGGAAAACTCAGCAGTGGCCACAGGACTGGAAAAGGTCAGTTTTCATTCCAATCCCTAAGAAAGGCAATGCCAAAGAATGCTCAAACTACTGCACAATTGCACTCATCTCACACGCTAGCAAAGTAATGCTCAAAATTCTCCAAGCCAGGCTTCAGCAATACGTGAACTGTGAACTTCCAGATGTTCAAGCTGGTTTCAGAAAAGGCAGAGGAAATTGCCGACATCCACTGGATCATCGAAAAAGCAAGAGAGTTCCAGAAAAACATCTATTTCTGCTTTATTGACTACGCCAAAGCCTTTGACTGTGTGGATCACAATAAACTGTGGAAAATTCTGAAAGAGATGGGAATACCAGACCACCGGACCTGCCTCTTGAGAAACCTGTATGCAGGTCAGGAAGCAACAGTTAGAACTGGACATGGACCAACAGACTGGTTCCAAATCGGGAAAGGAGTACGTCAAGGCTGTAAATTGTCACCCTGTTTATTTAACTTATATGCAGAGTACATTGTGAGAAACACTGGGCTGGATGAAGCGCAAGCTGGAATCAAGATTGCCGGGAGAAGTATCAGTAACCTCAGATATGCAGATGACACCACCCTTATGGCAGAAAGTGAAGGTGAACTAAAGAGCCTCTTGATGAAAGTGAAAGAAGAGAGTGAAAAAGTTGGGTTAAAGCTTAACATTCAGAAAACTAAGATCATGGCATCTGGTCCCATCACTTCATGGCAAATAGATGGGGAAACAATGGAAACAGTGTCAGACTTTATTTTGGGGGGCTCCAAAATCACTGCAGATGGTGACTGCAGCCATGAAATTAAAGACACTTACTCTTTGGAAGGAAAGTTATGACCAACCTGGATAGTATATTTAAAAGCAGAGACATTACTTTGCCAACAAATGTCCGTCTAGTCAAGGCTATGGTTTTTCCAGTAGTCATGTATGGATGTGAGAGTTGGACTATAAAGAAAACTGAGCACCGAAAAATTGATGCTTTTGAACTACGGTGTTGAAGAAGACTCTTGAGAGTCCCTTGGACTACAAGGAGATCCAAGCAGTCCATCCTAAAGGAGATCAGTCCTGGGTGTTCACTGGAAGGACTGATGCTGAAGCTGAAACTCTAGTACTTTGGCCACCTCATGCAAAGAGTTGACTCACTGGAAAAGACCCTGATGCTGGGAGGGACTGGGGGCAGGAGGAGAAGGGGATGACAGAGGATGAGATGGCTGGATGGCAGCACCAACTCGATGAACATGGGTTTGAGTAAACTCCGGGAGGTTTTGATGGACAGGGAGGCCTTGCATGCTGCAATTGTTGGGGTCACAGAGCAGACACGACTGAGCGACTGAACTGAACTGAACTGATATAATTATGATATCTGAGACATTATATAGTTAGTAAATTCAAAAATCCTTTTATGTTTTCTACAATATTTATATCTATATTATGATGTTATAGAAAGCCAAGAGACAAAAAATCATTTCTATTTCATGTGTGCTTAGTCACTCAATCATGTCCAACTCTTTGGGACCCATGAACTGTAGCCCACCAGGCTCCTCTGTCCATGGGGATTCTCCAGGCAAGAACACTGGAGTGGGTTGCCATGCCCTTCTCCGGGGGATCATCCCAACCCAGGGATCAAACCCAGGTGTCCTGCATTTTAGGCGGATTCTTTACCATCTGCGCCACCAGGGAAGCCTAATACTGGAATGCGTAGCCTATCCCTTCTCCAGGGGGCCTTCCTGACTAAGGAATGAACCAGGGTCTCCTGAGTTGCAGGCTGATTCTTTACCATCTGAGCTACCAGGGAAGCCCCAGCTTTAAGTCTATTTCAAGGACAATAGAAAGTAAAACTAAACTACTATTTTTCCTAGAGGGTTTAAGAATTATATCAGGGAAGGTATAGAGAATCTTGACATACATTTCTGATTGAAATGTTACATAAAACAGTCTCACCAACCTGTTACTTCAAAAGTGATGGACAGGGAAGGTGCAGCACTAGGCTTCAATGTACTCTGATATTTAGTTTCTGAAATAACAGGGAAAGAGCAGCATATATATAAGAATAGTCTTTCCCCCTCAAAAAACAGTGTTGACTGAAGCAGGGTAGTCTGTGGAAACTACAGTTAGAAGACTACAACTATAAACAATTTGTACTTCATAGGGATGGTGACTATTTTATTCACATTTTGGGGGGCAAAACATGTGAAAACATGAGTTCTTTATTCATCCTTCTGTCTACCTATTCACAGTACAACCATCCTGCCTTCAATCCATTTTTCTATTGACCCTCCAAACCTTTCTGCTGGTTTGTCTCATTCAGTGTCATCATACAGGCTTATTATCCAGACTGTCTTTCTTAGTAACTGCAAATCTCACAGGCCTTATCCAGATATAAGTGTGGATTATTTGCTATGTTTTGTATAAAAGCATCTTATACAATTTTCTATGATATTCGCAGCTTTATGGTGCTTTATAATGAATAACTTTGGCTTCCCTCGTTTGAAAACATGTTCAATCTGTATCAACTGGAAGGTGTCTTGAGTTACTATAGCTAAAATCTACTTTCATTTCACTATGAACTCTTCCAAGAGTCAATTCACATTATGCATCTAATGATCAGTAACACGTCCCTCAGCTTTCTAGGAGTTACACTGATAACCTTATGGGCAAGGCCTCTTCCTGTCACATTTTGAGGATAGATTTCATGCCAGGACAAGTTGGACATTTTTCAAGACTACTGGAATTCTGAACAGCCAGCTCACAGAAACTGTCAAGATTTTACTGCTGACTCTTCTCAGCAGAGAACCTGTCAAGTCTTTCTTCTAAATGAGTGATAATGGAAATTTTGATCACCTCAATATTCTGTTAGAACTGGAAGAATTCCATGAATAAAATGTGGATACTCTCCAATATCAAGTAGACATATTTTTCCCATTGTCTGTAGATGCCATCACCAACTTAATAACTATCCTGGTAATTCAACTTGTACCAAGTTTTGAATATTATACTTTTTACTTTGTGAGTACTTTAATAATAAATATTTCAACTTCATGAAAACTAAATATATTAGCTCCAAGGAAAAGAATTACGGCCTTGTAAGATGTGAGTCAGTTAATAGCAGAAAATACATCAATGAATAAAGTAATTTAAAGTGATCTTGGTTTTGTGCTATGGTGGTCATTATCAAAATTCTATGTAACATGATATACCAAGATAATAAAGGAAGTTGATGTCATATCACTTGTTTTCAGTATTTTTGTATAAAGAAATTTTATGTTGGGGCTAAAGTATTTTGAGTTAAAGTATTTTCAATAGTTTGGTTATATGTGAAAAGACATTTATAAAACACACAGAGAGAATCTACAAAAACAACAGTGCAATCCTTGTTCTTCAAATTAAGTGCAATATGAATTGCACTTAGGATACCCTGTTCATGGCTAAACAGTCAGGATTTCTTGAGATCAGTACCTTCTTGCTGGGATTGAAAAAGCAAGTTATTCTGAGAGGTTTCCCTGTTTTTATAAAGTAAGCTTTCATTCTTTCGTATTTATTGAAAAAGACTGTGAATAATCTTCACAGCCCACAGTCTAATTGTTCTCTATTCACACCTATCTATAGTATTCACATGTTACCCTTGGGATGCTGGTATATCTAACAAGTTTCCTACTGGGGAAAATTGAGTACTACTAGGGGGAACTCACATAGTCTAAATTCTGAGGAAAAAATAACTGCAACTTTTAGCAAGAATCAACTGTTTTTGCAAAGACTATAAGAGGCTTATTAATATTCTTGATCTTTGACATGAAAGGACACAGATTCTTAAGTTATTTATGTTATATACTTACAAGATTAAATATTAATTTCAGGTGAATTGACTACTTCCATATCTATGCTTTGGTGTTTGCATTAGCCCAACAGATACATCTTAATAATAATATTCTTTGCATCTTATCTTTTTTTCCTGTGACTTTTATTTTTATTGTTCTGCAGTGCCTTGACAGCAGTAGTCAGGGAACTCTATGACAAATTATTTTTAAAAGTGTCCAATTACAATTCAAAATTCTGAAGGATCTTTTGAAAGTAATAACCTAGAGGATATAATTGACATTCAGAAACTAAAATCTGATCTACCTCTAGCAATGAAATTATACTACTCTGAAAGGACTGCCATAATAAATTCACCAAAGGATGTTAAAAATGTAGCCATTAAAGTGACTAAGAAAATATTAATGTACTAACATTACATGTTTTATGCTACTTCCTTAAAATCGCAAGACATATTAGTAGTAAAAGGTATCCCTAGGCTAGATTACTAAATGAGTTAACATGCTGTGTAAAGCCAGTGGATACAAAACAATTAAATTCTGCAAGCTGCAAATGCAAAACTTTAGTCCTTACTTCCCAAGAATTACTGCTGCTGCAACTTTGGTGGGAGGCAAAAGAGCGCTCTCTCCTTTTGTTTTATGAAATGTCTTTTTCTCTTGGTTCTTCCCTTGCTTTTATGATTCTTCTTGGTCATATTCCTTTTCTGAATATTTAGTTTTTTTATTCCTTTTTTTTTTTTCACCTTTAATCCATGTTGTTCCTTCTGTTTAGAATAAACTCCCTCTTGCATGCCTGACCTGCTTAACTATATGGAGTATATGCATCATAACAGCTCAAATTCCACCTCCGTTATCAAGGTTCCTCTATTTTCTCACCACAGCTATTCTAAAACTCAATTATGGTGGCTCAGATGGTAAAGAATCTGCCTGCAATGCAGGAGACTTGGGTTCGATCCCTGGGTGGGAAAGATCCCCTGGAGAAGGAACTGGCAACCCACTCCAGTATTCTTGCCTGGGAAACCCCATGAACAGAGGGGCCTGGTGGGCTACAGTCTATGGGGTTGCAAAGAGTCAGATAGGACTGAGCTACTAACACTTTCACTTTCATACAGCATTATGACTATTGGTCTGTGTGCCCTCATGATGACCATGAGCATTTTCCTGACATGAAATTTGTATTGATATTTCTGTCCTCATCACCATAGACAATTTTTGGAGCTCTTCTGGCCACTAATCAATATGGGCTGAATGTATTAGTGATACAAGTCCTGCAGTCCCTCAGGTAGTAAAATGTTAAGAGGCTCTTAAGAGGCTCAGTCCAACGATGATCAGAATTTTAGAGTAATAGTAATATTCAACAATATGTACTTTTAATCTTGACCATCTTGGACTCACTATTCTTTTGTACACTTATCACATCTTGTCCCCAAACTGAGATTTAGACCAAAAAAATTCTAAGATATGTCTACCAAATTAAAGCATTTAATCAAAGCTTTTTGTTTGTTTGTTTGTCTTTTTGTTTTTAAGTTATGCCTTTGGATTAAAGATCTTTTCCTGTAGTTTTATTCTCTATTTCTTTTAAATTCAAAGTGAATTTTCTCTCAATACCATAATTAATTTATTTTTTCAACATCATTGTAAAACAGCAGAACAAGTTTTCTTTTTTAACATACAGGTTTTACTTATTCTTATATGAAGAAAAGAAATTTGAGCTTTAGAACACATATTTGCATCCTATATGTATCCTTATAAGACACATGTTTATTCTATTTTTATAATTGCTAAATTATATTTTATAATTTTATAATTTATTTTTTTATTTTACATAAATTTTATTTTAAATAAATTTTATAATTTATTTTATAATTGCTAAATTCTGACTCAGAACCTGAAGTCAAAATTTAAAGAGAGGCTTGTCAGCAAACCAGAACGAACCAAAGATGGAACTTTATTAATTATTTTTATAACCATCATTTAGACTACCATTGAACATAGTTAATATCCGCCATAATGTGAACAAATATACGGCTCTTCGTGCCCCCAAATGGCTGCATATATAATCCCTGCAGGATGATCCCATGCCTGCTCTCCACAGGTGAGTACTTGAGAAGAAAACAAGATTTACCTTCTTTGTCCTTGTGGGTGTTCAGCTGCGAGAGGAGGTTCTCGCTGGCCTGCACGCAGTACACCTCTCGGGTCTGGACGCCCCCTCCGCAGAGGGCCGTCTGGTTGCCTCGCCTCCTGTCCTGCTGGCTGAGCAGAGGGTCCACCCGACACTCGGTCCACTCCGTGGTCCTCCAGCTGTACCTAGATAAAGAAAATGCCGACAGTGGCCATGTGTTCACTGAATACAACTTTTCTCCAATCCTATTTGTTTTTTTTCCCCTCAAGAAAATTAATCTGAACAATTTCTTCCCCTTGAATCAATCTTAGACCACATCTCTGGTACAGGTTCAGTTTCGATCCCTTCTTCTACATCTTTATGCTGCTCCGTTTAAAGAGGGGTTAAATTTAAGATGATACAGTTTTAATTGCAACTACTAGAAGTTACTTATAAATATTTTATACAAAGAGAGCATAATGCTGAATATATGAAATTTTACGTTTAATTAAGCTGAACTCAGGCTTGCCCTTTTTTTCATGTTTATAAACAAAGGAAGATTAAATCTGAGAATGGAGAACATTCTAAATGATGAACCCAAATATTTGTTTTGTCGTTAATAAAATGTATGAAAATTCCTTCTTCACACTGGTCAAAATTGTGATTGTGTATTTGTAATAAAAATATAACATAATTCAGAGTTTTCTCTTTATTGCTGAGAATAAGAGTTTTTTTTTTTTTTCTCTCCTGTAACATTTGAGCATCCCTGATGAGTACTGATGAACGATGAAAAGAGCTGACGTTTCTAATCAGTGGAACACAGGAAAGATGATCTATGCTTCTAAATTAAAGCTCCAATCAAGATTATGATGTGAAAAAAATGTCAGAGGATTGTCAGCCCAACACATGCTTTAAGGAGATAGCCAGGGTCTTGATGTCACTGAAGATAGACAGTGATGGCATTTCTCTACCTCAAGGAAAATGGATATTCTAAAAGCACAAAGAAAATGGCTCTTGGAGTACTTTATGTCATTTTTACCAAGATGCTTCCTTAGTAATCAGATTAACAGCCAACACAGGTACAAATGGATGTGCTAATGCTCATCTCAATTAGACAAAAAGGTTAAATGGGCTCTTGGATGTCTGATCTAGATGCTTTGCTTTGTCAGTGGTAAGGTTTCATGTCAGTAAAGGTGAACTTCATGCCCATTTTTCAATTTTTGTAAGTGGGGATTCATGGCTTAACAGAGGTACAGGTCTAGGGCATCAAAGAACAATGCTCTTGACATATATTTATAAAGGAAGTGAAGTATTCAGGTCAATTTTTAAATCATCGATAAATGATGCCTTGGGAGGAGAGACTGGGAGGTGGCACAGAAAAGAAAACTAAACAAGCCATTCATTAGGGGAATTAAAACGAAAATTTTATTTTTTATAGAGCAGCATCCCAACATAGGTCATCCTAAGGAGTCCTGTGAGAGAAAGAAATTTTTTAGTAACGTAAATTGATTACACATTCTTAAAAAATATGCTACTATCCACAAAGGGTTAGAAGACAGAGATTTAGAATAGGGATTTATTTTAATTAATAGTTAATGATGTTTGAATAACTGAGAGGATAAAGATATCCTAGCTTGAGATTAAAAAAATGGAAGAATCTCGCAGGAGATGAAACACTCTGACTAGAGAACCCGGCAGCTTCCCTGAAACTGTTATGCCAAGGGGAACATACAAGTCAGAGGGGCAGGCAGAGAAGTTTGGAAGGAAACTTCAGAGTGTTCAGCTGGCTGTATTAGGGGAGAAGGGAGGATTCCACAGTGCTGCATAACTGAAGATCTTGTACGAATCATTACTATTCTTTGTTATTATTATTATTACTGTTAGAAATGGGAGGAGGAGCAGCAGCGTCAGTGGTAGTGGTAATTTTCCTCTTCACTGGTTCATCAAGTGCAAGCTGTAAGCCTGTTCTCTAAATGTTTCAAATATTCCAGGGAACCTTTCAATGAAGCTTGTGGGTATCTACTGATAAACTAAGATTGTGTAAGTTTTTTTCGTAAATACTCTACATTCAGACTAACCTGAAACATATTTATCACCAAGTTAATTCACAGTAATGTCTTGGAAATGATTTTTAAGGATAAAAATAATATAGTTACAGTGCCAAATATTTCAAAATCATCTTATTTCATCTGAATTCGATGAACATTTATTGGGTACTTACTATGTGCCTGGTCCTATGACATATATCAGTGATTAAAGAAGAAACAATCTCCACACCCAAGGTTAATAAGCAATCTTGGTCCTGAGAGAGCTTAAAGTCTTATTATTTTGATGTAGTATTCTACTATATTTAATAGGATTTGTTTTACACAGTACTGAATTTTAATAGGGCTTGCTCAATAGGCAAAAGGAATCTATATTTTGAAAGATTATTTTACCTTATAGACTAGTTGACAAACTATGGCTAAATTCAACCTGTCCTGTTTCTATAAATATATTTTATGGAAACATATCCACACTCATTTCTTAACATATTGCTTATAGATCCAAAGGCAGAGGTGAATCATCGTGACAGAGACACATGTGGCTCATAAAGACTAATATATTTACTATCTTCTCCACTACAGAAAAAGCTTGCCAATCCTCATTACAGAAAATATGCAAAGAACTACTGCTAAAAATCCAACTTTTGTGGAGATTGGGAAACATAGCTTGTTACTGACACTTTCATTAGTAAAACTGGTATTTTTTTTTTCTTTGTTTTTATCAGATAGTGTTGGTAGAGATATATTTCTACTTAGAATTTGTAAAAATCAGTATTTCTCAACACGCCACCCCACTGAAATCAGCTAAAGGAATATGCAGTTTGGGCAGATGGGCAACAGAGGTCGCTGTCCTTATTAACTCACGTGGCACAGGGGGCAACTCCATCTCCTTGAGACACGCAGGGCTCTTTTTCCTCAAGCTCTGGACACTTCTTCTCGCTGCCAATAGGAAACTGCCTGATGAGCCGAGTTCTCACGCGGGTGCCTTTAGGGGATGCCGTGTCATGGCACGTTTTTGAGCAGGGGCTCCACTCTGACCACTCGGACACCTGGCACTCCTTGGTCATCACGCAGGCCTGGAAGGTCATTGGCAGCTTCTCTTGCTGGCAGAAGCTGCAAATGAGAATTAATATTCTCATCACAGACTTGTAGGTAGGCATGAACTTTGTAGGCAGGCATGAATGTTCCAGAGCAAAATCAGCTTGGACATGCTTATTTCTACTTGGAAGTACAATTCCAATTTCATTGAAAACGTACCAACATTTATAATGTGTAAAAGCTGTTAGACTCCAAGCTAACACTTGCATTTCCTCTTAGTTTGTAATAGTTGTTAAACCATTCGCAGGAAATAGAAAATAAAAATAGAAGCAAAATTAGCTGAAACTAAGTTTACCATATTGTTCATTTTACTCACTCCAGATTTGTTTTAACTTAGAAAATGAACTGTTAACATAAGATAATTTTCACTCTGTTTAGTGATTTAAATAAACATGCCTGGCTAACTGCTACAATATTATTTTGAATAGAAAAAAGCAACTTAATTTATGCTTACCATTATTTTTAATATCATTTGAAATTTTAGCTGTCAACTAAAAATATAATGGAGGCTTATTCAAATACATCAACTTTTTCCAGTCATACTTTAATGCAAGGTCTACATATGAGTATATTAATTAAATGCATCCTAGGCATTAGAAGGGTGACAGCAGATGAGATGGTTGGATGGCATTATCGACTCAATGGACATGAGTTTGAGCAAACTCTGGGAGACAGTGAAGGACGGGGAAGCCTTGTGTTCTGCAGTTCATTGGGTCACAGAGTTCAGATTCGAGTGAGCAACTGAACAACAAACATTAAAAATAAAAATTTATTAAGCTATACTGTGTAGAGATATCCTCTAAATAGATCTAGAATATTTAGTCACCAGTAAGGTATTTACGTTCAAATTCTTATCTAACTATTCCTCCTTGAAATAGAAGGAGGTTGAATTCTTTTGTTTTTCAATTTATTTTTTCCTGAAGGATAATTGCTTTATAGAATTTTGTTGTTTTCTGTCAAACCTCAACATGAATCAGTCACATGTATACATACATCTCCTCCCCTTTGGACTTCCCTCCCATTGCCCTCCCCATCCCACCCCTCTAGGTTGATACAGAACCCCTATTTGAGTTTCTTGAGCCATACAGCAAATTCTTGCTGGCTATTTTACATATGGTAAGGTAAGTTTCCATGTTACTCTTTCCATACATCTCTCCCTCCCCTCCCCTCTCCCCATGTCCATAAGGCTATTCTCTATGTCTGTTTCTCCACTGCTGCCCTGTAAATAAATTCTTCAGAACCATTTTTCTAGATTCTGTATGCTGCTGCTGCTAAGTTGCTTTGGTCGTGTCTGACCCTGTGTGACCCCATAGACAGCAGCCCGCCAGGCTCCTCTGTCCCTGGGATTCTCCAGGCAAGAATACTGGAGTGGGTTGCCATTTCCTTCTCCAAGATTCCGTATATATGCATTAGAATACGATGTTTCTCTTTCTCTTTCTGACTCACTTCACTGTGTATAATAGGTTCTAGGTTCATCCACCTCATCAGCACTGACTCAAATGTGTTCCTCTTTATGGCTGAGTAATATTCCATGTGTATATGTACCACAACTTCTTTATCCATTCATCTATTGATGGACATCTAGGTTGCTTCCATGTTCTAGTTACTGAAAATAGCGCTACAATGAACAATGGGATACATGTGTCTTTTTCAACCCTGGTTTCCCCAGGGTATATGCCTAGGCATGGGACTGCTGGGTTACATGGTGGTTTTATTCCTAGTTTTTTCAAGGAATCTCCATACTGTCTTCCATAGTGGCTATATAAATTTACATTCCACCAACAGTGCAAGAGTGTTCCCTTTTCTCCATACCCTCTCTAGCATTTATTGTTTGTAGACTCTTTGATGATGGCCATTTTGACCAGTGTGAAGTGATATCTCATTGTAGTTTTGATTTGTATTTCTCTAATAATGAGCGATGTTGAGCCTATTTTCATGTGTTTGTTAACCATCTGTATGTCTTCTTTGGAGAAATGTCTGTTTAGGTCTTTTTCTCACGTTTTGAGCGGGTTGTTTATTTTCCTGGTTGTTTATTTTCCTGAGTTGTATGAGCTACTTGTATGTTTTGGAAATTAATCTTTGTCAGTTGTTTCATTTGCTATTATTTTCTCCCATTCTGAGGGTGATCTTGTTACCTTGCTTATAGTTTCCTTTGCTGTGCAAAAGCTTTTAAGTTTAATCAGGTCCCACTTGTTTACTTTTTTTTAAATTTCTATTACTCTAGGAGATGGGTCATAGAGGATCTTGCTTTGATTTATGTCATCAAGTGTTCTATGTTTTCCTCTAATAGTTTTATATTTTCTGGTCTTACATGTAGGTCTTTAATCCATTTTAAGTTTATCTTTGTGTATGGTGTTAGGAAGTGTTCTAATTTCATTCTTTTACATGTAGCTGCCCAGTTTTCCCAGCACCATTTATTGAAGAGGCTGTCTTTGCCCCGTTGTATATTCTTGTCTCCTTTGTAAAAGGAGGTGCAAGGGTTTATTTCTGGGTTTTCTATCTTGTTCCATTGGTCTATGTTCCTGTTTTTGTGCCAGGACCATACTGTCTTGATGACTGTAGCTTTGTAGTATAATCTGAAGTCAGGAAGGTTGATTCCTTCAGCTCCATTCTTCTTTCTCAAGACTGCTTTGGATATTTGGGGTGTTTTGTGTTTCCATATGAATTGTGAAATTTTTTGTTTTAGTTCTGTGGAAAATGCCATTGGTAATTTGATAGGGATCGCATTGAATCTGTAGATTGCATTTAGTAGTATAGTCATTTTCGCAATATTGATTCTTCCTACCCAGGAACATGGAATATCTCTCCATATGTTTATGTCGCCTTTGATTTCTTTCATCAGTGTCTCATAATTTTCTGTGTACAGTTCTTTTGTCTCAATAGGTAAATTTATTCCTAGATATTTAATTCTTTTTGTTGCAATGGTGAATGGGATTTGATTCTTTAATTTCTCTTTCTGATTTTTCAGTGTTAGTGTATAGAAATGCAAGTGATTTCTGTCTATTGATTTTATATCCTGCATCTTTGCTAAATTCACTGATTAGCTCTAGTAATTTTCTGATACTATCTTTAGGGTTTTCTATGTATGGTATGTCATCTGCAAACAGTGAGAGCATTACTTCTTCTTTCCTGATCTGGATTATTTTTATTTCTTTTTCTTCTCTGATTGCTGTAGCTAGGACTTCCAGAACTATGTTGAATAACAGTGGTGAAAGTGGACACCCTTGTCTTGTTCCTGATCTTAGGGGGGAAGCTTTCAGTTTTTCACCATTGAGAATAATGTTTGCTGTAGGCTTATCATATATGGCCTTTACTGTGTTGAGGTAGGTTCCTTCTATGCCCATTTTTTGAAGAGTTTTAATCATAAATGGGTGCTAAATTTTGTCAAAGGCTTTTCCTGCATCTATTGATACTATCATATGGATTTTATCTTTTAATTTGTTGATATGGTGTATCACATTGATTTGCATATATTGAAGAATCCTTCCATTCCTGGAATAAACCCAACTTGATCATGGTGTATGAGCTTTTTGATGTGTTGCTGAATTCTGTTTGCTAAAATTTTGTTGAGGATTTTTGCATCTATGTTCATCAGTGATATTGGCCTGTAGTTTTCTTTTTTTGTGTTTTCTTTGTCTGGTTTTGGTATCAGGGTGATGGTGGCCTTGTAGAATGAGTTTGGAAGTGTTCCTTCCTCTGCAATTTTCTGAATGAGTTTTAGAAGGATAGGCATTAGCTCATCTCTAAATGTTTGACAGAATTCTCCTGTGAAGCGATCTGATCCTGGGCTTTTGTTTTTTGGGAGATTTTTGATCACAGCTTCAATTTCAGTGCTGTAATTGGGTTGTTCATAATTTCTATTTCTTCCTTGTTCATTCTTGGAAGATTGAACTTTTCTAAGAATCTGTCCATTTCTTCCAGGTTATCCATTTTATTGCCATATTGTTGTTCATAATAGTCTCTCACTATCCTTTGTATTTCTGCATTGTCTGTTGTAACCTCTCCTTTTTCATTTCTAATTTTGTTGATTTGATTCTTTTCTCCTTTTTTTCCTGATGAGTCTGACTAAAGATTAGTCAATTTTGTTTATCATCTCAAAGAACCAGCTTTTAGTTTTATTAATCTTTAGTATTGTTTCTTTCATTTCTTTTTCATTTATTTCTACTCGGATCTTTACGATTTCTTTCCTTCTACTAATTTTTGGGTTTTTTTGTTTTTATTTTTCCAGTTGTTTTAGGTGTAAAGTTAGGTTGCCTATTTGATGTTTTTCTTGTTTCTTGAGGTAGGATTGTATTGCTATAAACTTCCCTCATAGAACTGCTTTTGCTGCATCCCATAGGCTTTGAGTTGTCATGTTTTCATTATCATTCATTTCTAGAAGTTTTTTGATTTCTCTTTTTATTTCTTTTGTAACCTGTTGGTTATTTAGAAATGTGTTGTTTAATCTCCATGTGTTTGTGTTTCTTAGAGTTTTTTTTTTCTTGTAATTGATATCTAGTCTCATAGCATTGTGGTCAGAGAAGATTCATGATATGATTTCTATTTTCTTAAATTTACTGAGGTTTGATTTGTGACCCAAGATGTGGTCTATCCTGGAGAATGTTCCATGTGCACCTGAGAAGAAGATGTATTTTTCTGCATTTGGATGTGATATCCTGAAGATATCAATAACATCCATCTCCTCTAATGTATCATTTAAGACTTGTGTTTCCTTATTAGTTTTCTGTTTTGATGATCCGTCCATTGGTGTGAGTCGGGTGTTAAAGTCTCCTACTATTATTGTGTTCCTGCCAATTTCTCCTTTTATGTCTGTTAGTGTTTGTCTTATGTACTGAAGTGCTCCTATGTTGGGTGCATATTATTTACAATTGTTATGCCTTCCTCTTGGATTGATCCCTTGATAATTATGTAGTGTCCTTCCTCATCTCTTGTAATCTTCTTTGTTTTAAGATCTATTTTGTCTGATATAAGGATTGCTACTTCAGCTTTCTTTTGCTTCCCATTTGCATGGAATATATTTTTCCATCCTCTCACTGGCAGTCTATATGTGTCTTGAGGTCTAAAGTGGGTTTCTTGCAGATAGCATATTATATGGGTTGTGTTTTTGTATCCATTCAGCCAGTCTGTGTCTTCTGGTTGAAGCATTTAATCCATTTACATTTAAAGTAATTATTGATATATATGTTCCCATTGCCATTTTCTTAATTGTTTGGGGTTGATTTTGTAGATCTTTTTTCTTCTCTTGTATTTCTTGACTATGTAAGTCCATTTAACATTGGTTGTAAAGCTGGTTTGATGGTACTGAGCTGTCTTAACTTCCGCTTGTCTGAAAAGCTTTTGATTTCTCCATCAATTTTGGATGAGATCTTGCCGGGTACAGTAATCTTGGTTGTAGATTTTTCCCTTTCCGTAGTTTAAATATATCCTGCCATTTCCTTCCGGCCTGAAGAGTTTCTGCTGAAAGATCAGCTGTGAAGCATATGAGGTTTCCCTTGTATATTACCTGTTGCTTCTCCCTTGCTGCTTTTAATCTTCTTTCTTTGTGCTTAGTCTTTGTTAGTTTGATTAGTATGTGTCTTGGTGTGTTTCTCCTTGGGTTTATCCTATACGGGACTCTTTGTGCCTCTTGGAATTGATTGACTATTTCCTTTTCCATGTTGGGGAAATTTTCAACTATAATCTCTTCAAAATTTTTCTCATATCCTTTCTTTTTCTCTTCTTATTCTGGGGCTCCTATTATTCGAATGTTGGTGCATTTGATATTGTCCCACAGGGTCTCTAGACTATCCTCATTTCTTTTCATTCTTTTTACTTTATTTTGCTCTTCAGAAGTTATTTCCACCATATTATCTTCCAGGTCACTGATTCATTCTTCTGCTTCAGATATTCTGCAACTGATTCCTTCTAGAGTATTTTTAATTTCAGTAATTGTGTTGTCTCCGTGTTTATACTCTAATTCTTCCAGGTATTTGTTAACTGATTCTTGCATTTTCCCCATTCTGTCGTCAAGGTTTTTGATCATCTTTACTATCATTATTCTGAGTTCTTTTTCAAGTAGTTTGCCTAATTCCTCTTCATTTATTTGGACTTCTGTTTTTCTAATTTGTTCCTTCATTTATGTAGTATTTCTCTGCTTTTTCATTATTTTTTTTAAACTTATTGTGTTTGAGGTCTGCTTTTCCCAGACTTCAAGGTTGAATTCTTTCTTCCTTTTGGTTTCTGCCCACTAAGGTTGGTCCAGTGGTTTGTGTAAGTTTCTTATAGGGTGAGATTTATGTTGAGTTTTTTTGTTTTTTTTTTCCTCTGATGGGCAACACTGAGTGAAGTGGTAATCCTGTCTGCTGATGATTGGGTTTGTATTTTTGCTTTGTTTGTCCTTTAGATGAGGCATCCTGCAGAGTGCTACTGGTGGTTGGGTGATGCTGGGTCTTGTATTACAGTGGTTTCCTTTGTGTGAGTTCTCACTGTTTGATAACCCCGAGGGTTAGTTCTCTGGTAGTCTAAGGTCTTGGAGTCAGTGTTCCTACTCCAAAGGCTCAGGGTTTGATCTCTATCAAAAGTGTGAAGTCAATGTCTGCTCTTTGTGCTTGCACTCTGGGTCCATCCCAAGGCAATGTATGAGCTATTGATCACACCCTTTTATTATTTTAGCAAACTGCTACCTATCAGAAGTGTGAAGGCAGTGCCTGCTCTTCCTCTGTGCTTGCACCTTGGCTCCATGTCAAGGTAATGTATGAGCTTTTGATCATGTGCTTTGATTTCATTACCAAACTGTGACCTATCGAAGTGTGAAGTCAGTGTTTGCTCTTTGTCTGTGCTTGCACTCTGGGTCCACACCAAGGCAAGGCATGAGCTGTTGATAATGTGCTTTTACCATTTTAGCAAACTGCGGCCAGACACTAATCCGAAGAATTTTGGTGAGAGACCTGCCTTGAGAGATGTGCCTACTATAAATGAAGTCCTAAGTTTCCCAAGGACTGATGAAGGCTCTCCATCCTGCAGTTGGAATCAATGTGAGAGTTGGACCATAAAGAAGGCTGAGCACCAAAGAACTGACACTTTCAAACTGTGGTGTCAGAGAAGACTCTTGAGAGTACCTTTCCCCCACTCTCCTTCCAGAAAGGATGTTGAATTCTTAATCCTAATGTCTACATACAAAGATGAAGTTGATGTTAGAGAATGTCATCAACCTCGGATTTATGCGCTTTGAAGGATTTTCCTGGAATTAGATTGCCTTGCGCTGATTCTTAGTTGAACTCTTGCACATTACCAATAACTAGTATCTCATGTTTATAAGACAGAGGAGGCCTATTGCCACAATAGAGCATCTGTTCCAATGGGAGAGTTCACTGATAATTCTGTCTCATCATTCAGATGCTATATTTAACTGTGATAATCAACCATACAGAGAGGCAGGTCCATTTTAATGTAACAACTCACATTCAATCTTCTTAATTCTACTGGCATGTGTACGAAAATTGCATTCCTAGGAAACAATTAGAGCTCAAAACGTCAAAGTCAATTTGTCTGAGCTGGGAAGTCTGGGCAGAAGAATCATCTGAGAGTGGCAGGAAAATGGTCCTATGAGTCAGCTCTGTTGCTCCTTATAACAACAGAGAGGGCCAGAATCCCATTTTTACTAATGTGTCATGTATTGACTACTAATGATGCATTAGGTAACAACACTAACCTAAGAGCAAAACTTTCTCTGTGATGAACAACACAAGTTATTCCATGAAAATCAGGCAAAATAATGACCAAATGACGATCTTTACAACTCATTTCATACAAAACCCTCCATGTTTAGTTTCCTCTTAGATTCATTTGTAACACTTCATCAGATTGTTATCATATACATATATGCATATATGGGACTTCCCAGGTGGTGCTCATGGTAAAGAATTTGCCAGCCAATGCAGGAGATGCAAGAGATGTGCGTTTGATCCCTGGGTTGGCAGGACCCCCTGGAGGAGGAAATGGCAATCTGCTCCAGTATTCTTGCCTGGAAAATTCCATGGACAGAAGATCCTGGCTGGTGACAGTCCATAGGGTTGCAAAGAATTGGACATGAATGAGCAACTGAACACACACATACACACATGTAATACTTACAAAGTTTATATTCTATGTATAGGCAGAGAATTAATAATCCCTTTTAATCTTTTGTGGAGAATTTGACCATCAGTTAAATACCTCCTCTTACAGTTACCTGGTAACCTGATGAAAGCTGAAATATCAGCTATGTTACTAGATATTATTTATGATACAATGATCAAGTTGATAAATTCAATTTGCTGTGGAGAAACTAAAACTACCTGGTAGGAAGCCACAGTTTTGTGCTTCCCTAAACTCTTGGACTAGGATTTGTTTTACTGAAGACATTACAGGCTATTACAAGTAGATCACTTCCAGAGATACCAGTGCCTGTAGGGCTGATATTTTTAAGGCAAGGCTGCTCTTTGACCTGCTGGATGTAGAATTACCTTCTTCCACCTGAAATGTGTTGCATGAATTTCTAGAAGAATTTCTGGATGAGGAATGACTATGGCTACAATGATAACAAGCTCTATATCTTTCTACGCAGACTAATACCAGATGGCAGTCTTGTGAGTCTTGTGTGTCTGAAAGTCTGACAGTGTAACATTAAAACTTAATTCATATTACCTCATGCATGAAAAATGCTGGACTGGATCACTCACAAGCTGGAATCAAGATTGCTGGGAGAAATATAAATAACCTCAGATACGCAGATGACACCACCCTTATGGCAGAAACAAAAGATGAACTAAAGAGCCTCTTCATGAAGGTGAGTGAAAAGGAGAGTGAAAAAGCTGGCTTAAAACTCAACATTCAGTAAGCTAAGATCATGGCATCTGGTCCCATCACTTCATGGAAAATAGATGGGGAAACAATAGAAACAGTAACAGACTTTATTCTGGGGGCTCCAAAATCACTGCAGATGGTGAGTGCAGCCATGAAATTCAAAGATACTTCTTCCTTGGAAGAAAAGCTATGACCAACCTAGACAGCACATTAAAAAACAGAGACATTACTTTGCTGACAAAGGTCTGTACAGATAAAGCTATGATTCTTCCAGTAGTCATGTATGGACGTGCGAGTTGGACCATAAAGAAGGCTGAGTGCTGAAGAATTGATGCTTTTGAACTGTGATTTTGGACAAGGCTCTTGAGAGTCCCTTGGAAATCCTAAAGGAAATTAGTCCTGAATATTGATTGGAGGGACTTATTTTGAGGCTGAACCTCCAATACTTTGGCCACCTGATGAGAAGAGCCGACTCATTGGAAAAGACCCTGATGCTGGGAACGATTGAAGGTGGGAGGAGAAGGGGACGACAGAGGATGAGATGGTTGGATGGCATCACTGACTCAATGGATATGAGGCTGAGCAAGCTCCAGGAGATGGTGAAGGACAGGGAAGCCTGGCGTTCTGCAGCCCATGGGGTCACAAAGAGTCAGACAGAACTAAGCGGTTGAACAACCAATAATCCTTTTGTGTGGGTACCATTATTATTTTTATTTTATAGAGAAAGAGTTTCTGAAAGGTTAGGCAATGTGTTCAAGATCATATGGGAATGTGTAAGGAGGGAACTGAAATTTGAACTTGCATTTTCTAAAATCAGAGTCTATTTTCTTAGTCACTCTGCCCTTCTTCAAACAGTTTAAACTGATTATAAATCTCTGTTAGAGCAAACTGCTGTAGCTGAGACCAATGCCAGGGTTACTGATACATCGTGAATCCACTAGTTTCACTATTTCACAATTCCAGGATTTGCACCATCCTAGCACTTTGAAAATGTGCTACTTGTTTTAAGGAGGACCTAGTAATTAGGGAAAAGTCAAACCACATACATTTTCCTGATCCATGTTAACAACTTTTAATGCAGGTTCTACATAGAAATCAGCAGCATAAACATGAGAACAATATTAAGTGATATGATTATATAGTTTTTAATATATGAGACATGTAACATACCTATTTATTTATACTTTATTTTTCCTTTAATTGTCTAACACCATTATTTCAGTAAATGTGAAATCAAGTAACTCTACATATTGGGCGTCAGAAACACAAAGATGAGATTATAGTAATTAAACTGGAATCATACAATTCTGCTTGCGGAGGCACAGAAGGATATATGAAGTAGTACATTATTATAGTGAATTTTAAACAATATATTACTTTTCAGACTGAGTGAAGGTAATCGATGGAAACATGAAAAATAGCCTTTTGTTTGTTGGTGTGTCGGGGAAATACAGTTTTCTTCCTTGGCCTCATTGTAAGGAGTTTTTGTTGAGCAGTGAAAACAAGAGTGGAATTGAAGCCTGGGTCAGATCAAGGACAGTTATGTAGATCCAGAAAAGCACCTTCTGTGGATGAGAGAACCATTCAAAGTTTCGGAGCATAAAGGACATGATATTTGCATTTCATGTAAATTCCAGTGGCAGGGTGGAGGATGGAATAACAGGGTAAAAGATTAGAAACAGAGAGACTATGATGATGATTACACCATTAATATTTATAGTAAACATAGACTGAGTGCCTTCTGTGTGCTAGACACTGGTCAAACTGAGGGAGGAATGATTGTGCACATGAAATTAATCTTCATTGAATGCCTACTGTGAGCCTTATACCATATTGTTCTGCCTAAAATATCTCTATCTCATGAAGTCCTTGAAACTATTCTGTAAGATGAAGCTCTATCTCTATGTTGCTTCAGTCATGTCTGACTCTTTGTGATGCTATGGACTGTAGCCTGCCAGGCTCGTCTATCCATGGAATTTTTTAGGCAAGTATACTGCAGTGGGTTGCTATTTCCTACTACAGAGGATCTTCCTGACCCATGTACTGAACTCATGTCTCTTACATTTCCTGCATTGGCAGGCGGGTTCTTTACCACTAGCGCCACAAAAATGGAATCCAAATGTCTCACGAAAGTCTAGATAAAGTAGCAGAAATGGAATTCTAACTAGATATTTCTGCTTATGAGGCATATGAAAGTGTGAACAAAAGCAATGGCAGGAGAAATTAAAAGGAGTCAGAAACTATCAAAAGGGAAGTTAGAGACCATATAACCTGATGGACAGCTGAAGGTGTTAAAAGAAAGGAAGGAGTCACTAAATAACTTGGAGGTTTCTAGCTTTGGCGATCTGGTGAGCACCACTACAATACTTTGAAATGGAGAACACGGAGTGGAAAAGCAAGTTTCTGGCAGTTGATAATTGATTTCAACATTAGTATCTTAATTTGATATGGACATATTTGGTACATATCCAACATGCAGGAATTTCCAGCAGACTGATCCAGAATTAAGGATCATAGTTTAAAGTTCTAGATGACTTGTATACTTATAAAAATCATAAGCATATCAGAGTTCACAGCCAAGGCCACCGGAGTAGCTGATTGCTCACACACTGGGGCTCATTTTGTTGTTGTTCAGTCGTTAAGTCATCTCTGACATTTTGTGACCCTGTGGACTGCAGCATGCTGGGCTTCTCTGTCCTCCACCATCTCCTGGCGTTTGCTCAAATCCATGTCCATGGAGTGCATGATGCTGTGGAACGATCTCATCCTCTGTTGCCCTCCTTCTCCTTTCGCCTTCAGTCCTTCCCAGCATCAGGGTCTTTCCCAATGAGTTGGCTCTTCATATCAGGTGGCCAAAGTATTGGAACTTCAGCTTCATCAACAGTCCTTCCAATTAACAGTCAGGGTTGATTTCCTTTAGGATTGACTGGTTTGATCTTGCAGTCCCAGGGACTCTCAAGAGTATTCTTCAGCATCACAATTTGAAAGCATCACTTCTTTGGCACTCAGCCTCCTTTATGGTCTAACTCACATCCATACATGACTACTGGCAAAACCATGGTTTTGACTCTACATACCTTTGTCAGCACAGAGATGTCTCTGCTTTTTAATAAACTGTCCAGGTTTGTCATAGCTTTCCTTCCAAGGAACAATCAATTTTTAATTTCACGGCTGCAGTCACCATCCACAGTGATTTTGGAGCACAGGAAAATAAAATCTGGGGCTCATTTTAGGCCTGAATAATTCATACATGGTCTTACAGTGGACATTGATAGGTCTGTGAGCACTGTGGTGCTTATTAATTTCATTTTGCAATTGCTAGTGAGACTAAATACAGTCACCAAATCACTGACATTTACTAAACTGTTCAGCTGCCATCATTGACCATTCTCTCCTTTGTTCTGGTCATGCAAAAAGGTGACATGAGAGAGCTTAAGGGAACCACCCGTTTCGGTTTATTATGGTTTTCGTGAGAACATACACCTCTGGGGATCAAAAGCAAAGGCTATGCCTCTGTAGAGCAGCATGGTAGAAGATGTGAATGTAGAAACTATGAAAGTTTCCTTTTTGTTTCTGTGGTATATTCAGGATAGCCCTGATGGCTAAGACCGAACAGAACAAAAGTCTGGCTTAGAGACAAAAACAGGTATTGCTTAATCACCTTGTATCACAAAGAGAAGAATCAGATTGAAAAAAATGAAAAAGTGGAGAAGGCAAAGTTTAATTTTTGTCTTTAAAGATACTTCATTAAATGATGAAAGAGCACAGATATTTCTGACAGTTACTTTTAAACCTGATCATCCAGTATATTTAACATTTTTTATTTCAGGGCAAGGTTAAAATGGATAAACTGTAGGTCACTTTTCATTTCATTTTTGATAATTCAAATTGTATTACACAAAATAAAATCCCATTTCAAATATTTTATATGAAAATTATTTCTGTAGCCCATTTAATAATCATAATACCTGTCAAAATATACCTTCTTTCTGAAGGTAGCATAATAACCTCCCAAAATACCATGATCATTCTTTAGCTTCTTAAAAAGAAACTTTCCACATCTCTCATTTTTTTCAAGACCAAGTCCAAACTTCCATTTCTCGTAATCAAAGCTCTCTATAATCTGTCACTACCCCATGACACTCTGGTCATCACTTAAGCAAAACTAATGTTCAGTCTTCCTCCTCAGTACCTTGCAATTCTGCTCAGTCTCCTTACTGTCTCCATATAATACTAGCCCACTTCTATCTATCCACTTTTGTCTACACCACTTGTCATTTGGAGTCTCATCGCCTGTCTTCTGTATCTCTCTGTATCTTCTGTATCTCTCAGGACCTAGGTGTTATGGCCCACGCTCAAGAAAAGTCTTGAAATGTGGCCTGAAACATCCTTCCCTAGGTAGCACCATGTGGCAATTTTTCCTTCTCAGGAAAAATATTTAATAACAGAATGAAAATAAAATGTCATAAGTTATAAGCAAGAAATGTGTGTCCCTTACAAATAGGTAGGCTGAACATTTGCACTGAGGTGGTGAAAACGTGACATCTGTAAATCCCCCATTTGAAGTTTCTTTGCTTAGAATCAACTTGTTTAATCTTTTCTCTCTCACCTCTCCTCCTGATCAATCTATAGATAGATAGGTATCAATATATGAAAGAAGTCTTTTTTTGTTCCTAACAAAGCAAAAACGAAAACAGGCGTCATAGTAGTTATGTTTGGAAATCACCCTAGACCTACTGTTTCTAATCCAGGGACAGTAATAAAATGGATCAGAATAGTTTTTCATTGTCTCATTGAAGTCTAACATCTGCAGTTAGGGGCTCTGGAGGTGGAAGTTATTCCTGAAGGCTTAGTATAATCTAGAATATTGGTATTAAAAGTGGTCTGCAGACAAACGCCTTGACAATTAACTGAAAGCTTGCTAGACATGCAGGATCTTAGAGTCTCAGGCTTCACTACTGAGTCAGAATTAGTATTTTAACTACATTCCAAAGTGATCCATGAGCACACTGAAGTTTGAGAACATTGATCTACAGCTCTCTCAACTACCCCCAAAACAGAATCATTCACTATTTACAGTCGACAAAGGAATCTTTAAGAGTATAGCCTTTCTTCCTACAGAAAGCAGAAACTGAGTAGATCACACAAAATGGGATTTATTATCAGATATTAGGTGGTTTAAAGGGCATGTTTTCATCCTGCAAAGGTGTAAATAAATTCAGTAACACCATTAATGTTACAGGGGAATTTTCTATATAAAGGATAATATCTTAAAACTTTTCATAATATTAATAAGCATCTCCAAGTTTTACAAAGAGAACAAACACAATTTCATGTTCAGAGTAGATTAAAAAATTCATTTTGTTGGTATAAAGCAAAATACATTTGTAGCTTGTATACTCTGTTAGGCATCATGGTCCCATGTCTTATCGGATTACATAAACTGTTCTGTTAATGAAAGTGATTGTCCTTATCCTGACCTGCAAAATACAAGGTATGCACAATGTTCACAGCAGCTTTATTTACAATAGTCAAGACAGAGGAGCAATCTAAATGTCCATTGACAGGTGAATGGATAAAGAGGATGTGGTATAGACACACACACAAAAGAATATTAGTTAGCCATAAAAAGAATAGGTAATGCCATTTGCAGCAACATGAATGGCCCTAGAGATTATCATACTAAGTCAGACACAGAAAGACAAATATCATATGATAGCAATTAAGTGTGAAATGTAATAAAAAGAATACAAATGAATTTATTTACAGAACAGGAACAGACTCAGACTTCAAGAACAAACTGGTGTTTACTAAAGGGGACAGCAGGGTGTGGGGTGAGAGAGAAACTAGGAGTTTGGGATTAACATATACATACTATTATGTATAAAATAGATAATTGGCACAGTCTTACTGTACAGAGTATTGAACTATATTATCTTCTAATAACCTATAATGTAAAAGAATCTGAAAAATTATATATATGTGTGTGTGTATATATATATAAACTGAATCACTTTTCTGTATACCTGAAACCACATTGTAAATTAATTATAATTCAATTTTTTAAAAATGATAAAGAAAATAAAAGGGTGTGGAACTTAACACACATACAGAATATTACTATAACTCTACTGACTATTTGAGAAAAAAAATTACAGTTTTTGAGGCAGATGTATTTTTCACATACACAAGATAGCCATCAGCCAACTGACAGTTATGTCTGCAGTTCCATTTCTTATGCTTACACACAAATGATTTAATTTTAAAATCATATTCAGAGATTAATGTAAGAATTTAATGCTCAAATATATGTTTCTTTTCCCTACTGATCTACTGTTTCCTTTTTTCAACTGAATAAATGAGATGATCAATAGGACTGCCTAGTTTTCTGAGTCCCCAGTTTGTTACAAGATGAATGCTGTATTCATAGACGAGATCAAAGTCATTTCTGAACTGCCACTCTTGAGTTGCATGACTCTGACCAGGTGACTCTTCTATATGATGAAATTACATTTTCTGAAAAGACCTCGAAAGTCTCTTTCTTCAATAAAAATTATTAAGTCCTCATAATCTAACCAATCTAAATTCTTACTGGCTTGCATTTTCATACTGAATCTTTAAAAAGAATACCTTTCCCACTCTAACTATGTTCAAATGGTATTTCCTTTTTTCCCACAATGATACAGTATTAATATAAGGACATTTATCACATTTATAAACATATGTAAACAACACAAATGGCTACAAATAATGGGAAGGTTAAATACATGAGTATGGCTGCACTCATAACATAGAACATTATTCAAGATCTTATCCGTAAGACTGTCTTATTTCTGTCTTGAATTTTTCAGAACTGGGAACTGGCAAAAACTAGTGAAAAATTAGAGCACACATATATATTCAGAAAATATTTCTTAATTATGCTCTAAAATGGTTTTGAAGCCATTTATTTTAAATGTTACAATTAATCACAAATTGAGAATCTAGAACTTAAAAAATACCTTTCCCGCCTTTAATTATGTTCAAATAGCGTTCGCTTTCTAAGCACAAACTTCGATTTCCTTTAATTTTACACTTATTTATCCATTTGAATGAACAGTTTACATAT